>NW_027187391.1:45156744-45216657 GCF_028583685.1 Petaurus breviceps papuanus
AGAGAGAGAGAGAGAGAGAGAGAGAGAGAGAGAGAGAGAGAGAGAGAGAGAGAGAGAGAGAGAGAGAGAGAGAGAGAGAGAGAGAGAGATGTTTCATAGTATCCTTCCGCAATTTAGAGATTGCAGTAAATTGAGAACTGAGAGCTTTTCTGGGAGTCAGGAGGACTGAGATTCTGATAGATACTTGGCTGTTACCCTAGTTTCTTTCAATCCCACATAAAATTCTATCTTCTATAAGAAGCCCTTCCTGATATCCCTTAATGGTAAGTAATTTCCCCATAGTGATTATTTTTAATTTAGCCTGTATGTAACTTGTTTCTACCTAGTTGTTGTCATGTTGTCCTCCATTAGACTGGGAGCTCCTTGAGAGTAGGGACTGTCCTTTGCTTTTTTCTTTGTACCCTCAGCTTATCATAGTGCCTGGAACATAGTAGGAGGTTTTGTTGGTGTTGTTAAGTTGTATCTGACTCTTTGTGACCCCATTTGGGTTCTTCATGGCAAAGATACCGGCGTGGTCCAGCTCTTATAGCTGAGAAAACTGAGGCAAACTGGGTTAAGTGACTTGCCCAGGGTCACACAACTAATAAATGTCTGAGACTGGGTTTGAACTCATAAATAAAAATCTTGCTGTTTCCAAGTTCAGTGCTCTATCTATTGTACCACCTAGGAGACTTAATGCATGCTTATTGACTTATTGACTTAGTCTCTCAGTGTCCTAGGCAATTCTCTAAGACCTTAAATTGCAGAGAATGTACTTTCTTCTGGGAATTTCCTATATTAATGAAATTACAAGTTTGAATTCTTTGTTTGTTTTCTGACTAGTTATATTTGACTCTTTGTGACTCCATTTGGGGTTTTCTTGACAAAGATACTGAAGTGGTTTGCCATTTCTTTCTCTGGATCATTTTACAAGTGAGGAAACCGAGGCAAACAAGGTTGGGTGATTTGCCCAGGATCAAACAACTACTAAGTGCCCGAAGTTGGATTTGAACTCAGGCTTTTCTGACTTCTGGGCCATCACTGTGCCACCTAGCTGTCCTACAGATCTGTACTGAAACCCCAAAATATTAGCATCAAGTATTAGGATTATGGTTAGCTGAGAATTTCATGGAGGGAATAGATTTTCTTTTCTTTTTTAATCTGGGGGATTCTGTATGCATAGAAGAGAATCAAATAAAGATGGATTCATTCTACACCATTTCCCCCTCCACTTCAGATATTATGGAGTTAACATTGGGAGTATGTTGAGTGGTCCAGTAGTTCTTTGTTTGGATGCTTTTTGATGTTGGCATATTTTAGCTCTTTTAGGCAATAAGGATACAGTAGGTATATCTGTTGAGTCAATTCTTAGGACCTCAAAATACAGATCACATTATACTTTGCTAACCAATTATAAGCACAGCTTTAGAAAGAGAACAAATAAAGAGAAAGGAAAGAAATAAACAATAAGTGTCTACTATGTGCCAGGAACTGTGTTAAGCACCTTCCAAATATTATATTTTTTATCCTCACAACTCTGTAAAGTGGGTGTCATTCTTATCTCCATGTACAGTTAAGGAAACTGAGGCAGACCAGTCAAATGACTTATCCAACGTCACATAAATAGCAAGTGGTTCAGAAGGAGACATAGACAAGCAAGGTAGTTTTGTTACTACCATGTTACTTAATATGCAATTTTAAAAAAACATAGCTAGCAAAACCATAACATGTTAGAGCTGAAAGAAACCTTCTCCAAGGTCATCTAATCCCAATTTCTCTTTTAATAGGTGAGGAAACTGAGGCCAAGAGAGGGAAAGTTATCTGCTTAAGGTCGTAACTCTTTCTCTTCCTTACCCAATCCAGTGTTCTTTCTACCTTCTCAGGGGGAAAAAATCACAATTTACCTTGGTGAAACGTACAATTCGTCTCTTTGCTTGGTATGTATTGCATGCATCTCACTGAGTGATAAATTAACCATGTCCGTGCCAGTGGATGTGGTTAATTTATCACACAGTGTGATGCGACATGACTGTGTACTGCCTTAATGAGATGTAGTAAAGATATGCTAGCTGTAGGAAAAATGAAGCCAGCCAAACTATGGGGAGGTTAGAGCCAGGAGGGGAAGAAGTAGAAGTCTTCTTCTGCCTGGAGTCTTTTCTTTAATGACTAGTAATCTCAATGTGGATCTTATAAGCATAGGATGGATTTGCGCCCCCCACCTCTTCCCGCCCCTTCTACTGGTCTTCTTTTAGTCTAGCTAATGAGTGCAGTACTCATGGTTCTTGAAAGCGTTACTTGTAAAGACTGACCACGACTATTTCAAGCAAATACTAGTAAAATTTGACCCAGTTGGATGCCTATGTATACAGAATATGGCCAGTCAAATGTAGGTCTGGAAAGAGTTAGCTTTTTGGTGCTTAACACAGTTTTTCAAAAGCAACCCAAATCCTCAGCAGTATAGCTCTGTTCCTACTGCCCAGATAGGTTGCTGAGAACCAAGGGAGCACGAAATAAACTTGATATGTAAACCCCATGTCTCCAGCATAGGTCTGGGTCCAGATTTAATCATTGTGTTCATAAAAATTACTGAAGTAATTGTGTTCTTTAAAAAATTCCCTTTGGGTGAATGAGGCAACCAGGGCTTAATAGCAAGCATTGGATTCTATGTCAGAGAATGATCTGGGTTCAAAATCTGTTTTGCTTCTTAACTACCTGTGTGATCTTAGGCAATTACCTTTCTGGGCTTCACTGTACTCATCTGAAAAATTAGATTATTATTGCAGGTAAAAATAGATTAGATTATCTTTACAATCCCTTCTGTCTCTAAATTATATGATCCTATGAATGGCCTGGAGGTTATTTGTAGATTTATAGTAATGGATAGTTTTATGTTACCCAGTGTGATAGGACTAACATTTATCAGGTCTTCCTTGGTAACTTCCTTGCCTGTACCCACAGTATAGATAGTCACAGGATGCTCTTCTTTCCTTTGTTCTTATGGATTAACTTTTGTAAAGTTGTCCCTGGCATCAAATTGTTCTTGACTTCACTGAGACAGCTTCCTGGTCACTTAAAGGCATTAAAAAAAAGTCCCAGCCACAGACAGTTGGGCCCTTCAGATTTGGTGAATTTCTGAAGACCAGCATGTTTTCTATCATATTCTGCCCCGATGACATCTCCACTTCAAATGTCCCATATGGTCTATTTGTGCCTGACCTGTGATTGAGCCTTCCAAGCTTGGATTGATCTGATTGGCCACAATTGGACACACTATGCCTTGATCCCAATATAGCGATGTTACTCTGGTCCTCTTCAAGAACAAAGGACAATATCCAACTAACCAACTGTGCCCCGATGACCAGATATTTTCATACAGAGATAAAAGAAAACTAAGTGCCACTATATACTTGCAGTGTTAGGACAAAGTAAACCTCCTTTTGCTAACTCTTCTGAGAGTGCTTTATTTCATCCTAACATTGAACTGGATTGGAGAGAGCTAGTGTTAAAGCCACACCTCTGATACCCAGCAACTAGGGCAAACTAAAGCCCAAGTAATTAAAAAGTTTAGGAAGTCACTCTAATTAAAAAACAAAACAAAACAACATGTCCGTCATTTTATAGGCCCAGGAAATTTTCTCTGCCAATGTAGTTTGGCACTTAATAGCTCATAGACTTGGTAAGAGCATTGAAAATTTAAGAGACTTGCTCAACTTTACCCAGTCACTATGTGTTGAAATTGGATCTTGAACCTAGCTATTCCTGGCTCTCTACCTTCTATTTCGTGGCCCCTCTCCTGAAAATGCTGTGTGTGACCTCCTCCCCTGTCTTTCTACATACACTTTGGATGACCCACAAGATCATAATCTATTCTTCTTCCTGTCACTGTGGATGCTGATTTGAAACCAGATGGAGAGAATTAAGGACCATTGAGCCACTTAACTGAGAACAATAACCGGAGTTTGATGAAAAGGTTTAAAAGACAAAAACCGATCCACAGGAGAGAGTTGGCTTCTCTCTTTGTGTTTTGAAATATTACTTGAGGAGGCTAAGCAGTTTCACCTGTGAGGGCTAGAAAAGAAAAAACCCATTCATGCAGCAGACTCTGCTATCCTTGCTTTGATTTGGCTGGAATCTGTCCCACTTCCAACAAGTTCTTGAAGGGAAATGCTTCCTTGCTCTAGTCGCTTCAAGGCACAGGTTTATATAGCCCCAAAGTCCACTCCTGGAGAGAGCAGACTTTCTCCCATTATTGTTTGATTTCTCACCAGGCTCCAGCTGACTGGTGTTTAGGAAGAAAATACTTACTGCTCTTCTGCCTTTTTCTTGCTTGTTGCCCTCCCAGGCTCTTCATAGAAAATGGTCCTCGTAGATACACTCATACATGATGGTCCAGATTCCCAGAGAAACTAGGTGTCCTAGAAAATGAGCTCACTAAAACCTGGGGTTCCCAGATGAATCAGAAGACCTTGTCCTCCTTTTGACCTTTCTCCTTCACACTGTCCAAGGGTTAGCTATAAATGCAATGATGCTTCACCATTGTATGGATGTATTTATCCTGATTTCTAAGCAAGTGTTCCAGTTGTTGTTGAGTCATTTCAATCCTGTCCGACTCTTTGTGAGTCCAACTGGGGTTTTCTTGGCAAAGATACTGGAGTGATTTCAAGAGGTGATTGGTGAATTCTTTCCATTTCTATTTTGCCCTCTGGTTCTAGAATATCAGGGCAACTTTCCTTGAGAATTTCTTGAAGGATGATTTCTAGGCTCTTTTTTTGATCCTGGCTTTCAGGTAGTCCAATAATTTTTAAATGATCTCTCCTGGATCTATTTTCGAGGTCAGTGGTTTTTCCAATGACATATTTTACATTGTCTTCTATTTTTTCATTCATTTGGATTTCTTTTACAGCATCTTGATTTCTCATGAAGTCATTAGCTTCCATTTGCTCCAAGCTAATTTTGAAGGAATTATTCTCTTCGGTGAGTTTTTGAAATTCCTTTTCCATCTGGCCAATTCTTTTTTTTAAGGCATTCTTTTCCTCATTGGCTTTTTTGGACCTCTTTTGCCATTTGACTTAGTCTATTTTTTAAGGTGTTATTTTCTTCAGTCACGCTGTTGACTCATTTTTCATGATTTTCATGAATTAAAAGAGGTGCAAATGGGAGCCTCGAGGAAGTCCTGTTTGTATTCTGCAATCTTGGCTCCACCCCCCATTTTTCATGATTTTCCTACATCATTCTCATTTCTCTTTCCACTTTTTCCTCTACTTGATTTTCAAAATCCTTCTTGAGCTCCTCCATGGCCTGTGGCCAATTCATATTTTTCTTGGAGGCTTTTGATGCAGGGGTTTTGACTTTCTTGTCTTCTTCTGGTTCTATAAAATTAAACTGATTTGAATTAGGGCAGCTAGGTAACAAAATGAATAGACTGTAGGGCCTGGAGTTGGGGGACCTGAGTTCAAATTCGACCTCAGATACTTACTATGTAACCCTGGGCAAGTCACTTAACCCTGTTTGCCTCA
Organism: Petaurus breviceps papuanus; assembly: GCF_028583685.1. Taxonomy (NCBI): domain Eukaryota; kingdom Metazoa; phylum Chordata; class Mammalia; order Diprotodontia; family Petauridae; genus Petaurus; species Petaurus breviceps. The sequence goes on from NW_027187391.1 coordinate 45,162,240, forward strand.
GTTCCTCATCTATTAAATGATCTGGAAAAGGACAAGGCAAAACTACTCCAGTGAACTGCCAAGAAAACTCCAAAAGGGGTCACAAAGAATCAGATATGACTAAAATGACTGAACAACAATGATTTGAATAGCCCAAATAGCTATGCATTTGTTAGAATACATGGTTGTATGTTAGCCTATATGGCCGTTAATGTCAATCTAGGTCCTTGGTGTTGCTGATAAGACTGTTCAAGGAACCCTCATGTGTGATTTGAGATTAGATAGCTACACACCTCAAAGCGATAAGAGAGCTTGGCATTTGCATGTCTTTTTCTCACCTGTGGTGTTTCTGATTCTATGAGATGAATGCATCTTTCCCATCTGTTTACTTGCAAAGTCTTATTATTGATTTTTTTCTTGTATAGTCATAATCAATACATCTGTTGTATGAATTTTGGTCTTCTTGAGCCTCACTTTCTATATTTCTTTGTGTTCTTCATATTAATGACACATAAGTATTCTATGACATCAACAAACCACAATCTGATAGTTCCTTAGCTGTTGAGCATGAAAGTTGTTTCTAGCTTTTTTTTCTATTACAAATAAAACTGTTAATGAATCTTTTTCTACAAATAGATCATTCCTCCACTTTTAATAACATCTTGGGGATATAGTAGTAGTAACAGAACCACTGGTCAAAGGTTAATGAATTTTATATTGCCAGTTTGTCCTCCAAATGGCATACACAAAATCTAAAGTCCTACCAGCAATGTAAGAAAACACTTGTTTTCCCAAGGCTCCACCAGAATTTGATTTTATTTTAGCCCTTTTGGGGAGGCTAATTTAATGCTAAAGTTGCTTTGATTTGCATCTATCTTATTGTATAGATTGAACAACTTTTAAAGTGGTTAACAGTTTGCATTTTCTCTTTTGAAAATTGTTCATATTTTATACCTTGACCATTGTAAGGACACATTATCTATGTGGTCTTAGCATCTTTGAGACTCAGTTTCCTCTTCTGTAAAATGAAATTGAACCAGAAGATCTCTAAGCTCCTTTCTATCCTTAAGCTTACAGCTTTAAAATTCTTTCTGGAGACTTTCTGCTCTCTCTAGGCCCTAAAATGGGAGAAGGAAAGAAAGAAGAATTGGAAGATTATTTTCTTGTACCAACTGATATTTGTGGTGTTTATGTTTCAGTTATATCCAACTCTTTGTGACCCCATTCGAGGTTTTCTTGGCAAAGATATTGGAGTGGTTTGCCATTTCCTTCTCCAGCTCATTTTACAGGCAAGGAAACTGAGGCCAATAAGGTTAAGTGACTTGCCTATGGTCACACATCTAGTATGTATCTGAGGCTACATTTTAACCCAGCTCCTCCTTACTTTAAGGCTGGTGGTCTGTCCACTGCACCATTCTCTAAGCAGATACATTTTCACTGGAGGATTCTGGGTAGTAATTAGAGCTGCAGGCTAGTGTAATCCTTTATTATCATTCCACATGAGGGTTTTGGTATATGCAGAAGAGAACTAGACTCCAGCTCTTAAAACCTGGGGTTTATTTCCTTGCTGAAATAGGACATTCAGTAAATCACTTCAATTCTTTGACTTCTGATCTTTTGTCTATCAAATGTGGGAGGAGGACTGGAACAGGCAATCTCTCAGGGCCTTTGAGCTCCTTTACTCTACTTCCATTTTATGATTCACATCCTCGGACTACCAGAGAAGACAGTCAGTTTAAAGACCATATAAGGCTGGTTCATACAAAGGGGAGGGCATTGACTCAGAAGGGATGGTAGAAACACAAAGAAACATAAAATGCAATAAAGATAACAAGGGCTTTCACAAAACAATTTATATTTATTATTATTATTTATTTATACACAGAAAGCCACAGTAAGCTTTTTTTTTGTCTTCCCCCAGGGTAAAGGAAGAAAATGTATTCATGGTGCTTATCTCCTGATTTCATCTGACAGTTTTCATCTATTTTCCTATAAACTATGAATGAGAGATGCGTCTCATAACAATCTCTTATGGCTCAGTAAATACTTGAATTTATATGCATATTAAGTCAGTTACTTTCCTCCTGCCCGTACTTCAAGCAATAGGCAGTTACTTCTGTGCGGGGCATAAAGAGACCCAGGCTTCTACCAGGGCAAAGAAAGCTGTCTGGTGCCTCTAGCTTCCTTTTGAGTGGCCACATGGGTCTCATGTGTAGAGAATTCCATGAAAATTCATTATTATTTAATATAAGCAATTAAACCAAAGAGAGCAGTAACCCACTATGGTAAAGTAGCCCAATATGCCTGACTAATAAAGGACAGAGTGTGGGCTTCCTTCAGACATTGTGACAGGACCATCTTCTCCAGGTGGCACTGCCTCATTGTGCCACTATTATCTTTCATGATGAGATGTGAGTGGCCCCAAGAGGTCATCCAACATCCCATAGCACTTTACACCTAAGTGGAGGTCTTGAGTTCCTATTACCTATCATTTAATTAACTATGGATTGGAATTTGGAGTTTTCTTTCCCTTCTTGCTACTTACCGTGTTTCCCCGATAATAAGACCTATCCAGAAAATAAGCCCTCCCCTTACTGTGTAAGATTCCTCTAAAATAAGCCCTCCCCCGAAAATAAGCCCTATTGAGATTGCTACTGTAGTGAAGGTGATCCCCTGCGCTACACGCTACATTACGGTACCCTCTGTATGCACCATCCCTGCCCCCCCCCCCGGGTGAAATGCACGCCGCGCTCCGAGCTGCATCCAATCAGAGCTGCAACAGTGAGCGCGTCATCCTGTTCTTCCCCAGTGATTTGCTTATTGAATAAAGGTACATTTTTTTGTTCACATTTACCTGTTTACTAAAATTGCTGTCAATGTTCATTAAAATAAGCCCTCCCCTGAAAATAAGCCCTCTGGTGTTTTTCTGTCCAAAAAAAATAATAAGACAGTGTCTTATTATCCGGGAAACACGGTACTATGCTAAAAGTCTGATTGAAAATGAATAATAGAGGCGGCTAGGTGGCACGATGAATAGAGCACCAGCCCTGGAGTCAGGAGGACCTGAGTTAAAATCTAGCTTCAGACACTTAACACTTACTAGCCATGTGACCTTGGGCAAGTCACTTAACCCCAATTACCCTGCTTTCTCCCCTCCAAAAAAAAATGAATAATAGAAATACCTTGAAATCAGGAATACAGAAGAATACCATGAAGTAGGTGTTCACAGCCTCATGGTGTTAAGAAAACTTAGGCTCAAATAAATTAAAAGTTTCCCCTGCTTAGTAGCGCAATTGGAGCCAAAGCTTTAAAATCTTGAACCCCTGGCCAGAGCTCAATTCAATATCAAAATCTTTGATCTGCTTCTGGGGCTGTGGTTAAAAAGAATACGGAAACTTGAAAATTCATGGTTTCTAAATAGGTCTAGGTGCAACTCTGGGTGATGTTCCAGGCTTTGGGGATCAATCAATTAATTAGTAAACATTTACTAAGTACCTACTGTGTACCAGGTACTGTGCTAAATGCTGGGGATACAAAAAGACCCAAAAGACAGTCCCTGCCCTCAAGGAGCACACAATCTAATGGCATCATTGGATCATAGTTAGAGGCAGCAAGGTGGTCCAGTGAATAGAGTCCCGGGCTTGGAATTAGGAAAACTGAGTGTAGCTTCTCACTACTTACTAGTGGTGAGACCCTAGGTAAATAACCTAACCTCTTGTCTGCCTCAGTTTTCTCAACTATAAAATGGGGATGATAATCATAGCACCTCCTTCTAAAGATTGTTGTGAGGAGCAAATGAGATGATATTTGTAAAGCACTTAGCATGGTGCCTGCATGTAGTAAGCACTTAGTAAATGCTTCTTCCCTTTCTTCATAGAATGCTGAATCTGGAAAGGAGGTCATCTAGTTCAATCTTTAAATTTTATAGAGAAAATGGAGTTCAGGGAATGAACTTAGTGAGTGTTGCCCTGACTCAGATGAGCCTAGCTTATCTAGGGTCTTGTTTGTCTCCTTATTCTTCCCTTCCATGTGTCCTAGGACATGCCTCTGATGGCACTCTTGGACTGGGTGTCTCTGATGGCTCACTTGGAATGGGTTCAGGGCCAAGGTACACTACTAGAATTGGACAGTCTAATGGGAAGGTTGAAATTCCCCTTTTCCCTATATTTCCACAGATTGTTAGAGTTGAAAAGGACCCATCACCTAAGCAAGGAGTTCACCAAATTTTTTTTCAGTCTCCATATATCTTGGCTTTCAATAAACCTTCCAATACCCTCTATTCATGAGGAAAGAAAATAAATCCAAGTTTACTATGCATATCTGCATAAGAAATTAAACAAAGTGATTAATTTTTCATAAAGAGAACTTTATTACTTTTTCTTAGCATCATAACATTGCTAATTCTCAGAACACAGTCAAGTAAATTAGTTGAGACTTAATTTTATTCCTTGTCAACCAAGTTTTATTTTGGGCATAGTTTTGGGAGTTTTGATAGCTAGGTGATTCAGTAGATAAAATCTTCCTGAGTTCAAACCTGGTCTCAGACACTTACTAGTTGTGTGACCCTAGGTCCTTGTTTGTCTCAATTTCCTCATCTATAAAATGGACTGGGGAATGGAATGGCAAACCACTCTAGTATGTTTGCCAAGAAAACCCCAAATGGGGTGATGAAGAGTTGGACATGACTGAAATGACTGAACAACAACAAAAATTGTTTTGGAGAGGTTTCCACATATCATACTCAACCTCCAGTTTGTTTCTGGTTTTGGATCTGATTGAGAATTAGACTGTGGATTGTGATTCACAAAGATAAGCTTCCATGAATGGAAACAAAGCCTTGTGATCATGTTTAGAAAAAAAAATAGCATGTGTTTCTCTAGGAATACACCAAAAATTTCAGAGCTTCATCGATTGGAAATCAACTCAGAGTTTGTAATTATTGGGGAGATCATTTAGATCATCCTATACCAAATCATTGTTACTGATTTTTTCCTAGTTTACCATGAAAAGCATTTCATATCCAAATATCATGCATTTGCTTCTGGACAGTAGGAATTATTCCTTCAGTTGGCTCTTTCAGTTTTTTTCAGATGCATTATAATGCTCTTACCCCACCCCTACTCATTGTCGTCTCTCTGCAATCCACATTCAACAGGACAATTTAGTCATTTATCAAGTATTCTTTCATATTCCCTGAGAAGGTTTTTTTTTTAACCTTCTAAGTGTTTGTGTATCCCCAGGAACCCCTAATCTAGTCTAATCTATACATGGAAATCCCTTCTATAATATCCTGACAATAGTTCTCCAGTCTACTTCAGGACCTCCTTCATTGAGGAACCACATGTGCATTATATCTGAAGAAACCCATTCCACTTTGGCATAGCTTGTTGTTTTCCTTGAATCAAGCCTAAATTGACCTATCTGAATCTTTGTGCCCTTCTAGGGACAAACAGAACAGGTCTAATCCCTCTTCCTCATGACAGTCTTTCAAATATTGGAAGACATATGAAAGAAAAATTTAGTACATTGTTTTTAAACAATACATCTTCTAGAGACAAATGTATTAATGAAATTAATTCCAAGCTTCTCTAAAGCTCAGAGACAGTGAAAATCCAAAGGGATAAAGATTTATCCTACCTATGAAAATCTCTCTGCCAAAATTATTTTTGAGTTACAATTTATAGGGTTCAAGAATAACAACAAATGACAAAAAAAAAAAAATCTCCGATGAAAGGTTACCTATTGCATCCTGGGCCGTTGCCAGTTTTTTCGTTTTTTTACTTTTGTCCTGCCACTGGACTTCAATGATTCTGAAGGAGAAAGTAAGGTTGACAACTTTGTGCAACTCTGCCTCAGTTAAATCCAATTCGTGGGCAAATCAAGACATCATGGCCCTCATGATGTCATTGGTCCTCTTTGAGAATGAATAACGAATAGCAACAATGAAAAAAAACTTACTCACAAAGTTCACATAACAATTTTGATTCATTAAATGGACAATTATCAGTTAACTTTTGGCTTACTCTGGAGAATTATTTTCTGAAAACCATTTAATCCTTCTTTAACTAGTAAATCTAAGGATTTTTCTCTTAATCTGGTCAAAGATGAACTCAAGAGATACTTCTATTAACTGAATTAGTCAAAGATTTCTCTTGTTCTGATGAATTTTAGGAGCATCCTTCCCTGACTAATCAGATCTCTCCTTTGAAACTAGTCAGGCCTTCAATAAGGATGATATTAAGGACACTTTAGAACAGTATTCTGTCTTCTCAGCATTTTTTTTTCTATTCCAGGGAAAACCAATTAGATTTTTCACTTAAATAGGACTAAGGATTTTAGACCAAGACACTGAAAAAATATTTTTTAACATTTCCAAAAGAGGGAATGCATGGACCTTGGGGCCTTTCCATGTCAGTTGGAGTATTTCTAGAGATAAAGAAAGATTTCTACATCCTTTAGCTGATGCTCTGTTAGCTTAATTCCAAGTCCCTTCACTTTCCTGGTCAATCTTCTTTTGACACACTACAGTCTCTTAATGTTCTTCCTAAAATGTAATGCCTAGAATTGAACCCAATATTCCACAAGTAGTAAGTTCGAGAGTAGAATATGCCTCCTTCATAATGGACTCTGAGAAATTGTCACAACACTGTCAGAGTTTCAAGATAAGGGGGGGGCGGGGTTAGTCCAATGGTAGGATTGGCCATTGTACTATGGGTATGCTTATTTTCCCTCCATCTTTTCCCTGCTACCCTTCCCTCCACTCAAGAACTCTTCTGCCTTCTTCCTCACCAAAGGTCTTGAGATTTCTATCATTAACTTAAGAACTCCATACCAGAACTACTCTCAAGGAAAACTCTCTAGTCCAAATATAAACCCTTAGTTCCAACAGAACTTGGACAACTCACATACCCTCTCCATCAAGAAAATGAAGGGGTCAGACTAGATGATCTCCAAAGTCCCATCTGATCTTAAATTTCCATAGTTCTATTTGTTTTGATCCCAAGAAAGGACCCAAAGGATCATACTCCTCCCCACCCTCATATGGAGCCTTCACTTTACATCTGCTGCTCTGCCTGGTTTCCCCTTCCAGGATAAGCTCACCACTTTTAAACTCACCACCATGCTGCTAACTCAAGCCTTAACTGACACCACTTCCCTCAGCGTCCTCGAGGGAGGAGTACCAAATACCTTCCATTGTCTTCTTTCATAGAGGGCAGAAACTGTACTCTTAACTCCCCCCATTTTGCATCTGCTGTTCTGCTTGGTTCTAACTCCATAGAACTAGATGGTACCCCCTGGTGTCCTGTCCTCCCAACTGTGCTTTCCTGACTCCTTTTGTGTGTCCCACCCCCACCCCCACCCCCACCCCCATTAGATTGTAAGATCATTGAAGGCTAGGACTTTCTTTATTGTTTTTGTTTTTGTCTTTTTATCCCCTCTGGCCAGGTCAATACCTTGAACAGTGGATCTTTCAAAATGGTTTGTTGAATTGAAAGGCAAAAAGAAATTTCCTGTAGCCCTTGATATGAGCCTCTAGGTCCAATCTTGCCTTTGAATCTCGAAGCTGTTTCATTATCAGAAATCTTTGGCAGGTGCTAGAAGTCAGTATATATTGGGGCTGCAGATAATTTGGAGCATATAATAACTTTCCTTTCTAAAGTGGTGTGTGCTTTTGTGTGTTTTACAAGCAAGTCTATCTTTATGCATTTTTTTCTTGCATATAAAACATGATGTTTAAGGAGCGAGCTGAGGTGACTAAAGAAATTTTAATCTCTTGCAAGGAAAAGTCATTATTTTTGTACTTGGAATTCGCCTGAAGCAGGGGCTCTTAATCCTTTTCTGAGTGGCATGATCCTCTTTGGCTGTCTGGGGAAGCCTTTGGAATTCTCCTCAGACTGATTTTAAATGCATAAAACAAAATTTGTTGTTGTTTAGTAATTTTCAGTAGTGATTGATTCTTCGTGACCCCTTTTGGGGTTTTCTTGGCAAAGACACTGGAGTGATTTGTTATTTTTTTCTCCAGCTCATTTAACAGATGAGGAAAGTGAGGCAAAAAAGATTAAGTGACTTGTCTAGGGCCAGTTTAGTAAGTGTGTGAGGCTGGATTTGAACTCAGGTTTTCTTGACTCCAGGCTTGGCATTCTATCCACTGCACCACCTAGCTGCCCCTGATAAGGCCTGTTCCAAGGCCTTAAAGATAGTCAGTCAAGTTAACTACATCTTGGGTAATAATAGTAAATCATAAACAAGGTAGTACAGAGGAAAAAACATTTGTTCTCGACTCAGAGAATGTGGGTTCAAATCTCACCTCTGAAAAGAGCTGTGGGCTGTTGCTGGACCTCAGTTTTCTCATCTATAAAATGGGAATAAGGGGCTGTGATTAGATGCCCCCTTTCCCCGAGGTCCGTTTTGCCTCCAGATCTAGGATATGATTTAAACTGAATCTGTCTCTCTGGTTTCAGTTTTACCAGTTACCTCCTAAACCTAAATGAATTGGGCAGGACCTGGCAGCATGGGTTTAATCTCTCCAGCAGGGCTGATTCAGACATTAATGTATAGCTTGGTACTACCTGCAGAAAGGGCCCTTCACCTTGAGAAACCTGGGACCTTGCAACAGCCTCCTACTACCTTCTATGTGGGAAGAGGAAGGACTGATAAAGGACAAATGGTTCCCCCCTCTCTCCCCGCCCAAAACTTCCTGCCCTGCAGTCTTTATAGTAGGGTTGGAAAATTCCTGTTACCTTTTAGTTGCTTCTTTATGCCTTGTGCCCTCTGCCCATTCTAACCTGTCTGCAGTCTCCTTTCCTTGCCCCTTGGTTGGTTTTATCAGCTTTCAGTCAAGACCCTCTAAAACACAGTCACTACCAGGGTCTGACAGAGCTCTAATCGTAAAAAGTCCACTAAACAAGTAGCTTGAAAGGGTGTCATGGTGCAAAAATCTGCCACAAGAAATTACTGCCCTTGGGAAACTTAGGAAAGGAAGGCTATCCCACTCATGGGAGAAGCCTCACCTGCCTGTACCTACAGGAAAGGGTCAGAGGATGCCTCAACAAACAGAACATCGCTTTCTTTAGGGGTCTTTTCTCAACAAAAATGGTGGTGGAATAGATACAATGCTTAGAGTCAGGGAGATCTGCATTCAAATCTTATTTCAGAAACTTAGTTGGGTAACCCTAAGTGAGTCACTTGACCTCTCTCAGCCTCAATTTCCTTAACTGTAAAATGGGGATAATAATACTACCTACCTCCCAGGGTTGGTAAGGTCTTTGAAAGCCTTGAAGCATTATATAAATGCTGGATGTTATTGGGGATGGTTTGAGGGATCTTTTTTTTTTCTTTGAAGAAATTTTTGGAGGGAGAAAGAGAAAGGGATTGGTGTGTATGTGTTTTTTTGCCAGAAACATCACAAAATAGTGGCGTATCTTTCCTTCCTTGTCAAACATTCTGGAGGGTTTTGTTGGGTTTTTTCTCTCTCAGCTTTCTTCTGTTGCTCTGAAGAAAATCTGTCCCTTACAGATGAGCAGGGAGACAGCCAGAGAGGCAGACTTGGGAGGGAGAGAAGTAACTGGATGAACAGGGCAGAAATAAAACTAATCCTGAAAAGCAAGACATTAGGTTAATGGGATTTAAGCCAATGGTGTTTGGGGTCTCCCCTCCTCAGGTTGTAACTAATTGACAAAAGTTTTTGTTGTTCATTCATTCTTCAGTCCTGTCATCTTCATGACCCCATTTGGGATTTTCTTGGCAGAGTTACTAGAATAGTTTTCCATTTCCTTCTCCAGCTCATTTTACAGGTGAGGAAACTAAGGCCGACAGGGTTAAGTGACTTAGCCACTGTCACATGTTTCTGAGGTTAGATTTGAACTGAGATCTTCCTGAGTCCAGGCCTGGCATTCCATTCGCTGCACCACCTAGGTGCCCCCTATTAATTGATGAAAATATCATGGGTTGTTAAACATTACATTAACAAGGGGATTCCAGTGGCAACAACCTGGTCACTTCATTGGAATGAGTATGGAAGATAATTATAGCATCTGGAGAATACCATAGAACTCTGAGGAATTTGCCTCCAGCTGGTCAGTAGTGTGATTTGAAATTGCAAAGTTTGCCAGGGTTTGGGGTGGGGGGTGGCACTGGGTGGGACCTAGAGGCACCTGGGAAGTGATAGTGACACAATTTGCCCAATAAGACCATGGTGGTTTTTTAAAGAATCCTTCTTAAAATGCTGTAGCTGACTAAGTGGCATTCTCCTCCTAGAGATGACAAAAAATGCCAAAAGAATAGAAATGATTGACACAGCAATATTTGTATTCTTTAAAGTTTTTTAATCCTTTCTTTTAAAAATATTTATTTTAAATATTCTTTTAAAATTTTGAGCTCTGAATTCTCTCTCTCCCTTCCACTCCTCCCTCACGACTGTGAAGGCAAGTAATATGATAGCAATTATACATGTGAAGTCACGCAAAACATATTCCCATATTAGCCATATTTTTTAAAAAAAGAAAAATAAAGTGAGAAAATTATATTTCAATTTGCAGAGTTCATCAGTTCTCTCTCTGCAGATGGATAGCATTTTTTCATCTTAAGTTCTTTGGAATTGTCTCAGATCAATGTATTGATCAGAGTAGCCAAGTCTTTCACAGTTGATCATTATTGAAACATTTCTATTACTATGCACAATGACCTCCCAGTCCTTCTTACTTCATTTTGCATCAGTTCATAAAGGTCTTGTCATGTTTCTCCTAAAATTACCCACCTAATCAATTTAGAGCTTTTATAAATGTCTTTGTACACATAGGTCCTTTTTCTGTCTCTTCGATCTCTGGAAGACAGAACCAGTAGAGGTATTTCTGGGTCAAAGGGTATGCATAGTTTTATAGCCTTTGGGGCATGGCTCCAAATTGTTCTCCAGAATGGCTGGACTAGTTCATCATTCCACCAACAGTTCATTAGTGTACCTATTTTCCCCTCATCTCCTCCAGCATGTGTCATTTCTGATATTGATGGAGAAAATGTTGGTGATGCAGTTTAGATTTTTAAAAAACTTATTGATTTATTTTTAGCTTTCAACATTCGCTTCCATAAGTTTTAAATTTTCTCCCTCTACAGTGTTCCCTTCCACTCCCTCCCAAAGATGGCATGCAATCTGATATTGGCTCTACCCATACATTCCTATTAAACACATTTTCACATTAGTTATGTTGTATAGAAGAATTATAACAAATGGAAGAGACCATGAGAAAGAAAAAACAAAACAAAACAAAAACAAGAAAGAAAATAGTCTGTTTTGCATTCCAATTCCATAGTTCTTTCTCTGGATGTGGATGGCATTTACCATCATGAGTCCTTTGGAATTGTTTTAGATCCTTGCATTGAGAAGGGCTAAATCTATCAAAATCAGTTTTCACACACTTTGTCTGGTTCTCTGAACATTGTTCTCCTAGTTCTGCTCACTTCATTCAGCATCAGTTCATGTAAGTCTTTCCAGGATTTTCTGAAGTCCTCCTGTTCACCATTTGTTATAGCACAATAGTATTCCATTAATTCATATACCACAACATGTTCATCCATTTCCCAATTGACGGACATCCTCTCAATTTCCAGTTATTGGCCACCACAAAATGAGCTGCTATAAATATTTTTATACATGTGGGTCCTTTTCCCATTTTTATAATCTCTTTGGGATACAGCCCTAGAAGTGGTATTGCTGGGTCAAAGGGAATGCACATTTTTATAGCCCTTTGGGTATAGTTCCAAATTGCCCTCCAGATTGGCTGGATCAGCTCACAGCTCCACCAACAATGAAGCAATGTTCCCACTTTCCCACATCCTTTCCAACATTTATCATTTTTCTGTTTTGTCATTAGCCAATCTGATAGCTGTAATATGGTACTTCAGAGTTGTTTTGATTTACATCTCTCTAATCAATAGCGATTTAGAGAATTTTTTCATATGACTATGGACAGCTTTAATTTCTTCCTCTGAAAACTGCCTGGTCATATCCTTTGACCATTTATCGATTGGGTTGAATCTTGTATTTGAAAGTCAAGTTTTCTATTCAGCTCTGGTCTTTTCTTCAGGAATGCTTGCAAGTCCTCTAATTAAATACCCAGTTTTCTCCTGAAGGATTATACTCAGTTTTTCTGGGTAGGTTATATCTTGGCTGTAATCCTAGCTCCCTTGCCTTCCAGAATATCATATTCCAATCCCTCTACTCCTCTAATGTGGAAGATGCTAAATCTTATATAATCTTGAATATGGTTCCATGATATTTGAATTGTTTCTTTCTGGCTGCTTGATACATTTTCTTAGGTTCAGTGAAATTGAAGGATTTGCCTAGGGTCGCAGAGCTAGTGTATTTGGACCCATGCTTTTCTTACCTCCAGATTCAATCCTCTATTTTATCACAATGACCCACATTCTATTATGTTGGAATGCATTTAGCTAATCCCCAATTTGTGGGTTTCCAGGTGGTATGGCAAAACACTTTATTAATGCTATATGGGGGAAGAGAAGGAAAGCTCTGCAATAATAATTATGGGCATTTTCAATGGAAGTCCTGAGTATAACAATTTACTCACCCAATTGGGTGGGATGAAACTCTTACCACGTTTATCCAAGATGTACTTTCGGGGCTAATAACAGGTCTTATCAGAAGCAAGGTATTTGGGAGATGGGAGTGAGAAGATGTAAGTTTCAAGAATAAATATGAAACAGGGACAAATAGAGAAGAAATGACACTGTAATGCATTGGAATTAGACATTTTGCATTGCCATGTGGTGGCAGAAGTTATAATAACTGGCATTTCCAAACTTTATCTTATTAAAACTTCACAGAAAACCACCCTGGGAGGTAGGTACTCCAAGCATTTTTTCCTTGTCCTAGACCTGTGATTTTTTACTGAAGTGGAGAATTCCCCCTTGAGAAAATTCCTTCTAACAATGCAAATTGGCTACTGTATTATTAATATCTATTGTATTATTATTATTATTAGGTATTATTATCCCCATTTTGCACATAGAGAAACTGGGCTTCAGAGAGATTAATTGCTCTAACCATTGTCACACAGCTAGTATCAGAGATGGGATTCAAACCCAAGTCTTCATTCCAAGGCCATCACTCTATCAACTATTCCACCATACCTCTCAACAAGAATAGCCCAATTCAAAGATGAATCCCAAATCAGTTTTTAAAAGGCTTATTTTATAGTTTCTAGCTTTTAAAAATTTGGCTTAAATATAATAAAAGAATAAGGGCATTATAAATTGAGAGTTGTTGTCACATAAAAGCTCCTGAAATATATGGACATTACAGATGAAAAGCCTAGGCTCATTTCAAGGAAAAATTTATTAATCTCTCAAGACTTACTTAAATTATCCTCCTCTCCTTTCCCTATTCCTGATGCAGCATTATCAACCCACTTCTTATTTATTGAGACATGCTTTCATTACTCCCAGGGCAGACTCAGTTTTTGATAACAGGGAACAAGAAGAAACATGGACATACTTACATGATTAAAAAATTGTCCATGTGTCAAAAGGTTTCAGGCTTTGCTCAGCGGAAGGCAATGTGCCAGCTACTCCAGGGCTGTGGCTAATTTGTATCAGAAGGAACAGATGGAAGGTGCCCACATTTCCAGCATGGCATCCTTGGAAACAGCAGGTTCTGACAACATGATGACTATGTCTATGTCACATTTAGCTCTCTTCAGCCCAGCTTCTCTAAAGGCTCTGACACATGAAACCACCAAATACTCAACGATGTCCACCTGGTGGAGAAATACCACTTGGGAATCCCATTAGGTGCCAAGTATAATACAAGACAAAGATAAATCAGGCCCACATCCAAGGCCTATGTGAAGGAGTTAATGATGTCAGATAGAAATTTAAGTCAATTAAGTGAGTCAGATGTGTCCAAAAAATTTCACTGATGGTAATGGTAGTAGTAATAGTAGTTGGGACTATTCCTTTAGCACTCCGAGGTTTGCAATGTACTTTATGTTATCTCATTTGGTTTTTAAAACAACCATTGAAAGTAGATGCTATTATTATTTCTGTTTTACAGATAAGGAAACTGAGGCTAAGAGAGGTCAATTGACTTGCCAAATGTCACACAACTAGTAAGTGTCTGAAGTCAGGCTTAGAATTGAGGTCTTCCTGACTCTAGGTTCAATGTTTTACCCACTGGACCACCTAAGTTAGGCCTTCCTTCTGTCACTTACCTGCTCACCTGCCTGGACCGTCCTCATTACCTGACTCCAAAATTCTCAAATGCTGTATGTTTTGCCCTTCTCCCAGGACCTCAGTCACCCAGTCCCACAACCTTGGCATCATTCACAGAATAGGAAGGAACCTTAGACACAATTCTAATCCAGCCTATACTTTGTTGTTAGTCAACAAGATTTATTAAGCCTTCTCTATGTACCGTAAACGCCATGTTCTGTACTCAGCATCCCTTGTCTCTTTGGGAGGAAGTTGTACCTTCTTTCTTCTTCAAGAACAACTTGATTATTATCATTTTATTAAAGTTTGACTTTTTAGGCATTTCCCCTTGAATTCTTTTGGGACATTTTATGTTTTTGCTGTTGTTGTTGTTGAGTCATTTTCAGTCGTTTCTGAATCTCTGTGACCTCATTTGGGGTTTTCTTGGTGAAGATATTGTAGTGGCTTGTCATGTCCTTCTCCAGCTCATTTTACAGATGAAGAAACTGAGGTCAAGGTGCCTAGGGTCACACAGCTAGTGTCTAAGGCTGTATTTGAACTCAGAAAGATGAGTCTTCCTAAGTCCAGACCCAGCACTCTACCTACTGCATCACCTAGCTGACCATTTTATGCTGGGCTTTTTAATTTTCCGATTGTACCAGGATTTATAGAGAACTTGACAAGTAAATGGGCTGGAGTGATCTGCGCCCTGTAGGGGATTCCCTGTTGCCTCCCAAAAGTGATATTTACCAAGTGTGTCTTCATTCTGTCATCTGAAAAAACAAAAAACGGGTTGATCTCTAAGGCCCCTTCCATTGAAATCCACAATACTAGGAAGATGGGGATCTCATTAGACTTGCTTTTAAAGCTATTTAAAAGTGGAGGACCAAGAATTAAGGGCTATGTGTTGGTTATAATCCTTTACAACATGACTAACTAACTTTCAACATGAAGGTATTTGTAGAACCTATATTTGATTACATGCCGCTATGGGGGGGGGGAGCGAAGAGGAGAGGGAAGGGGAGAAAATTTTAAACTTAAGACATTGTGGAACTGAATGTTGTAAACTAAAAGTAAATAAATTAAAAAAAAATTAAGGGCTGTGTACCCTTCTCCATTATGGAGTACTGAATTCTAGTTCACTGTCCTTTCCCCCCTCAGCTCAACTTTCATAGGAAGGCAGTTTTTGTGATCCCCTCCCCCATGCCTCTATATTCATCGCAGTTCAGAGTACTCCGCATCAGGCCTCTACTGATTTTTTTCCAGCTTTTTTTTTTGCCAGTATGCCAGCCATAATTGCCTGTCAGACCTGAGGACTCTTAAAATGGCCCCTTGCTTCACCACACGTTGGGACAAGTAAGCACAACTCTGAACTTAAAAAGGGTTGAAAGTGCATTCATTTAAGGGAAAGGAGGAGCCAAGTTGGTGAAGCTAATTTAGCATTTACTGTGCTTTCAGGTATATTATGTGGCTTTCTGCCCGCAGAGCTATTGGAGACCAAAAGGTCAGTGAAGGGCCTAGGGTTTCATGGAGTTACATGAAATCTCTGAACTAAACTTGTAGTGTTTGCCACACACTAGCTTTAATTAAGCTAGGTTATTAAAATGGCAGATCATGTCGCTTAAAACACACACATCCCAACTGCCGTTTCTTTCATAATTAATGTTCAGTGAAGCAAGGCATGCTGTCACCACTAAGAAGACGGCCTTCATCCTTAAGAATCCAAACTGCTTGGCTTCCTTCTGCTGTAGAGTAGGCTGGCTTATTCCATTTGGGGTAGTTCATTTTGTTTCTATATTTAAATGTAGATGGTTGAGAAGATTACGGCTGGAGAGAAATGGATAATAAAATGGTCCTGCTGGGTTCTATCCTGATTAGCTCTTTTTTGCTTCTGTGTCTAATTTGCTCAGCTTGCAGAAACATCAAAGAGATAAGTTTATATCCAAGAGGCATCCCTGTAAACCCACCCTGAGAATGGGAGGGCCAGCTGAGCCTGACCCTGAATGTGCATCCTCAGCTGACATCCTTAGCTAGAAAGACATGGCAATTAGAAAGAATTAAAAAGGTCTGCTCAGGTGGAGGGGGGGTGGGTGGGGAGAGAGAGAGAGAGAGAGAGAGAGAGAGAGAGAGAGAGAGAGAGAAGAGAGAGACAGAGACAAAGACAGA
The DNA here is from genome assembly GCF_028583685.1 of Petaurus breviceps papuanus. Taxonomy (NCBI): domain Eukaryota; kingdom Metazoa; phylum Chordata; class Mammalia; order Diprotodontia; family Petauridae; genus Petaurus; species Petaurus breviceps. The sequence continues at coordinate 45,178,587 of NW_027187391.1, forward strand.
CAGACAGAGACAGACAGAGAGACAGAGACAGACAGAGAGAGAGAGACAGAGAGAGAGAGAGACAGAGAGAGAGAGACAGAGAGAGACAAAAGAGGAGAGAAGAGGAAGGTGAGAATACAAGAGAAAAGGAAGGAGAAGGGGCAGCTAGGTGGTGCAGTGAGTAGAGGACTTGCCCTGAAGTCAGGAGGACCTGAGTTCAAATCCAGCCTGACACACTTGACACAACTAGCTGTGTGACCTTCACCTATTTCTTTTTCTTCGCTTTCCCTTTTTATGATCAGTGTGTATGTGCTCTATGCTGATGATTCTACCTTTCTCACTTTTCATTATTTCATAAAAGTTTTTCCATCTTTTGTTCTTTGTTATTGTTGGTCTTAATTACAATCTCCTAGTGAGTCCATTATATTAATATAGAGGTAGGCACTGGATCTATTATTTCATTATTATAGGCAGCTATCAAGTTTCCTCTAGTAAAGCAGATGGGCTCCTTCACAACTAAAAGTCTTACAGGATAAAATGAATAATATGGTAATGTTTTACATGATTGCACATATATAACTGATATCGGATTGCTTACTGTCTCAGGAAAGGGTGGGAAAGGAAGAAGGAAAGGAGAAAGGAATAGAATTTGGAACTAAAACTTTAAAATAAAATGTTTAAAAAAATTGTTTTAACATGTAATTGGGGAAAAAATAAAGTATATTTTTAAAAGGTTCTACAAAGTGACCCAAAATACTAAGAGGCTTTAGGGCTTATTCAGGCTCATGTAGCCAGTGTGTGGGAGATGTGGGAATTGAACATAGGTCTTCCTGTTTTTAAAGTAATTTCTCTATCTGTTATCTATATATCTATGTATATATATATATATATCTGCATTAATATGCCACAATTAATTTTTGTTTCCCACAATGGAATAGGGTTCTCTCCAGCACAGTGAGAGTGGTAGATAGGACACTGGAGGTTGGAGTGATTAACTGTGGAACCAGTTTGAAGCTGAGGGTTTGAGTTGAGGTTGCAGAGGTAAGAATGTGCTGACCAGGGTACCAGGTATAATGAAAATGGATGTTGTTCAGTCGTGTCTGACTCTTCATGACCCCATTTGGGGTTTTCTTGGCAAAGAAACTGGAATGGTTTGCCATTTCTTTCTCCAGATCACTTATGATGAGGAAACTGAAGCAAAGACAGTTAAATGACTTGCCCAAAGTCATCACACAGCTAGTAAGTGTCTGAGGCTGGATTTGAACTCAGGTCTTCCAGACACCAGGCCTGCTGCTCCATCTACTGTGGCACCTAACTGCTTCATTAACAGGAGTGATGGAAGCTTTAAAATAAGAGGTAGAATGGAAGTATCATTTACACACAGAAAGAAGAGAGAAATGGGACTCCTGTATACATTTGGGAAGAATTTTTTTTTAAAGGAAAGACCTAATTTACTAAAGCAGAAAAATAGTGATGTGAAAAAACATTGAAACATTGAGATAGAAGGAAATATGTGCTATACACACACACACACACACACACACACACACTTCAAAATATAGCATTCCAAATGGAATGTCCATAGGGTTGCATGTATGTTTAGTCATTTTCAGTCATGTCCAACTCTTTATGATCCCATTTAGGGTTTTCTTGGCAATGATACTAGAGTAGTTTGCCATTTCCTTCTCCAGTTCATTTTACAGATGTGGAAACTGAGGCAAACAGGGTTAAGTAACTTGCCTAGGGTAACATAGCTAATAAGTCTCTGAGGCCAGTTTTGAATTTGAGTCTTCCTGACTCCAGGTCTGGCACTTTATCCACTGAGTCACCTAGCTGCCCTCTTCATAGGATTTCGCCTCAGTAGAACTCAAGTGCAGCAGAACATGATCTCTCTGAGGACAGGAATAGTTTTTGCCTTTGTTCTCTAGTGCATAATATTGCCTGGTGTATCATAGGTGTTTAATAAGGTTTTCTTGAATTGAGAGGAAAGAGTACTGGATTTAGAGTCAGAGGACAAGTGTTCAGTCTTGGGCAGGTCATTTAGCCTCTTTGGGCCTCAGTTTCCTCATCTGTAAAATGTGTCTGATTGGATTGGATAACTTGTGAAGTCTAGTCTAACTCTAGATCTGGGATCAAGGGAATGCTCTTTTCACACAAATTGAAATTGGGGCACAGAAAGCCTTTGTGATTTCTCATAAAACCAACTAATCCCAAATCTGGCCTTATTTAGGGCTCTTTGTTTATTTCAGGTCCTTTTGAGTCAGTGCCCTGGAAACTGAAGTCATGAAGCAGACATTCCAGTGGGAGTGAATTTGCCTGAATGGTATTTAAAGTCAGAAAGGCTTTTAGGTTTTTAGCAAAACCAGAAGACTATATTAAGGACTTAGACTAAAGTGATACTGGCTAAGATGCATTCTGAGTCTTTCCTTTTTCTTTTTAATTTTTGAGTGAAATTATATTACTTTACATCTCACTTGCTGCTTTCTGGTCAACTTCTGAACTTGTGTAGAAGCAGTAGCTACAGAGATTTGTTTTGTTGCTATGCTTGTAAAATAGCCATCAACTGATTTTTTAAAACCTAATATATCATCTCATTAAGTAGTTAAAAAAGAAATAAGGAAAGTAAAGAAAACAAACAAAATTTGTGTTTGGTTGTAGCACCAATGCAATATTTATAGTGCCCATGATCACGATCAAGACCATGATGTTTGATTGCAAAATATACCAAATTCTCCATATAGAGGACAGAACTGAAGCATTTATTTAGACATCAGAAAACCAAATCCCAAAACCAGTAAACCAATTCCATCATAGTATCAAAGATATTCAGAAGCTATAATAACACTGAGAGCCATGCCATGCTTTAGCCTTCTTACAAACCAATACAAGATGAATATTTATTGACAAACCTCTCTCTCCTTACCTGAGCCCTTCTCTCTCCCACCATCTCCCTGGCTCTGACTCCCCACTTCCTGTGGGCTCTGCTTCCCTTCAGCAAACTCCACTACCACAGGCTCCATGTGACTATATTTAGCCTATTAGGGGGCAGAATTTATCTTCCCAGCAGGGAAGCTTCCTTTGGGCTCTGCTCCACCCTTTAGCAAATTCTCTCCTTCACAGGCTCCATGTGATAATATTCAGCCTATTAGGGGGCAGAGTTTACTTTCAAAGAAGGGGAGGTCTTCAAACTCCCCTAGGTTTATTAAGGGACAGGGAAGATCTTGAAATTCCCATTCCCATTACATTGGTCCAAACTCTTACCCTAGGTAACAAGATGCAAACAGTTACTCTTTTTGTCGTTGTTGAGGTAATTAGGGTTAAGTGACTTGTCCAGGGTCACACAGCTAGCAAGTGTCTGAAACTGAATTTGAATTCAGGTCCTCCTGACTCCAGGATTGATGCTCTATCCACTTCAATTTCTAGCTGTCCCTAAAGAGTTAGTCTTGAAAATTGTAAAGGGTGATTTATTTTGTAAATACCACCTGAGTACCAAAGGTTAAATACATAAGTCTTTGTTCAGTTTTAAGCTATTAAAACTTACTATGTGCTAGGCAGCCTATTTGGTTCAGTGGATAGAACACTGGACCTGGAGTTAGAAACTCAGTTTCCTCACCTGTAAAATAAGAAGGAAATGGCAAACCACTCTAGTATCTTTACCAAGAAAACCCCAAATGGGTTCACAAGGAGTCAGATATGACTGAACAGGAACAACAATAAGGATTATCATGCCTTAAATTGATAGCACTTTATTCCTTCAAAGTTTCTCTGATCCTCTCTGTAGTACATGACTAATTACAGGTAGAGAAAAGGAACAAAACTCAAATATTTCAAAAAGAAGAAAATGTATATCACTTCCCTCCCAATGTGGGTTCCCCCCCACATATAAATAATAGGCTACTCACTTATTTCTCTAAATACAGTCATAATTCAATAAAGACTTTGTCTTTTCTAATTATAATTTTACATGAGTCCAGGGAGAACCCATCTTTTTGTGGAACCATCCTTTGAGAAGAATAAGCAGCCATGATTCAGCTGATGTATAGCTTACAGAACTGTGTAGTCCAAAGAAATGAATGTAGGAAAGTCAGTCCTTAAAAGCCAGCAGATGGTAGTGATGACTACTACCTGTTTCCTATGAATGAGTGACTCAGTCTCACCTATACTCTGGTCTTTCTTTTTGCTTCTATATTTGGAAAGACATCATAAATAAAAACAAATGCTCAGTGCCAGAAGTGTGGGTTGAATTTTCTATATGAAGAATAGTTCTTAGTAAACACAGGCAAATCTCTAACAGCCTAAGGTGGATAAAAATCATTACTTAAAATTTTTTTAAACACATAAATCTGATTTTTAAAATTTAAAGCACTTTTTAAAGCTAGTAAAATACTAAATTTTAGATATATTAAGGCTTAAAGAGACCGTCATGGAATAGGGATTATAATTTCTAATTTCATAGTATTTGGGCCAGAAAATATTCATGTAATCTTTCCAGAAAATCTCTATGAATGTCATGAAATTATATTAGAAGCCTAACGGTATAGCTTTCCTGGCATTATTATATAGATGAGTTAGAAAAATTTCATTCTGTATATTATGAATTTCTCGGCTAAAACACAAACTCCTTTATTTGTCATTTTAAGCTGTTACATCCTGACTCTAGCTTACCTTTCCAGCCTTATTGAACATCATTTCTTTCATTCATTTTGTGTTTCAACCAAACTGACCTATTTGTTGTTCTCCAGGCCATTACAAAGACTATCTCTTGCATCTAGAATGCACTCACTCTTTCTTACCTCCTCATTTTAGAACAGCTCCCATCAAGGCTCAGTTCAAGTACCATCTCTTACATAAATCCATTCCTTATCTCTTATAGTTGTTAGTGACTTCCCCTCCCATATTTTTCATTTGTTTCAGTCATGTCTGGCTCTTTGTGACCCCATTTGAGGTTTTCTTGACAAAGACACTGGAGTGATTTGCCATTTCCTTTTCCAGTTCATTTTACATATGAGAAAACTGAGGCAAACAGGGTTAAGTGACTTGCCCAGGGTCACATAGTAAGCATTTGAGGCCAGGTTTGATCTCAGCAAGATGAATCTTCCTGACTCCAAGTCTGACAGTCTATCCACTGTGCCACCTAGCTGCTCCCCCCTCCCATATTACTTTGCAATTATTTTGAATACATTTCCTATTGACTTATTCATATACATACTGTTTCTCCCCAAAAAGCTATTAATCCCTTCAGGGTAAGGACTATTTTACTTTTGTCTTTGTATCTCCAGGGTGTACCTTGCACAGTGCCTGACAAATAGTAGTTGCTTAATAAATGTATGTATGAGTAAATGAATGATTTATTTTTATTTTTAACAAATTTTGCCAGTCCTATTAAGCATCAAAGACACGCCCAGTTATCTCAATTCTTACACTGTGAATTTATATCCCCAGAGATTCCAAGTTAGTATATGAGCAGTATAGCAAAGTAAGGTGTTAACTGTATACACAAACTTAGAGATGAAACCAGAAGACTATATATGTTATTTTGCCCAGGGTTACACAGACAGTGAATGTCTGAGGTAAAAGTCAAACTCATCTCTTCTTGACTCCAAGTGCAGTGCCCTATCAGTTATACTGTGCTACTGCTCTATAATTTGCCCCATTGGTCCTGTATAAGACAAATTCTTGAAAAAATTAGGAAACCATTGACTAGTTGAGATATCGGTATTTGGGTGACATCTGGGTTTAGTGTTCTTGGTTTTAGGTCCCCTGATTTAACAAATAGGAAGCTCTCCAAAGACCACAAGGCTGGCGTATCTTCTTCTGATCATTTTTTTTAAGAGAATAGAATTATGAAAGTAACAGGTGCATTACATCTCTCCTGAGGTTCTGGGCTGCAGAGTTAACTTAAGCTTAGTTATTTAGGATTTTGCAAATTGCTTTTCTAGGATTGTCCTCATGACATAAATGAGGTGGGTCAGCTTGATCTTTACCTTCCTGCTCTCTGGGGAAGAGCAAAAACCCCAAGGCACTCCCAAGGCTATAAGTTTTTATTGACACAACCCTGAAGCTTTTGTAGCTCAAGGAGCTCTGATACTTCCCAGATTCCTTCCTTGTTCCCAGTGATTAATGGTCTCCCTCCTCCCCTAGTATCTGTCCAATGTACTGAACTAGTAGTGTGGGGTTCTTCAGTTTGTTCAGTGATGTATGACACTTTGTGACCCCACTTGGGGATTTTCTTGGCAAAAATGCTGGACTGGGGTACCTTTTCCTTCTCCATCTCATTTTACAGATGAGAAAACAGGGTTAAGTGACTTGCCCAGGGTCACATAGCTGGTAAGTGTTTGAAGCCAGATTTGAACTCAGGAAGTTTAATCTTGACTTCAAACCCAGCACTCCCACTGCACCACCTGGCTGCTTAGGTAGTGTGGAGTAACCAGCCTCAAAGGTAGGAAAACCTGGGTTCAAGTCCAGCGCCTGATGTATATTGGCCGTGTGGCACTGGGCAAGTTTGACCTCTTACTGCTCTAGGCAGCCTTCTGAGATAATAAGTTGCAGAGAAGGTGTTAAACTGATTTGGCAGAGGGAATTTCTATGTCAAGAAGTCTCCTTTATTCATGGAATCACAATTCCTTTTCTGGGAACCCGTCCTACATATTGGTGACTGTACATCTGCAGTTGCCATTCTCCTCCTCACCTCCTTCCCTCTGAGATTTCTTTCCATCTACTTTGCATGTATCTTGGATGTACTTAATCGCTTGTGCCCGGGAAGAATGTGAGCCTTGAAGGCAGGGACCATGCCTTTGCCTTTTTTTATATCCACGGTGCTTAGAACAGAGCTTTGCATGCAGTAAATACTTAATAAATGTTGATCCGTTGACTGATTGACTCTCATTAAATTATAAACTTGAAGGCAAAGGACTAAATCCCCAAATGCTGAACTTTCCCCAGTGTCTTTCATGGTACTGTATATACAAAAGGTGCTTAATAAACACATGCTGTTACTTTCTGTGCCTGTGGAAGAGTCCCAATCAGGACACAGTAGTAGACAGAGACTAGAGTCTGCTACTCACCTGGCTGAGCTAATGGAGTGGAAGAGAGGAAGTCATGTTTACTCAGTCAAGACAAAAAACTATTATGAGGCTCCAAAATGGCATTTCTTATGAATGACAGAGACTTTGAGTTTCCACTTCATTGTAACCTAGGGAACTGATTAAAAAGTAAAATACCTCTGTGCTATAGAGAGCAGACTATAAAAATGTGTGCATTAATAAAAAATAGTGTTGAAAAGTGTCCCTCATTATAACCTTTTTGGTTATGCCCTAGGGAGGACAGCTTACTTTGTCTACCCTTTGTTCTAGCTCTGGTCCTGTCTTCAAAAAATATAAAACCTGAGCTTGAGAGTTGATGAATCAGGGCCAGAGACAAAGGGAAAGAGTTTTATCCTTATAACAACTCTGTGAGGTAGGTGCCATCATTATCCCCATTTTATAGATGCGAAAATTAAGGCTGAGAGGTTAGGTGCCTGAGACAGGATTCAATCTCAGGTCTTCCTGATTCCAAAACTTTATCCACTGCTACAATTAGCTGGTCAGTAGGAGGTTTCCTCCTGAGGTTGTGCCAACTTTAGAGGCCCCTGATAACTAGAAGTCATGTGTCTCAGTTTCTGTATTGTTGTCCTGCTCCTTGCCTTCTGGATAGACTCATCCATCAATCTATTCTTGCTTTTGTTTTTTTCTGGAGGGGGTTAGGCAATTGGGGTTAAGTGACTTGCCCAAGGTCACACAGCTAGTAAGTGTGTCAAGTGTGTGAGGTCAGATTTGAACTCCTGACTCCAGGGGCCAGTGTTCTATTCACTGTGCCACCTTGCTACCCTTCATCTATCTATTCTTGTTCACCATGTCTTGCCTACTCTTTGGTTAGCTTTTAGTCTCCTTTTTCTCCATTCATCTCTATCTCAATTTTTGTCTAGAACCTGTGCCCTGAATATTCCTGGATCTATCCTTGACGATACTGTCTTCAAAAAAAGGAGCTTCCTGATAATGTGTTTAGTGGTTACTTTGTGTCTCTAAAAAAGACTTAGAAGTGGCAGGTTTAGCCTATGAGTAGAGGTGAGGGCAAGAATGTTTCAGAAATCCAGAGGAGAAGACAGGCCTGATCTTTTAAATTTTTCTTACCTGTCTTGTTCTGACTCATTCTAAGTGTCTGTTAACCAGGTCCTTAAACACTGGCATGGGACATCAGCTGCTGTGGTTCCTAGAATGACGTGAAGGGCGAGGGAAGCAGAGAAATGGAATTTGAAAAGTAGCAGTCATGCAAAGAGGGTGTTTGGGTGGGGTCAAAGCCACCCTGCCTCCTCCTCCTCCAGTGAGGCTGTGGAAAGAGAGTCAGCCAGGAATTAAGAGCTCAGCTCTTCCTCAGCTGACCTCCAAAGGAGCCTCAGCAGTTCAAGCACCCAAGAAGGGAGTGCCTTGGATAGAGAAGAGTCTTTGCTTACAGCAAGAATATTCTGACTCCAAACTTCTTGAAGGGGGGGAAACCCCTACAAACAAACAAACAAACCTCTACCTTTCTAGTAAGTTGGGTCTTGGAGCAACTTTCTGAACTTGGGTCTATTTGGTACCAGGTGATGACAATCAGTCAGATAATTAAAATTAACAGGGCCTGACAAATGTAAGGAGGAGGTCGACCTAGAGAGTGTGTGATTTCAGGGACTGTTCTCTTTCTTGAAATTAAGCTTTCTGAGCTGCTCAAAACTGTCCCAGGTTTCTGAAATAAAGACTGGTGACATTAGGCTCACTCTCTTTCTTCTCTCAAAGTGCAGTAACTCTTTGAGGGATAACATATTTAGCCTTGTCAGTTGCACAATGTGAGTTTATAAGCAGATTTTGTTTTTAATTTTCTAGCAGTTTTTATTGAGTAGTGATTTTATTCCCCAGTGGGTTTCCCCCCCACTTGTCAGCCAAGACATTTATAAGTGTTTCCTATGTGCCAGGCATTGTACTAAGTGCTAAGGATACAAAGGAAGGCAAAAATACAGTCCCTGCCCTCAAGAAGATCATAGTTAAATAGGGGAGACAATAGGCAAGCAATTATGGACATATAAGATAGACATATCTATAATCTATAAAATAATCTATTATATCTATATACATATAAGATAGATATAGTTATATCTATAATCCATAAAATACAAGATGAGACACCCCTCTTCTGCCTTCAAATACTGCCTTAGATAGCATGTGACCCTGGCCAACATACTCAGTTTTTCTCTGCCTCAGTTTCCTCATCTGTAAAATGGAGATTATAATAACACTTTCCTCTCAAAGTTCTTGTAAAGTTCAAATGAGATAATATTTATAAAGCACATTGCAAACCTTAAAGCACTATATAAATACAAGCTATTAGTATAAGTATCCCTATGCCTACTACATTTCATTAGACTCTACTTGACCATGATATAAAAGTTTGACTATTTGTAATTCTTTACTCAAAAGCAATTACAGCAACTATTAAAAACAGCTATTATTGTAGACTACGTATATAGCTCTTCTCAAACCCAGAAAGCCCCCAATCCATTATTAGGCATGTCCAAATCCAGGAGTTTAAAGAAATACCCCATTCAGGTAGACTCAAGTCTCCCTTTTCCCACTGCTGAGGGGAGGCAGAATCATTGGACACTCAAAGAACATGACTATCTATGTTCTAGGTCCCTGCTGGCTCCCGATGCTCTACACTGCCAGAGTTCCTCTCTGCATTAGTGAGGATAGTAGATGTCCGTCCTGACATGACCAACCTAGTCAGTCAACAAACATTTATGAAACACTTACTTTGTGCCAGGCACTGTGCTGAGCAATGGCGATACAAAGAAAGGCAAGAACATGCCCCCTGCCCTCAAGGAGCTCCCACTCTAAAGACAACATGTCAATAATTAAGTTCATGTAAGATACATATAGAGTAGATGGAAGACAACCCCAGAGGGAAGGCACTAGCAGCAGAGGGTTTGAGGGCAGAAATGGCTCTAGTTTCCTCACCTACAAAATGATGTGAAGAAGGAAATGGCAAACCACTCCAGTGTCTTTGCCAAGAAAACCCCAAATGGGATCACGAAGAGTCAGACATGGCTGGAATGACTGAACAAGAACAGCATTGCTGCCCATCTTCTAATACTTTTGTCCATTGCCACCCACAAGAGTCTAGAAATGACTCCAAACTGAGGTTTGAAATGGGTCTTTGAAGGAAAGAAGGGAAGTTAAGAGATAGAGTGAGGGAGCAAAGAATTCTAGGTATGAGGGGCAACCAACCCAAAGGTATGGGCTGATGGGAGATGGGAGTGTAATGTGTGAGGAGCAGCAAGTAGACAGGAATACCTGGATCAGAGAGTGAGTGTAGGGGAGTTAACTATGAGGAGACTGAAAAGGTAGGAAGGGGCAAGGTTGCAAAGGACTTTAAAAGTCAAATATTTTAAGGGGCAGCCAGGTGGCTCAGAGAGTAAGAGCACTGGCTCCAGTGTCGAGATGACCTGGGGATCAAATCCGGGCTCAGATACTTAGCACCACACCCAGAAATAACTGGCCATGTAACCTTGAGCAAGTTACTTAACCCCAATTGCTTTAAAAAAAAAAGTCAAATATTTTATATTTGATCCTGGAAGTAAGAGATAGGAAGCCATGGGAATTTAGTGAGTGGAGGATAGGGGGAGTGTGACATGGTTAAACTTAGACTTTAGGAAAATCATTTTGGCAGCTGAGTGGGAGATGGTGTCCAGTCCTGATCAGGGTACCAGGTATAATGAACAGGGATGTTGTTCAGTTGTGTCTACTCTTTGTTCAGTTGTGTCTAACCATTTGGGATTTATTTTTTGGCAAAGATACTGGAATTTTTTTTCTTTTTCCATTTCTTTTTCTACAATGAGGAAACTGAGGCAAAGATGGTTAAGTGACTTGCCTAGGGTCATCACACAATAAGTAAGTGTCTGAGGCTGGATTTGAACTCAGGGGAAGGGAACAAGCAGTTATTCATCACCCACTACATGCCAAGCACTTTACGATATCACCTCCTTTGAGCAGTTAGAGGATAACATGGAATAGGGAGACTGGTACATCCTTTCAGTGCTCCCCCCCAAAAATCCTGATTTGTTTTGTCACTGAGCTCTCCCTCCACTAATGTATGTGGCAATCTCTTCATCAGAAAAAATCATAATAACACTGGAAGTTTTCATGAGTTTCTGTGGGGCCAAAAAAGTTCATCAGTGGGCTTCCAACCTTCTGGTAATGGATATCTTCGACCTTAGTCAGGCTGGCCCATAGACTGCAGACCCACATGCCTACATATCACTAAGCCAACACTTTGCATCCTTTGCAGCTTATCAGAGCTGGCAGAGTGTATGCTTTTTTGGCATAGCTCTAAATAATTCAGGGTCACCTTCACTCTCTACTGAGAACTTGGAGTCAAACTTTAGTGGAATGAATTGAGAGAATATTCCTTCAAAATCCTTACCTCTCTTTTAAATTATCACCATCAAACATGATGAAGAATCAAAGAGGGCATGTCTTGGGGAAAAAAAAAATAAGCATAGGTTACATAGGCCCTTTAAAAAAAAACATCAATAATGCCATTCTGTGTATTTGAGTAAATTTCCTTTTGGGAGCAGAGACATCTTCCCTTCAGGGGGAAATTATTATTGTTCCTATTTACATATGTTGACACAGCAGGTTCAACATATGTTGAAAGTTATTTAGATGTCTCATCTAGTGCAGAGACTGCTTCTTTTGCTCTCACAATAACAACAATAGCAACGCATTACAAACAAAGAATGACAAAGGATAAGCAGAGGAAATTATGTCATCAAAGAAACATATGCATGAAAAGAAAGGTTTGGTCACATGGGAAGAGGGTGGAAGTTAATGAACAGTCTGTATGCTCCATTAGTATCCTCTCAATGTCATAAGAAATCAAGGAAGGTCCCCAGCATTGTTGTGGAGAACTTATGGGTGGCAATGAACAAAAGTTTTATAAAATGGGCAGCAACATTATTGTTGTTTGTTGTGTTAGTTGTGTCTGACACTTCATGGCCCTATTTGGGATTTTCTTGGCAAAGCTAATGGAGTGGTTTGCCATTTCCTTCTCTATCCTATTTTACAAGTGAGGAAACTGAGGCAGAATCTCACACAGTTGATAAGTATCTGTACCTGGATTTGAACATAGGTCTTTCTAACTCCAGGCCCAGTGCTCTCTCCACTGTGCCACCTAGCTGTCCCAGGCAGCAATGGATGGGTTTCAGTCACTGCAAGGAATATCTATGGTGTGGAGATCACATGTCCACCAGAGTTTTTTAATAACAATAATGATAGCCAGGAGAAGCAATGTAGCATAGTGGATAGAAAACTGACCTGAGAGTACAGAAAACCTGGGTTTTATCTGTCTTAGATGATGATGATGATGATGATAGAAATGATAAAATATCCAGCCTAGGATGATACAAAGGGGGAAGAGAAAGGAACAAACATTCATTATCTACTATGTACTGGGCACTCTGCTAAGCATTTTATAAATGTTACATCCTTTGATTTGGTTTAAAAGACACTGAAACCTGGGTCCCAGCTCAACTACTAATGAGTTGGATGATTTTGAGCAAGTCATTTAATAGTAACTGATGTTTATATAGTCTGGTGCTTTACACCTTCTCAAGGGAGCCTCACAACTACCTTGTGAATTAGGTACTGCAAGCATTACTTTCCCAGTTTTATAAAGAAAACTGGGTAGGCTGGGGGGGGGGGCGGGGAGGGAAGTTGGAAGCACCCACTTTTGAAAAGGGACAGGATCAAAGTAGAGAATAGAACAAGTGTGAGGTGGGATAGGAGGGAGGGAAATATAGTCAGTCTTTTACAATATATCTACTATGTTATTTTTTTTTGCATTAGCTACACATGTACAACCTATACTGAACTGCTTATCTTCCCAGTAAGGGTGGGTGACAAGAGAGGAAGGGAATGAATCTGGAATCCAAAGTTTTAAAATCAAATGTTTAAATATATATACTATTATTAATACTATTTTACATGTAATTGGGAAATAAGATATACAGGCACTGGGACATAGAGATCCACCATGCCCTACTGGAAAAGTCAAAAGGGGTATGGGAGAAAATAATAGGAGAGAGCAGATTGGAGGAGGGGATATCCTATGGGACTGCTGTTTTGGGGCAATGGGTAGGGGAAAAACGGGGAGAAAATTTGTAACTCAAAATCTGGTGACAATGAATGACGTAAATCAGAAGTTAATAAAGCATTTGAAAAAATGGAAAAAAAAAAAAGAAAACTTGGGCTTGGAGAAATGAAAACTCTCACCCATTGCTATTAGAAGTTAAGATTTGTTAGAAGTAAGATTTGAACCTGGGTTCTTCTAACCCAAAATTCAGTTCTCTATCCACTAACTACACCACCCTTCTTCTCTGGACTTCAATAAACCTCTCTGGGTATTTGCAAAATGAGGAGGTTTGAATCAATTGAGCTCTAGAGCCCTTTCCAATTCTGAATTTCTAGGATTTTAATAATATTTCAATACTTCAAGAACTCCTGATTTGATTGGTGTGAGGACTGAATTCACTGACAAAGATTCTAACTCATTTGTATCTCAGTAGGCTATTTTCAGGAGTTGCTGTGGCCAAAGAAATTTCAGTGTGTGTGTGTGTGTGTGTGTGTGTGTGTGTGTGTGTATGCACGTGCACACATGCAAGTGTGCACACATGAATCTGGGGATAAACTTCTAACTTAGCCAGGCTGATCCTCAGATGATAGATGCAGACTTGTTTCCAGACATAGGCTCAAAGTCTTTCCTGAACTTACCCTCCACTATAAGAAAACACAGGCTCATTTTTATACTGTGACCAGGGCATCCAATAAGGAGTTTAGTAGAGGATTCTAATAATAGCTTAAACTTTATTAAAAATTTCCCAGTCATCTCCTCGCCATGCTGCCTATGTTCTTTTTTTTTTCTTTTAAAGCAATTGGGGTTAAGTAACTTGCTCAAGGTTACACGGCCAGGTGTTTCTGTGTGGGTGCTAAGTGTCTGAGCCCGGGATTCGATCTCCAGGTCATTCCAACACTGGAGCCAGTGCTCTTACTCTCTGTGCTACCTGGCCATCCCCATGCTGCCTATGTTCTAAGCCAGCATCATCACTTCCTGCCCCCCACCCACTGCATCTTTGGACACCTGGTTTTGATAGGTGAGCTTTTACCTTCTTCCTTTAAACAGGTCTCCACATTGCTTGGTTATCTCCACAACATAATATGCTCCCTATTTCTAGGCATCACCTGGTATTTCTTGTTGCTGCTGATATTGTCAACAGGCATCTTGCAAACTTTCTTTTTATAATTCTGAGAGAGACTGCAGAAGCAGCATGGTATAGTCAGTGACTCTCAAACCTTTTCTTTGTTCACTGAGAAATGTTATGTGTTAGAATGTAAGCCCCCAAAGGGCAGTGCGGCTTTCTTGCTTATGTATCAATGTTGTTAGTGCTTAGCACAGCACCTGGCACATACTAAGTGTTCAGTACATCCTCTTTTCTGTCTGTCTGTCTGTCTGTCTATCTATCTATCTATCTATCTTTATATCTATATATCTATCTGTCTGTCTTCCTATTGGTTTATAGCATTTGATCGTTACAACATAATTTCACAGACATTATCTTATTTGATCTTAATAACAGTGGGGACAAACAGAATGGGATATTATCACCCCCTTTTCAAATGAGAAAACTGAGGTAAAGAGCACCTAAGTGGCTTAGGTTCATAGGATTTGGAGCTGGAAGGATCTTAGAGATCTGGTCCTAATACATCCACTTTCAAATGAGGAAACCTAACTGGAAAGCAGGAAAATTACTTGTTAAAGGTAATACAAGTAGCAAGTAGCAGGTCTATTGCTTATACAAAAGTAACTGAAATCTTTTGGGTTGCATTGTCCATCTCTAGAAAGAAAAAGGAAATAGGTTGTCCTGTAACAATCACGATGGTGGTGGTGGTATCTTTTTCTCTTAGTCATTGCTGGCAAGATTCTTGTCAGAGTCTTCCTTAATAGGATGGTCCTTTCCCTGGAATATGGGCATCTACCCAAGAGCCAGTGTAGCTTCAGAAAGAGCCAAGGAACAGTCAGTATGGTGTTTGCTACCTAACATCTCCAGGAAAAATGCCAAGAGTGGAACAGATGTCTGTACACAACATTCATCAATCTGACACAAGGCCTCTGATACTGTCAGTGGTGAACATCATGGAAAAATTTGGTTTCCCAGAGAAGTTCATCAGTATTGTACATCAGTTTGATGATTACACAGGTTCTGCATAATGGACAATGCTCTCAGGCTTTCCCAGTCACCAATGGAGTGAAGCATGACTGTGTGTTTTCCCTCCTACTTTTTAGCATGTTTCAGCTATGTTCTCAGACACCTTCAGTGAGGACAAAAATGTCATCAAGGTCAACTACCACATGAATGGTAAATTATTTAACTTGAAAAGGCTACAAGCCAATACTAAAGTGGAGGGAGAGATGGTATGTGACTTTTTGTTGGCAAATGATTGTGTACTCAATGCAAAGTTTGAGGTTGAGATGCAACAAAGTATGTATTGATTCTCTGCTGCTTGTGCTAATTTTGGCATAAAAATTAACACCAAGAAACCAGAGGTTCTCCACCAGCCAGCACCACACCATCCATACCCAGAGCCACTGGTTATAGTAAAGGGAGAAATTTTGAGTGCTGTGGATAACTTCACTTACCTTGGCATTACACTTTCAAAGGATATTCACACAAATGATGAGGTTGACACATGCATTGTCAGAACTAGCTCAGTATTTGGGAAGCTCTGAAGGAAAGTGTGGGAGAAAAGAGATATTAGACTGCTTACCAAACTGAAGGTCTATGAAGTTGTTGTGCTGACCTCATTATTATATGCCTCTGAAACCTGGAGAGTATGCCAGTAACATGCCAGGAAAATGAATCCTTGCCATTTGAATTGTCTTAGGAAGATTCTGAAGATCACATGGCAAGTTAAGGTACTGGATACTGAGACCTTTAGCTGGACTCCCAAGCATTCAAACTCTACAGAAAAGAGTGCAATTCTGATGGACTGGTCACATTGTTTGAATGCCAAACTTAGATTTGCCCAAAAGACTGCTTTATGGTGCACTCGCACAAGGCAAGTGTTCACACAGAGGTCAGAGGTAATACAAGGTCACTCTTAAGGTCTCTTTAAAGAACTTTGGAATTGATTATAAGACATGAAAGACATAAATACAGGGCCACCCAGCATGATGTGCTCAAATCAAAGAAGGTGTTGTACTTTATGAGCAAAGCAGAATTGCAGTTGCTCAAAAAACAAGAAGATGAAAAGCCACAAAAAAAAAAAATCCCAAACAAACAACAACAGGGGCAGAGTCAAGATGGCAGAGTAGAAAAAGGACTTCCTTGAGGCTCCTGCTTGGTTTCTCCAATTCATGTAAAAGGTGACTCTGAACAAACCTTGGAGCTACAGAACCCACAAAATGACACAGAGAAGCTGACCTCCCACTGAGGACAGCCCAGCAGGCCAGCAGGAAGGTCCAGCACAGTGCTCTGGGAGCTGACCCCAGCCTGCAAGCCTGAGGTTTTACCCTCAGGGTGGGCCTGACCAGCAGCTGGCTGGAGGGACTTCAGATCACCAGAAACCATCGTGGCAGTTTCCAGAATTATCAACCCATAGATGCCAAGGACAAAGTGAGAGGTCAGTGTAGTGTGGACTTTGTGATCCAGTAATTTGGGAGTGCGGTCAACCTTTATCCCCTGGAGGGAGAAGAGGCTGAGGCACCCGGCCATGTAGCCACAGCCACATGGCAGCTTCTGTTCCTGGCCTGCAGATTGTAGGGGGACTAAGCAACCAGTCTGAGGGGTAATTGCTCTTGCTTTAACCTGCTTGGATCTGGATTGCAGTCTAGGGTGGAGGTCCTGAGGTATGCAACCAGCTTGCCAGAGCCTGTGGAGGCTTCAGAGAGGGCACCCAACTAATACCTTTGGCAGCTGAGAAAACCCCAGCATTTAGTATGAAGCTCCCCTGTCTGGTAGCAGAGTCCTACTGTGGCAAAAAGCTCAAAAGTCAAGTAATTGAATGGCAACATGAGCAGGCAAAGGAAGCAAACCAAGCAGAGCAATCCAACTTTACACTCCTATTTTGGAGACAAAAAGAATCAAAGCATGGAACAGGAGGAAGACAGTGAAGTCAGAACTCCTGCATCAAAAGCTTCCAAGAAAACTATGAGCTGGTTACAGGCCATAGAGGAGTTTAAAAAGGATTTTGAACACCAAATAAGAGATGTGGAGGAAAGATTGGGAAGAGAAATGAGAATGATGCAAGAAAATTATGAAATGAGAGTCAACAACCTGACTGAAGAAAACAACACCTTAAAAAATAGACTAACTCAAGTGGCAAAAGAGGCTCAAAAAGGCAATGAGGAGAAGAATGCCTTAAAAAGCCAAAATTGCCAGATAGAAAAAGAATCTCAAAAGCTCTCTGAAGAGAATCATTCCTTCAGAATTAGATTGGAGCAAATGGAAGCTAGTGACTTTATGAGAAATCAAGATACTATTAAACAGATCCAAACAAATGAAAGAATAGAAGGCAATGTGAAATATCTCATTGGGAAAACCACTGACCTGGAAAATAGATCCAGGACAGATAATTTAAAAAATTATTTGACTACCTGAAAGCCATCATCATAAAAAGAACCTAGAAATTATCCTTCAAGAAATTCTCAAGGAAAATTGCCCTGATGTTTTAGAACCAGAGGGCAAAATAGAGGTTGAAAGAATCTACCCATTACCTCCTCAAAAAGAAAACTCCTTGGAATATTATAGCCAGGTTTGCAATATATATACTATGCAAATGTTTTGCATAGCTACACACATACAACCTATATTGAATTCCTTATCTCCCTGGTATGGGTGGGTGACAAGGGAGGAAGGGAATGAATCTGGAATTCAAAGTTTTAAAATCAAATGTTTAACATATATATATACTATTATCAATATTATTTTACATTTAACTGGGAAATAAGATATACAGGCACTGAAACATAGAGATCCACCATGCCCTACTGGAAATTCAGAGGGAGTATGGAAGAAGATATGGGAAAGAGAAGATTGGGGGAGGGGATATCAAGTGGGATCACTGTTTTGGGGTGGTGGGTAGGGCACGAACGGGGAGAGAATTTGTAACTCAAAATCTTGCAGAAATGAATGATGTAAACTAGAAGTTAATAAAGCATTTGATTAAAAAAAAAAATCCCAAACAAAAACAAACCATGAGATGAGCAAAGTTAGAGACATTTCCACTCCACATGTTTATATAGACTATTTGTGCCTGACCTGTGGTAGAGCCTTCCAAGCTCAGATTGATCTGATCAGTCTCAGTCTGACACATTGTACCTTGACCCCAACATAGTGATGCCATTTTGGTCCTCTTCAAGAATGAAGGACAATAACCAACCAACTCACCAACCAGAAGAACCAGAAGTCAAATCTAGATCCTTTACTTCCAAAGCCAATGCTTTTCCCAGTATACCATGGCAAAGTCCCACAGTCAAACAATTGACTAATAAATAATTATTAAGCACCTTATGTGCCAGGCACAACCAGTAACAGAAGTCAGAACTTCAACCCAGGTCTTCTGACTCTAAATACAATGTTCCTTCAAATCATTTTCCTCCATCCTTCTTATCAAATATTCTCTCCGAAAATCTATTTGACCTGATTTTCAAGGGACCAGAAATTAGATTAGGAGTTAAAGAAGGTACTGGCAATGAAGGACAAAATGGTATTAAATTTTCTAGTTGAGTGGGTCCTAGACACCAGACTGATCTAGGCCTTGTTAGATTGAGGATTTACCTTTCAAGGAAAAAGGGTAAATCACTAATCTCACAAAGTGGCAAGAAAGAAATCACAGAATCACAGAATTTCCCAGTTGAAAGTGACCTCAGAGGCCATCTAGCTCAATCCACACCTAAATAAGAATTCATTCTACAACTTACCCAACAAGTTGTCACCCAAGTTTCTCTGAAATGCCAATAGCAGGGGGGAACCCATTACCTTTGGGAGCAGCTCATTCTATTCTGAGTTAACCCTAATTTTTAGGAAGTTTTTCCTGACATCAAGCCTGCTTTTCACTCTTGAGAATTCCCATCCATGACTCCCAATTCTTCTGTGCTAGGCTAAATAGCGCAAGTTTAATCCCGTCTAATATATATTTAAAAGTTCAATAAGCATGGAAGTAGTGAAAAGAAAAAATGTAATTCTTTCCTTCAAATACTTAACTTTCACTAATTAATTGTTTGTGCTCAGGTTTAACAGCTCTAAGTGAGATGGTTCAGATGTTTGCCCCTTTGACTTTCTTGTGGGTGAGGTCTCCCTTTATCTGCAAAAGACTTCATCTGGTTTTCCTAGTTGCTGTTTTTGTTGTCAATGGAAAGCTTGAAAACTTGCTTTTTATAGTTCTGAAAGACTTCAGAGGCAGCTCTCAACATCTTTTTTTTGCTCACTGTGAAAAGTTATTTGCCATGAGAAGTCGCAGCATAATTCTGTTTTAGCTGGAAACATTGTAGAATTTGTAGATGTGTAGTTTCCCTTCAGTAAGGGCATCCTCTTTCATTGAGTTCTTTGTAAGTTTGAGATCTGATATGTTTTGAGGTTAGTGTGTTTCTGTAACAGGCTGGTATTGTTTATTTGTGAATACTAGCTTACCGTGCTACATATACTGGGAAAGTGAGGTATACACACACACACACACACACACACACACACACACACACACACACAGACAACACACTTTTTTCACATTTATTTTATTTTTGATTTATGGAATAAAATAAGCATTTACATTAACAGTATAATTTAAAATATGATTGCACATTAAACTGCAAATCTATTTTGTACAACTTGCTATTGCTTTTAAATATATAATAAAGTTATCGTGTAAAGTTTTTTCTTCCCTCGCCCCACTCCAGCACTAGAGATGACTAACATTAGACACAAATAGGTATTTTATATAAAATTATTCTATATTTTATGTTTTTCTCTATGCAAAAGAGTCTATTTTGTATGATCTTTATAGTTAATTTGGATACTTATAGTTGCCAAAATGACTTATTTGCTAATGTTGGTCTTAAAAAAGTATTGCTGTTACTGTATACAATGTTCTCTTGGTTCTGCTCATTGAACTCTTCATTATTTCATGCAAATCTTTCCATGTTTTTCTAAGACTATTACACTCATCATTTCTTATAGAATAGTAGTATTCCATCACAATCATATACCACAACTTGTTCAGCCATTCCCTAATTGATTATCAAACAGAATTATTTATAAATTTATTTTATTTCTAGCTTAAGGTGGCACAGTAGATAGAATGCTGGATTTGGAGTCAGGAAGACCTGAGTTCAAATATGGCCCAGACACTAGCTATATGATCCTGGACAAGTCATTTAACCTCTCTCAACCTGTAAAATGGGGAATCATTTTGCCTACCTTCAAGGGTTGTTATATGGAGGACCTTAAAGCACCATGTAAATGCTTTTTATTGTTGTTTAATCATTTGAGTCATGTATGACTTTTTGTTACCCTATTTTGGGTTTTTCTTGGCAAATATACCGGAGTGGCTTGCCATTTCCTTCTCCACCTGAATTTACAGATGAGGAAACTGAGGAAAACAGGGCTAAGTTATGAGTCTTCCTGACTTCAGGCCTGGCACTCTACCTACCATGTTACCTAGCTGCCTAACATTAAACAGGTTTGTAAGCATGGAGAAAAGAATATGGAGCCAATATGGATTCCCTCATCCAAGATTTTGTGGCACACCTAGCAAGACTTGCTGCTATGCTTTGAGAACCACTGGTGTAGTGGAAGACTCTCTCTAGCTGTAAGACTACCAATGAGTCCCTCAGTCTTCATTTATAAAATAGGAATAATTCTACATATTTTATAGGGATGCTTTAAGAATCAAATGCAAAGCTGCTTGTAAAGTGCTTTATTAAATGTTAGCTTATTAATAGATGAGGGCTGCTAGGTGGCAAAGTGGATAGAGCACCAGGCCTGGAACCAGGAAAACTCATCTTTGTGAGTTCAAATCTAGCCTTAGACACTCACTAGCTGTGTGATCTTGGGCAAGTCATTTAACTCTATTTGCTTTAGTTCTTCATCTATAAAATGAGCTGGGGAAGGAAATGGCAAACCACTCCACTATCTCTGCCAGGAAAACCTCAAATGGGGTCATGAAGTGTAGGACATGACTGAAATAACTGAACAACAACAATAATTATAGATGAATAATCATCATTATTAAAGATATTTTACATCCTGTCTAGGATGTGTAGGAGTTGGGAAAGTGAAAGGTGAAAGCATGATGAATTCTGAGTTTGGATGAGCACAATTGAAGAAGGTTAACCTCATTATTTTAGAGATATAGCATTCCAGTGTGAAATGTTATGAGATTGAGGCTGTCCTTAGAACACACCGTGGATATTCCCATCTCTATACTTTTACCCAGGTTGTCTTCTCCTCTGTCCTCTCTGCTTATCTAAGGCCTATCCTTGCTTCAAGGCTGACCTTCTTCATGTAGCTTTTCTCAACTCTCACAGGCCACAGTGGCTCCTCCTCCTTCTGAACTCTGGCACTCATCTGTTTTAATCATTTTGACTTCATCATGTACTATGTTAGATTATTACTTGTCTCTTTATATATAGGTTTTAAAATTCTATATAAATGTTATTTTGATACATCCATCTTTGATGGTAAGTTCCTGAGGGCAATGACAGCTAAAATCAAAGAATGTGAGAGTAGGGAGGTACCTTAGAAATATAGCTCCGCTTTCTTCCCATTGTAGAATTCACTCCATGGCATGCCTGATATGAACACATACTCTTTGCTTTATTATAAAGGGGGTTCACTACCTTGTTGAGACTGACTGTTCACTTATTGGGCAATTCTAATTGTTATAGAAAATTCTGATGATGCTGAGCCAAACTGTCTCCTGTAACTTAAATCTATTGAAGCCTGCCAACATGAACCACATGGAATCAATCAATGAGTATTTAAGTTCCTACTGTGAACAAGAGGCAGAAGCATATTGGATAAAACCTTGGAACAAAGGATACCTGATTTCAAATTCCAGCCCAGACTGAGGGTATGACTTTGGACAAGTCACTTTACCTCTCTACTCATTGAGGCAACTCTTTAAGTTGCTAAGAAAGTGCCATCCTAAGAAGGTGCATTAGTAGAGGCAGTTCCCTATACCAAAAAAATCACAGATCCCATCCCTTTCCATGTACCACATACTGTATTGAGAACTGGGGATTCAAAGACAAACATGAAAGACTCCCTGCCCTCAAGAAGCTTATGTTCTATCCCCAAAACTTCCCTTTTCATTATGCTAATACATTTGAAAAATTCTCTTTTCTATACCAGAAATCTGGTATAAATGTATATCTTATATGTCAAGATTTCTAGAATCTTATCCTTCTGCTCATCTCCCTCTGAACATATTATAGGTTATTAATATTCCTCATAAATCGCAGTACCCATAATTGGACAAAATGTTCTGGATGTGGTTTGATCTGCCCAGAGGAGATAAGGACTATTACTTTCCATTATTTGGATCCTATGCTCATATTAATGCAGTCTAGGGTTGTGTTAATTTTTTAAAGATTCATTTTTGCCTCATATTAGGTAGGTGGTCACCTAACACCTTTAGATCTTTTTCACGTGAATAACTGCTGGACTAGTCCTGAACATATACAAGTGATCATTTTGAACCTATATTCAGCCCTTTCTATGCAATTCTGCTAACAGATTGTTAGTTTAGAGCCCAGTGTTTCAGCCTCCTGAAAAGGATTTTGCATTAGTCATTTTGCATGTGTCATTTGAAAGTTTGATGAATATGTCTTTTATGTCTTTATCATTCAATTTTTCCCTTAATATTTTTTCTCAATTACATGCAGACATAGTTTTCAACATTTATTTTTGTACAATTTTAAGATCCAAATTTTTCTCTCTCCCTCTCTTCCCTCCCCCCTCCCCAAGATAGCAAACAATCTGATATAGGTTCTACATGTACAATCATGTTAAACACATGTCCACATTGGTCATTCATCATTCAGTTTTGAATAGGACATGGCCAAGGGCAGAACCTTGGGGGTACTCTGTTAGCAACCTCCTTCCCAAGTGACACCAATTCATTAATCAACCCTTTTTGGGCATGGTTGTCCTATCAGTGACAAACCCATTTAGTAGTCCTGAGAGGTATAAAGACCTATCCACTATCCAGTTCACTTTTCATTGTCTTATCTACAAAATATAATGGAAGACTGTCAAATGCTTTTCTGAAACCAAGGTATACTATGATGATAGTATCTATACTATGTATATGTATATGTCAAATATATACATAGATACATACTATATGCCTATACTTATATACTATATACTTCAAGGGGACACTATAGTCATTATATATATATATATTATGTCAAATATATACATAGATACACTATATGCCTATACTTAAATACTATATACTTCAAGGGGACACTATAGTCATAGTGTGTGTGTATACACACACACACACACACACACACACACACTATAACTATAGTGTCCCCTTGAATCAATAAAAAGGGGGAAAGGAAGATAATTTGGCTTAGCCTATTCTTACTCAGTCTGTACTGTTTCATATTCCTTTCTCAGTACTTGCAAACCTATAGAATTTTAGCTATTCTATTATTTTGGATTATTTTTTTTGATAATTTCTGAGATACGCTGTTCCTTCCCTCCTTATACCCACCTTTTAACAATTAGAATGATGTTTGTTTCTTGCCAGTCTTCTGCACCTCTCTCCTTCTCCATGATTTTTCAGTGATTTTTTGACACTGACTCAGATATGAACTATATGTTTTCCATATCAAACTGCGTCTCAAGGAGTAGAGAGGGAAGGGAGGAAGGAATAGAATTTGGAAGCCCAAACTTACAAAAAAAAACCAACAAAGGTTAAAAATTGTATGTAATTGGAGAAAATTTTTATTTTATTTTATTTTTTAAAGAACTATAGGTTTCTTTAGTACAATAGAAGGTAAAGCCATCTAAGCCTGGGGATGAGAACTCATTCCAAGTGGCCAGATGCTTTTTTAATATCTCCTTAATTTTCTACTCTTTTCTATTTGAAGATTGTTCTACTTGCAAGAGAAGGCAGAAATAAATTAGAAAATGCCACTTGGCTAATCAGACCAAACTCTGATTTGCTATACTGGGGCACTTTCCATGGAGTTAGACATACACCCTGATGAGATGATCGAGCAGCTCCTGATTGATCTCTAGTTACTGGGGGGAGTAACGGGAAGGGAAGACTGATGAGCTTCATTGAAGTTGATTGGTGACTGAGAGTTAGGGAGCCCCTCTAAGCTGTTAAGATTCCTCTCTGTAGTAAGTGCTATGGAAACATCTTGGTTCTCCTCTTTGGGGACCTTGTTGGGGGTTGAATTCCTCTTCCATCAATTCCTCTCTCTTGGACTTCCAGCAAAAGAAGGGGATTTCATTTCTTTCTCTCCCCAATTGCCATGGTGGGTTGCTTGAGAAATAGAAACAGCTGGGACCTCAGGCTCATCTGGACTGGATATTGAACTTGGAGTCAAGAGAAGCTTGTTTCAAATCACACCTGACACTGATTAGCTATGTGTATGTAGGCAAGTCACTCAACCTCTTTGGAACGCAGTTATCTTGTCTATAAAATGAGGAAGATGAGTTCAAAATCTGTGATTCTATGACTTCTCTATGCCTCAGTTTCCTCATCTACAAAAATGGGAGGGATTGGATTCGGTGTCCTGTAGAGTCCCTCCTACCTCTAAATCTGTGATCCTGTTCCAAGGTACACATTCAACTCCAAGAGAGATATTCTATTCCAGTAAATCATGGATTGCCTTTATCAGCCCCAAATTAGAAGTAAATTTGCTCCCTCTCTCATCCCCCATAACAATCTCTGTCGTCCTGCTCCTTCTCTTGCTTCCCAATAACTCTTGGTTGTTTATAAGACTGTCTCGCAAATCTCAGCTCATTCTGGGGTTTGACTTTATTGACACTATTTTTATCTGCTTTTGTTTTTACCCTTAGTTTTTCACCCTTCCTTCCCTCTTTGATCTAGTTTTTTTGATGCCTCTTTGTATCTCCCTCAGCTCTTTCTGTAGTCCCAACAGTTACTCAATAAATGTTTGTGAGTGATGTTAATAAGAAAGTGAAGCCTTTCTAGGTAATTGAGAAGCTACAGTGAGATTGAACTCTTCTAGCCAATATACAGGAACCCAGAGAGAGTAAGAGACAAGTTTCTGAAAAGAATTCATTTAGTATTTATTTGTTCACAGCTGTCCCTGTGGAAAGGGAGCATGATAAAAGAGGCATTCCTTTTTCCCTCTTGATCTTTCTTTTTAATAAGTTGGGGGATCACAGACTACATTGGCTAGTGCTGCTTTCAACTGGCATTTCATTTCCATAGTGGTGAATCAATCAACTAATGTTTATTGAGGAGTCACAGTCTATAGCGCATACTTTCTTTTACAGTGACACGCATCATAGAAGAAATAATTGGTGAGTTTTCTTCCTTAGTAAGAAGGTTTGGTGGTGGTTGGTTGTAGGTCTTGAATTTTTGGTCTTGAAAAGTTTCCTCTTAAAAGCAAAAACCCCATGAATAGTGGCATAACTTAAGCCAAGAAAATTCCCAACACCTCTTTCCTACAAAAATATTGTTCTGCCAACTACTTTTCATAGGACTACCTAAGCAAATACTTTTTATGGAAATGTACTAGAAATTAAAGCAATTTAATTAGGATAAGGACCGAAACTGTGATTTCATTAATAAAGGGAACTCTCAGGAAGGGCAACTCCCTCTGCCAATTCAGGTCGGCATCTTCTTTGCATGTTCTAGTTTAGAGATGCTTAGAGCACCAAGAGGTTAATGCCTTGCACTGGGATCACATAGCCTGTGTCAAGACTTGAATCCATATCTTCTTGATTTCAAAACCTTCTCTTTATCCACTGTTTTTCATTTACTATTAGTTGGAGTGTTGACTTTGACTCAAACTTTGTTTCAATTGAAAGAAGTGATGCATTTGTTATTTTTGAAAATACTACCTAATTTTGGACATTGCTTTGCATTCATCCACATAAGAGAGCCTTAATTGTTTACCCCTCCTCAATGCCAGGGCAAGTTCCATTTTTTTTGAAAACTCTGCCTTGAGCCCTTGGCAATGAAATACCTTTGTTATGTTTCAGCAGGAATGGGACACTTGTCTATAACCCTAGAGCTGGGGCTCACTTGGAAGGAAAAAGTTGATAGCAGAGGAGAGAGGGCCCTAAGGACAAATTTTTCTTTTAGCAATTTTGCTAACCTCTAGTCAGTCCTGCCTGTCCTGGTAAATACTCACTGTGGAATCCTGCTTTCTTTGTAATGGGAATAAGGGTTCTGGGAGAAAATATCTATTTACTTACTATTTCCCTCTAACGTATTAAATATAAAAATCTGAACATATAAAATGTTATGTGCAAAAATTTTTCCTAATGAAAATAGGCTTGCTTTCCTCTAAAATTTCCCCATCCTTTCTTCCTCCTAGTGGTAAACATTCTAAGTTTTCAGAGTTCCCAAATCCAGATCTGTGACCATTAATATATCTCCAATACCAGAGTATCCCATGACCAAGTTACCTTGGGAAACTTTTAAAAGGAGGATCATTGGAATAATTTGAAGATTTATTTAAATTCAGCAAGCATTTGTCAACTATATGCCACACACCATGCAAAATTCTGGGGATAGGAATAGGGGTAGGACCTATGATGTCATTAGCAGTGGAAATTCTAGGATAAGAAAACTCCAGCTTCCAATGCAGGCTGCTATCCTCTCTGCAGAGTGTAGTCTTGTAGAGTTGTCTAGAGGAATTTAGGTTAAGTAACTTGCCCAGGATCGTGGAGCCAATATGGGTCAGAGGCAGGATTTGAACCCAAATCTTCCTGGTTTCAAGGCTGCTAAATAAAAAAAAAATTACTCACCTCAATGAGTTTTCATCTTACTAAGGAATGACTCTTATATCCTTGTACTCAAGTGGAGATGGGTGTTAATATCCCACTGGAATGATTGCTTGACACTTCCTCCCACCTGTCATGAATGAATGTTTTGCTGGCTTCTCAACTTGTATTCTATAATAGACCCAGAGTGATGCAGAAAACTGACATTCACTTTACCCAGTCATAGGGACAAAAGTGATGGGGCAAAAGGATCATATCTGTGCTTTTATTATTATTATTTATTATATCTTAGCAAGGACCTAAACTGAAAAAGACCAATGTCACATCAAGCATGTGCCTTGTTTGTGTTTGGGAGCAGGGTGTGGAGATTAGATTAGAGAGTTCATGAAGTGGGATTATATGAATTAAACTAGGAAGGTAGGTGGAAGCCAGAAATCCTGAAGGCTGTCAATGCCATCTGAGAGTTTTTCATTTTAGTCTAGAAGATAATAGGTAATGACTGTATTTTTTTAAATGGGTTTAGTGACATATAATTGGATCTGTGTTTCAGGAGTATCATTTTGCTAAGGAAACAGTGTGGTACCATGGAAAGAACACTGGTTCTGGAGTCAGATTGTTGCTCAATCATTTTAGTCATGTCCGTGATCTCATTTGGGATTTTCTTGGCAGAGATACTTGGAGTGATTTGCTATTTCCTTTTCTAGATCATTTTATATACGAACAACTGAGGCAAACAAGGTTAAATGACTTGCCCAGGGTCACACAGCTAGTAAGACGCTGAGGCTACATTTGAACTCACAAAGATGAGTCTTCTTGACTTCACGCCCAGCACTTTATCCATTGTACCACCTAGCTGTCCTAGAGTCAGAGGACCTGCATACAAATTCCACTAGCTGAGTGACCTTGGGTAAGTCACTTAGCCTTAATAGGTTACTCATCTGCACTTTAGATTCCCTGGTTTCCTTCAAGACTCAGTTCAAATCCCACCTTATGCAGAATTTCAAATTATGGAAATATGCAAAATTTCCAAATTATGGAAATATACTAGAAATTAAAGCAATTTAATTGGGATAGGAACTGGAAACAAGGTTCTCTTGACTCCAAGTTCAATGTCCAGTCCAGGTAAGCCTGAGATCCCAGCTGCTTCTCTTTCTCAAGTAACCCACCATGGCAATTAGGGAGAGAAGGAAGGGAAATCCCCTTATTTTGCTGGAAGTCCAAAGACCCTCCATTTCCCTTAGCTCATAGCTTTGCTTCTGAGATTATCATCTACCTGTTCCACATTTATCTTGTACATACCTAGTTACTTACCTGTTGTCTCCCCCATTCAGATGAGAGCTTTTTGAGGACAAATACTGTTTGTCTAGTACTTAGGACAGTGTCTTACACATAGTAAATACTTAATGAATGATTGTTGATTGAGTGTCTTGCTTGCATATCAAATTGGCCATAAACCAACTTCAACATATAAAAAATATTTTGTGCAAAATTTTTTCCTAATGAAAATAGGCTTGTTTTCCTCTCTTTTCTTCTAAAATTTCCTCATTCTTTCTTTCTCCTTGTACTGGTTTTATGTTTCTGTTCTTTTGCCTTGTCCTATGGAAGTATGTCTAGGTCACTATCTCTTCCTTATATTTTAATAACTAAGAAGGAAAGTACCAGGTTGATATAATACTCATTGTAGAGCATCCAGAAATTAGACATTTAACAAAATGCTTTTAAAAACATTCTATTGTTACTTTTTGCATTCACACCACAGTTTTTTTTTCCTTCCAAGAACTGCATCCCTGGAATGAGGAAAGACATTTAAGGAAAGTCAATTGAAATGACTCCATCTGATAATGTATACCACATTCTTTATCCATAGTCCACCTCCTCCACCGCCCATTTATTAAGAAGAGGAAGGTCTCTTTCCTTAATAGTTTTCCAGTACAAACACCATTCATATCAATTCATCAACATTCTACTGCTTTCTCAGCTTGTATCCTTTACATTATTGTGGTCATTTATGTATATCATTTTCTTGATCCTACTTTCATACAAGTCCTCTCATCTTTCACTGAATTCCTCATATCTGTCATTTCTTATTGAAGGGAATTCTAATAGAAAATATTTTTCCAAATATTTCTTATTTTATTCAATAGAGGTATATAATAGTTTTATCTTAGTCAAAGCAAATGCCAAATGTATTAAGAACTATTGCTATATAGAGAAACTATGGCCATGTGACCTTGGGCAAGTCACTTAACCCAAATTGCCCTGCGCTCCCCCCTCAAAATAAAAGCAAAAAAAAAACTAACCAAATTTGGGGGCAGCTAGGTGGTACAGTGAATAGAGCACTGGCCCTGGAATCAGGAGGACCTGAGTTCAAATCTGGCCTCAGATACTTAACACAAAAACTAGCTGTGTGCCATTGGGCAAGTCACTTAACCCCAATTGCCCTCCAAAAAAAAAAAAAGCAAAAAAAAAAAAGAAACTATGGTGTCATTTTTAAAGAAAAACAATGAAAATCTTTTATAATTTCAATCATCACATTTCAGTTCATCTGTTTTGAGAGGCCAGACCTTGGGTTTAAAGCTAGAAGGCCAATTAAGACCAATGGGTGGAAGTTGCAAAGAGGCAAATGCAGGCTTGGCATCAGGACAACTTCCTAACAATTAGAACTTCTCCCCAAATCCCTGGAGGTCTTCAAGCAAAGGTGTGATGTGTTATAGATGGATTCTAACTGAAGTATGGGTTGGGTTTGATGGTCATTGAAGTTCCTTCCAACTCAGAAATTCTGTGATTCTGTAATTAGAATCACAGCTCATGAATTTACTAGCTAGTAAATTACTAGCTAGTCACTAATGTGACTCTAGGAAAGTTCACTGAAGCCTCTCTGATCCTCAGTGTCTTCAATTATACAATAAGGATAATAGTACTTTTGCTGGCTGCTTCACCAGATTATTGGGAGGAAAGCCCTTTGTGAAATATAAAGCAGTAGATACATGTAAGCTATGATTATTGTGGTGGTGGTTTCTCAGGTTTTCTGAAAACCAGTTAAACCAGCCCTATTTTCAAGGTGGTTTTCTTATTTGTCACTTTTGGAGATTCTGAAGCCAAGAACTCTGGACGTCAGGGTAGGTAAACATACCGTGAAGGGGAGATTTGTCCCAGAGATAAAGACTCAGATGGAAACAAAGAGAAAGCGCCAAAGCTTTCTTTAAAAAAAAATGAACATAACATGTAAACAGAGAAGAGAAAAAACCCCAGGAAGTAGTATTTTGCTGAGAAAATGTAGTTGCTTTAAAAATTGACTTTCTAAATACTACAGAAGACAGATTCAGAAAACAACTTACAGAATACTTCATAGCCTCCTAGTTAGGGTAAACACCCTCCAATTATTGGTGACTCATCCCTTCTTCTCAACTGCCTTTTGTAATTCTGATATTCATCCATTCCTTTTCATTCAGGGTTAAATGCTTTCAATTAGACTTTAGCTTACTTCTCCTCCTCCTCTTCTTCCTCCTCCCCTTTTTCTTCCTCCTCCTCCTCCTCCTCTCTGTCTCTCTGTCTCTCTCTCTCTGTCTCTCTCAGCTTTTTAAACTTGAACAAAGACCCTCTTTGGGTCTCATTTTCCTCTTTTGTTAAAAAAGGATGGGAGGAGAAAGGAAAACTACTCTAACTGCTATCTTACTTACCTCGTATCCTTCCCTCAATTGAGTCAGGAAACCTGAGTTTCAGTCATGGATCTGCCAGATAGTTTTGTGATTTGGGGTTTGGTTTTTTGTTTGTTGATTTTTTTTTTTTTTTTGCAGGGGGAAAAACAGGGTAATTGGGGTTAAGTGACTTGCCCAAGGTTACGTAGTTATTAAGTATCAAGTGTCTGAGGTTGGATTTGAACTCAGGTCCTCCTGACTCCAGGGCCAATACTTTATTCACTGTGCCACCTAGCTGCTCCAGTTTTGTGACTTTGTACAAGTTATTTCATATCCTGAGCCTCAGTGTCCTCTTCTTTAGGATGAGGAATCTGGATGAGATGATCTCCAAGGAACTGGTGATATCATTGTTTCCCTGAAAAGAAAAGGGTATTAGTTGTGTAAATTACACAAATTGGGATGATTCCCACATTTTGAATGGAGAATTCCTTTGAATTGATTTTTGTCTTCATATTCTTTTCATTTAGTACAGTGCCTTGCACACAATAAACATTTAGTAACTGTTGAATTGGAAAAAAAAAAAAAAGGATAAGGGAAGGAATGGATGAGGCAACTAAGTGGCATTAGGGGATAGGGTACTAGACTTGGACTTCTTAAGACCTGAACTGAAATTTTGCCTCAAACATTTACTAGCTGTGTGGCTTTAGATAAGTGACTGAACATCTCCCAGTCTCAGTTTCTTCATCTGTAAAATGGAGATAATAATAGCATCTACCTCCCAGAGTTGTTATGAGGACCAAATTGGATCATATTTGTAATGCACTTTGCAAACCTGAAATTACTGTAAATGTTAGCTCTTATTATGTAAAGTGTAATATAATGTCAGCTGTTATTTGAAAGCAAATTTTATTGACTTCTAAAATTTTGTTATTCTGCTCCTAAGCACCAAAAAAAAAAAGAATCTTTCTATACACATAGTAGACTACAAAAGAGTATTATATATGAAAATATGGCTCTATTTCATATTTCTCACTTTTAAAAAAAAGTTTAAAATAAAATCCAAATTTCATATTCAAAATTGTCCTGTTGGTACTTCTTTCTAAGTAAATGTGTCAATGGTTCTCTCTCCCCCACCCTTTCCCCACTTTCCCCCCTCCATCACTATTGCTGTCTCCCTGCCCCACTCCCCCTCATACCTAAAAACAGAGAAAAGAAGAAAAACATTCTGTTACAAATGAGCATAGTCAAGCAGAAACAAAACCAGATAGAGGTCCTGTCCACAAGTGTATGCCTCTTTCAGCACCCTGGATCTATCACTACTCTGTCAGGTGGGGGCTAATATGCTTGATCATAGGTCCTGTGGAGACTCTATTGGTCATTAATATCTGATCAGAGGGGAGTCTTGCAGAGTTGGTTTTCTTGACAATATTGCTGTCATGTAAATTGTTCTCTGACTCTGCATAATTTCCTATTCCTAGGATTCTCTGACATCATCTTATCATTTCTTATGGCATAACAATATTCCATTACATTCACAAACCACAATTTTCTCAACCATTTCCCAGCTGATGGGCATTCCCTCAGTTTCCAGTTCTTTGCTTTTCTTTGTCCTTTCTTTTTATTCCCCCTTCAGGATCAGGAGGCTTGTTCTCAGGAAAAGTTAAGATGAATCTCTTATAATCACAGCCTAAAATGAATTTGAAGGGGTAACTTAGAGACTGAAGAGACAAGAGAAGAAAGCCTTTCACTTTTCCAAGGTTCAAATGCTGACTTTGCTACTTCCTGCATGTGTGACTCTAGACAGATCATTTTTACTGCTCTGGGTCTCAGTTTACCCATCCACAAAATAGGTTGTTGGACTAGATGATTTCAGAGGTCCCTTGTCTATGATTTCCTACTTAATGAATTCTAATGACTTCTTATTGTTTCTAGGATAAAATAAAAATGCTATGTTTACTTTTTAAGCCTTGTACAACCCAGCCCCAACCTATTTCTGCATATCATTGAACATTCCTCCTCCTCCTAAACTTTGCAATCCGATCAAACTGGCCTCCTTATTGTTTGCCTGTCCCTCACACACCACCCTCAATTTTCTATTTCCTTGCCATTCCTCACACTTAAAACTTCCTCCCCCTCCTCAAGTCTCTCTCCCTTTAAGACTCAGCTAAAAGTGTCATCTTCTGCACCAAGCCTTTCCTGATCCCCTTGAAAGCTAGTTCCTTCTTTCCCAAACTATTTTATATTTATTTGACTTACATTTATATTATACATATTTATTTTTACATATGTACTTATCATCTCCCCCATTAGAATGTAAGTTCCTTATGGGTAGGGATTGTTTCATTGTTCATATTTGTATTTCTAGTACTTCACACAGTGTCTGACATGCTTGTTCATTGATCCCATCACTCAGTGACCTCAAAAGGTCCTTTCAGGTTTAACATCCTATGATTCTTCATATAGACACATACATGAGTCTATATGTTCTCATGTACCCAGAGGAATGTCTCCTCGTTGAAGAGCACTTATTTCTTAAGTATGCATTTCTCTGAGTAGCTATCTGACAGAAGTGTCTGTAAAGCCAAGCATGAGCAGCTTTCCAAAGGACTGATGCTGTGGATAGCTCTAAGGTTCTGATCCCATAGTACAGTGAACTCTCTATTTATTTAGCAGTAAATTAAAGCAAAACATTTACAGAAACCAAAGTACAGCATTCACAATGTTATAACATAACAATTTATCACTAAAGTGGCCACATAGTTTTCACCAAAGTGGCCGCTTAGTTTTAAGCAAAAGATATCATTCAATAAGTCCTTAACTTAAGGAGTAAGCCTCCTCGAGGGACACTGAGTACAAAGGTCAAAGTTCTCCACCCATAAGTCACATTGTCTTAATCTCTGGAGTACAAAGTTCTCCCACCCCTAGGCCACAGTAAATCATGATCTTCTCAGTTAGCATTAAGTACCCAGGAAGAGGTCTTTTCATCTTGACTGAAGGTGACTCTCAGATTCCATGATTCCTTTTCCATGGTCCCAGCTCCTGCATGAATCTACTCAACTATCACCTGTATTCAAAGGTAGGCATCTCTCAGCTCCTCATCCAGTTCCTTGTCCAGTTCCGATTCCATATTGAAGCTCACAGTGTCCAGTCCACCTCAAGTCCTTCACAATTTCTATTTCTGGGAAGACAAAGCTTAACAGAGCCAAAACAACATACATACACATCACTGGCACCATCATCAATCACTTTTTACCTGTGAAATAAACACAGACCCACAAACAAAGTCTGAGAACTCAACACAAATTGTCAGTAAACTCTCAAGGCCTCCAAAACCCTTTCCAGGACTTTTGTAAATAGCAACAAGAAAATCCTCTTTCAGGGCTTCCAGTAAGGTCCCAGAGCTTCTGTACAAAGTATTACAAACGCAAATCAACACAGACAGAATAGACAAACAGAGTCTGGGAACCACAAGTTTTCTCCTTCTCAACTCTACCACCACAAGTGTTCTCTTCTCAGTTCTGCTCTCTCCCATCTTGGGCTTCTCCTTATTAGCTCCTCCCTGTTCCACCCCTTCCTGTTGCACCAGCAAGTTCCTCCCACTGTGGTTTTCAGAAATTCTGTTTCTTAACAAAGACTTGATACAATCATGGGCAAGGCTCAAAAAAATCTTGAACTGAAACAAGGTGCTAATTAAATAGCTGAAACAAGGTGCTAAGTACTTCTTTGCTTGCCATTACAGTATCCCAATGGATAAGGGATAGATATTTTCACATTTCAATTTGGGGGCAATTTTTCAGTAAGAAGAGGGCATAAAATTCTGCCCTCAGAATTTTAATACAGTTCCAATGAGATAATTTAACTAACGATACTTTTGGGGAAACCCCTACTTCGTACCTTCACTTAGAGCTTGGGGAAGGGTACCTGTTGTTAATTAAGAAGTCAATCTGGAAATTCTCATTCTACCTTTTCTTCTGATTTGATAACTGATCAATGGCAGTGCCTTTTCATTCTTGTAATCAAGCCCAGAAAGCCATGTGCCATAACCCTCTCTTTCCACTGACTGGCTAAGAAGCTGGCATGAGTGATGGTTGGAGGTAGTTTTTTGTTGTCAAGGAAACTAATTCTGAACAGGCTTAATGTAGGGTGGATGACAAAAGAGGAAGATGCGTGGAATCCCCCAAGGGTAATCCAGTTAAAATTGGGATCAATGAATAGAAGTCACAAGGAGACTTGTATGGGTCAATATAGAGAAGAATTTCTAACTTTTTCAAAAATAGAATGAGATGCCTCGTGAACCTCTTGATGATGGGGTTCGGGATCCCAATAGGTTTAGCAGGAATTATGATCTTATCTAAGACCAGAAAACCTGCAATATCGTCTGGAAAGAATTCAAAGTCTCAGGCTTAATTGGAGTGAGAGTTGTAGAAGTTTATTGTTACACTTCTATGAGAAGAAAGAGTCCTTTAGGGGACCTGCAAGTGAGAGGGGTACATGCTTTTACCTTTCAAGAGTAGGGTTGCCATTGTCAGAGCTGACCAGATGGGAGGGGCCTCAGTGCATAGACAAAGGTCAGAGCAGACCAAGAGGAGCATGTGAATAGAGAGTTTAGATAAGATTTGGGCCAGGTCGTTAAGGAGACAAAAGGCAAGGATAAAGGAGGGTGTGGGCCAGGCCAAATGAAGAGATTAAGTAAGAACAAAGGGGTCACAGGGTGTTGCCTAGGTGGAGAGTGGGATAGGGAAAAGGGACAGAGCTCAAGGGTGGGAAAGGACAAATTGCAGTTACAACTTCACAGACTGGTTTTACAAGTTGGTTTCACAAATTGACATAGACCCCAGGTACCCCACCATTGAGACTACTTTTCCCAACATTGCAGGTGTTCAAGAAAAGGGGCTACATGTTTATAAGTAAGAAATGCTTCACTCAGGATTCCTGATTGGGTGGGAAGTACATATAAATGACTTCAAAGGTCCTTTACCTCTCTAATTACCTCTGAGTCTATGAGCTCATTACTATCATGATATTTTGTCATTCCAAGTAGCAGAATAGGAAAGCAACTTACCCCAGTATGCCAATGGAAAAATACTGTCAGCATCCTTGGAATTTAGTACCTTGGGATAAAGCCCTGATTTTTCTGCCCTACTTGCATCCCAGCCTATGTTGGATGAAGGGAGGATGGAAAATTTAATTGGCTATTATTGAATGTAATACTCAAGGATAAAGTTATATGGGAACTATAAAAGAACCGATTTAAATTAATTTATAAACTAATTTATATATTCAACACCATTCCAATTAAATTACTAAAAATCATTTTACCGAATTAGAAGAAATAATAAAAATATTCATTTGGAAGAACAAAAAGTCAAGAATATCAAAGGAACTAGTGAAAAAATATAAAGGAAGAAGATTTAGCAGTACCAGATCTTAAACTATATTATAAAGCAGCAATTTTCAAAACTATCTCCGTCTACTTGGCGGGGTACAGGCCTGGGAACCTCCTTGAACTCTCTCCTTGAATCTTCCCACTTGATGTGGCATTTGCCTGAGGCCATAAGCTTTTCATTATGGCTAGGCTCAAATTTCTATTACTCTTAACCTAGCCTAGTCCTCCATTGTCCAGCTACTTCCCACCCTTGATCCTATCAAAATATATATACCCCAATCTGCTACCCTCAAACTAGCCTAGACCTCCATTGTCTGTCATTTCCAGGCAGCCTTCAGTTATTTCTCACCCTTAATCCCATTCCTGGAGTCTGACCTCAGTCTCAAGATCCTCTTTAGACTCCTCCTCAAGACCCTCCCCAAACCCTTCCTCTGAACCACCCCTAGATCCCTCCCACAGACTTTCTGTATATAAGATCCATCTTGCCTCCATGAAGGTGCTGAAATTCAATCTAACTCAGTCTCAGTCTGTGTCAGATTGTTCTGGCCTACTTGTCAATACAAGCATCACAAATATTTAGGCTACTTAAGAGTCTACCCATTATGGCGAATCTCTAATAAACTTTGTTTTACTTTAGCTGAGAGAAGGCTTGAGTCAAATTCATTTAACAGGACCTAGTGTGTCGGTATTTTGGGAGCTCAAGCACCTCTAAACCCCAAACCTCAATATATGGTTCTCTGACCGGGAAACACTGCTAAACTCAAATCCTTCTCCAGCCATGACTGGAAGGTATGTAAACCTCCCCCTTTCCCTATCCCCTTCTCACTCACCAAGTACCTTGGAGGTATTTTTAGGGCCTTACCTCTCAGGTCCCTTTAAGTCAGACAGCTAGGAGGCTGTCTCATACTCAGCCTGATGCTCTCAGATTCTCAGTTCAGTGATTATGTTGGAGGTCATGGACCTGGGCACAGCTTCTAAAGTAAGGAGGACAAGGACAGATGCCCCATCTGGAGGTGTAGGCCCGATTCTTTCAAGTCTCTTGGCACTAGAGAATTGGGAAAACTTCAGGTACTTTTTTGTGTTTTTTTTTTTTTTGTCTTGTTTTGTTTTGTTTGTTTTTTGAGGCTTACCCCCAGATCCTTCTTTATGATGGAAGGGACTTCCAGCCCCTAAGCCCATAATGTGTCAATCCTTTTCAATTCCCCAAATTTTGCCTTTGAGTTGTCTTTTACAACATTGGGAAAAATCTAGTTTCTCTAAAGAACTTAAAAAGAAAAAACAGGTGTTCCTTTGCAACACTGTTTGGCCTCAGTATCATCTGGAGGGCCACAAAGTGTGACCCTTTTTCGGGACTTTAAAACATATCAGTCTCTTGCAGTTAGAATTATACTGTTGCTGAGAAGGAAATGGATAGTTTCCTATGTAATGGCCTTCATCGAGCTCTCTTGGAACCCTGTTCTCAAGAATGTGGGACGGATCTAGGCGTGGCCTAGTAGTCAGGGAAGATAGGAGGAGGGGTCCAGGGAGCATCTTGAGGAGGAGTCTAGGGAGGATTTGGATGGGAAGGAGGTCCATCATCCAGGAACCAAGAGAATGGGATTTTGATTGGATCAAGGGTAGAGGATAGCTGAAGGTCACCTGGAGATAATAGACCCTGGAGGGCTAAGCTATCTTAAGAGTATAGAAATTCAATCATAGTGATAATGGAAGGCTTATGGCCTCAGGCAAAACCAGATTCAGCAGGAAGACTTAAAGGGGTTCCCAGATTCTATACCCCATCATACTCACAGGTTGTTTGTCCTTCATTTTCAAAGAGGACCATAGAATCAGGGAAATGATGACATGACTTGCAGTTGATTTTGATTTGAGTGAGGGAGGGCTGTGCAAAAATGAGGGCTTCCTGAATGGGAACCCAGCTAGTTGGGTAACTTAGTTTTTCCTTCCTTCCTTCCTTCCTTCCTTCCTTCCTTCCTTCCTTCCTTCCTTCCTTCCTTCCTTCCT
>NW_027187391.1:45216667-45260191 GCF_028583685.1 Petaurus breviceps papuanus
CCTTCCTTCCTTCCTTCCTTCCTTCCTTCCTTCCTTCCTTCCTTCCTCCCAGTTCACTCTTGAACCTCCTACACTGCAACACAATAGGTCTCTGGCTCCACTTAATGGCAGTATTTTGGGGCCCTCCAGGCTTAGAGTGAATGTCCATAGTAACTGTTTCTCTTTGGAATAGCAACCCTGAGAGTCTTCCCCTCCCACCTTGATTTTTTTCTTTTTTTCTAATTGAAAGGACCATCCCTTGACTCACTACTTAAAGAGGTCTATTCATTGAAAGGGCTTTACCTCACTCTAAGTGAGTACAGGAAAAGGCCTTAGCCCAAAAGGGCCAGGGTCTCCCATTGCATCCTGGGTGATCTCCAGTCATCATGATGAATATCTGGTGGCTGGATCCAGATTACTCTAGAGGAGAAAGTGAGGCTAATGATCTTGCACAGCCTTCCCTCACTCAAATCAAAGTCAACTACAAGTCATTTCCCTGATCATTTTTTACCTGATGCCATGGTCCTCTTAGAAAATGAAGGACAAAAACAACCAACACAATCAAAATATCTGGTACCAGCTAAGAAATAAAAAGGTAGATCAATGGAACAGAATAGACATACAATTTACAGCAGCAAATAAATATTATAACCTTGTATTTAACAAGTGTAAAGACTTAAGCTTTTGGGATAAGAATTCATTGTTTGGTAATAATTGTCAGGAAAACTGGAAAGCAGTATGGCAGAAACTGGGCAAAGACCAATACCTTACACCATTTACCAAGATAAAATCAAAATGGATATGTGACCTTGATATAAAGAGAGACATTACAAGAAAATTAGAAGAATATGGAACATATTACTTATCAGACTTACAGATAGGTGAACGATTTATGAATAAACAAGAGAGAGAGCAGAGTAAGGTATAAAATGGATAATTTTTATTCCATTAAGTTAAAAAGGGTTTGTACAAATAACACAAATGTAGCCAAGAAGGAAAGGGGAAAATTAGGGAAAATTTTTATAGACAGTTTCTTCATAAAGGTCTCATATGTCAAATATATAAAGAACTTTGTCACATCTATAAGACAGGGCTAGGTTTTGAACCAAGAACTTTTGGCTGCAAATTCAATCTATCATAAAAGGAATAGAGTTATTGACACAGCCCACTAAAAGACAGAAAGAAAGGGCAGAAGAAAAGAGAAACTCAAATATCCTTAGATTCCTGAGGGAGAAAAACCTTTAAGAGTCTCTAGCAAAGATCAGAGGGAGAAAAGAGGGGAAAAAAGGGGAAAAGAGACACTAATTCATTGTTGGTAGAATTGTGAATTGATGCAACCATTTTTGAGAGCAATCTGGAATTATGCCCAAAGAGTTATTAAACTGCCTATACCCCTTGACCCAGCAATACCACAGGAAAAGTCATATTTCATCTCTAAAAACAGACACACATACATTATCTTTGGAGCTGCCTCAAGATAGTGAATTAATCCATGAGTGGAAACTAGAAATATGATGTACTATATATGATAATAATAGTATCTATAATAGCTAGCATTTATATAGCACTTTAAGGCTGGCAAAGTGCCTTATATGGCATATGATCCCCAGGCTTGGACTAGCTAAGTATGGAGAAGTTAATAACTCAAAACTAATTC
Organism: Petaurus breviceps papuanus; assembly: GCF_028583685.1. NCBI lineage: Eukaryota > Metazoa > Chordata > Mammalia > Diprotodontia > Petauridae > Petaurus > Petaurus breviceps. The sequence continues at coordinate 45,218,304 of NW_027187391.1, forward strand.
ACCAAATGATTAATTATTTTCTCTATAGAAATTAATGAAAATTATTTATTAAGACATGCAACCAAGGGGTTGTGATTTGTCAGTGAAAGGATTTCTCCCTCTTCCCCATATATATTTCAAAATATCAAAAAAAAAAGTTTGAAAATTTGATATTTATTTTTGATTTTCAATGATCAAAATGATCACTAAAGATCAGAAAAGGGTAACTAATTTGGCATTTTATCGTCTGGTGATTCTGCTGCTGGTGCTTCTTCCAAGAAGAAATGTCACCACTCTTTTATAAGGAAACTTTCTAGACCAGCATGCCTGGGGGCTTGTCAACATATTTCCAGCTGAATCAACCAAGGAGTTTAAGTTTATTCAACTGATATAGTAGGACAATTCTTTGTGTTTTTCAGCTGCTAGCAAAGCTCACATCAAAATTTTTGAGACAAATGAGGCTTGCAGACTTGGAATGTGGGGGAGGGATCTATTCTGTGTCTACATTTTTTCAAAGTCTCAGGCTGGGATACCTACAATCTTTGCAGGTATCTGTTAGTATAAATCTATTTCCACTCATATTCATGAAGTCTATTATTATGTATTTACACAACATGGTTACAAATAACTTCATTTCCATTATCTCATTTGGTCAACTCAACAACCCTGTAAGGCAGGCAGAACAGTTATTATTATCACCAGTTCTCCAATGACAAAATGGTGGATAGGTTGAATTATCCAGGGCAATGACATCAAACTCAAAGAGAAATGGGAATAACTAAATTGTATACAAGGATCCCTAATGGTGGCATATTGACTTAAACATCCACATATTAACAGTATCTGTGTTTTGTTGTATATTTATTTAGTTAAATATTTCCTGATTCTTTTTTGTTAAATACTTCCCAATTATATTACATGCAGAGGAGGTCAGTCTCAAGATAGTAAAATCCAAGTTACATGAGGATCCATTGGAGAAGCTGAGGATGTTTAGAATGAGGAAGAGACTATTCATGGGGGACATGGTAGTCGTGTTCAAATATTCATGCCTTAATAAACAGTCTTCATTAATTTGTATGGAGAAAAAATTCACAATTTGGTGAATGAGTTTTGAGTTATTTGCCTCTCCATGCTCAACTCAGCCAAGCCTGATAGTGCCATGTGAGTAATAACAATCTAAGGCACTCTGCAGCCTTAAAGTACTACCTTTTATAGATCCTGCTACTGTTGCACCTAGTACATCATATTTCTAGTCTCCAGACATGGATTTACCCCTTGTCTTGAGCTACCTCTGAAGAAAAAGGGTGGAGTTTACATGTGTGTATGTCTATTTTTAGAGATATTTGAATGTTTAATATTTGTCATGTAGAAAAGTAATATTTGGCCCCAGAGGACAGAACCAAGAGCAATGGGTAGAAGTTATAGAGAGGCCTTCAACTTTGGACTTGATATCAAGAAAGTTTCTAACAGAGTCATTTAAAAGACAAACATACTGCCTTGCATAGTAGTGGGTTCCCCTTCATGCATGTCTTCATGAAGAGGCAGAATGACCATTTGGTAAGCAGCTTACATTTAGATATGTTATATTATAGTGAGGGAGTCCTTTCGAGTAATGTTTTGGGTAAGATAGATGGTGGCTGAAGACCCTTCTGACTCTCAAGTTCTGTGAGTTCTTGATCCTGAGATAGTCATTAGAGAAGACCTGAACTGAGGTCTCCTGGTTCTAAGCCCAATCATTGTACCATTACAACTCACTGCCTCTTTAGAGGTCATTTAGAGAGATTTGAAGGATACCAGGTATCTCACTGTATACACTGCTCTTTCTCTCTCATTCAAGCTATGATTCAGCTGGCCTAGTTACCATTAAATTAGAGCTTCTCTCCTTTCCCTGTCCCAATATCACAAATGAAATTCTTTTTTTTTTTTTTTGCTTTTTAAAAAAAAATACTGAAATTTAAATACATAATAAAAGAGAAAAAGAAACATGTTATAAGCTTAAATGTTGAAACAAATGCAAAATAAGAAAAGGAAAAAAGCATGTCATACACAGCAGAACATAAGAGAGGATTCAAAATATATAGCAATAAATTTCCATTTCCAGAAAGTCTATATAATAAATACTATGCATTGTGTTGAGAGCTGTCCATCTTTTCATTGCTGCCTTGTTAGTTTTCTTTTGTTTTCTGCTGTGCACTTTTTATTGTGTTCTTTTTCCCCCTTTCTCTCCCCCCTACAATTAAGCACTAATATATTTATGTATAGATACACACACACATATATATACATATACATACGTTCATATATAGACATACTTTCCCCAACAAATTCTACTTTTTTTCTTTGCTTTTATGTTTGTGCATATTTCTTATTTCCTATCCCCCCTAACTTCTCTACTTTACTTCTACCCTCTACCTTGCCCTCCTATTACTTAACCTACTACCCCCATCCAAGGATCCCTTCCTTGTCTTCCCATTCCCATTAATATAAACACCTTTCTATACCCTGCCTATTCTCTCATTCTCCCCTCTAGAGATCCCTCCTGTATTCTCTCCCCCCTCCCTATCCCCTTAGCAGTTTTTTCTGAATTTAGAAGACTTTTATTTTAGAAGACGTACACATATATATGTATATATGTATATATATGTGTATATATTCCCTATATAACACACACACACATGTGTTCCCTTCTTGAACACATTCCCAATGAAAACACGTTTCTAGAATTAACAGCCCTCCTCCCCCATCTAATTCCTCTGTGTCAGTTCTTTCATACTTAATTTGTATAAAATATTCAGGTCTACCTCAGTCTTTCTTATGAATTGCTCAATTACTAATAACAATCTTAGACATATGTTTTACATTTTACATACATAGAAGGTAAACAGTCTATCCTTATTCAGACCTTTATAATTAGTCTTTGGTATGTACCTTATATTTTCTATCAGGTTTTTTTTTTTAAACAAAGTCCTGAAAGTCTGACATGTCAGAACAAAAATGTCCGTGGTTTTTTTTTTTTTTCATTCAGGATTATGCTTAGCTTTGCTGGGTATGATGTTTTCAGCTGGAACCCCAGTTCTTTTGTTTTTCAGTATTTAGTGTTCTAAGATCCATGGTCTTTTAATGTCACTGTTGCTGGGTCTTGTGTGATTCTAACTGTGGCACTGCCATATTTAAATTGTTTTTTTTTTTCCTCATTGCTTGTAATATTTTATCCTTGAGCTGGGGGAATTCAGAATTTGACTATAATATTCCTATGATTTTTCCTCATAGGATGTCTTTCAGGTGGGGAGCAGTAGATGCTTTTCTGTTTCTACTTTCCCCTCTTGTTCTAATGCTTTGGGACAATTTTCTTTAATTATTTCCTGTATTATTGTATCAAGATTCTTTTTTGATTGTAGCTTTCAGGTAATTCAATTAGTCTTATGTTTTCTCTTCTGGATATGTTCTCCAGATCACTTGTTTTTCTTATGAGGTGTTTCACATTCTATTTTTTTCATTCTTTATATTTTATTTTATTATTTCTTGATCTCTTAGAACTTTACTGGCTTCTCCTTGCCCAATTCTGATTTTCAAGAAGTAATTTTCTTCCTTAAGATTCTGGATCTCATTTTCTAATTGGTTGACTTTCTTCTCATAATCTCCTTGGTTCTTCTTGGATTGTTCTTTTTTTTTTTTTAAGTTTTTCCTCAGTCTTTCTCATTTGATTTTTAAAGTCTTTTTTTAGGGGGCAGCTGGGTGGCACAGTGAATAGAGCACTGGCCCTGGAGTCAGGAGGACCTGAGTTCAAATCTGGCCTCAGACACGTAACACAAAAACTAGCCATATGAACTTGGGCAAGTCACTTAATCCCAAAAAGAAAAAAAAAAGAATAAAAAAGTCTTTTTTAGGTTCTCCTAGGAATTCTTTTTGAGTAGGTAACCAGTTGACATTACTCTTTGAGGAAGAAGAGGGTTTCTTTATTTCAATATTCTCCTCTGAAGATGAACCCTGATTTTCTCTATTCCCACAGCAACTCTCTATGGTTGGAATCTTTCTCCATTGCCTGTGCATTTTTTTAAATTTGTAGAAGCTTAGTTTTATAATCACCTCTAGTCCCGGGGTATGGGGGATGGTGCCTCTAGCCTCAGATCCTCCTTTGGTTCTCCTTTTGGCCTGAAATGGAACAAGACCTCCAGCCTCCTCTATGTTTTCACAGCCAACAGTGTCCCTGCCCCACTGTTTCTGGACTCACTGGGTGTGTGCTGGTTCCTTCTTGCCCCCTTCTTGTAGTTGTTGAAGATAAGTTCCTTCTTGTTTCTGCACCACAGCTGAGTCTGGTGGTCCTTGCCAACAGAAGTTCCCTTGATCTCCCCTGGCTCAGACGCCCAACTCCCTTAACTGTCCTGGGGGTAAAAGTTCCTGTGACTGGGGTTGAGGCAGCCTCCCAGCCCAGCTAACCCCAGGGCTTGCTGCTTGTTGTTCAAGCAGACTAGAACCCCATTTGGAATTTTCTTGGCAAAGATACTGCAACGGTTTGCCATTTCCTTCTCCAGCTCGTTTCACTGTCAACTTCCAGCTTTGAGAGGGAAGATGGACCTAGTTCAGGTTACTGAAGGGCAAGACTCTGTGTAGAAATGAGAGGAGATGGCAGTCTCCATCATGTCCCTGTATCTAGCTTGCTATACTAGCAATTTTAGGGAGTTTCCCTTTGGGTAAGATCTAGGACACTGTCTCTTGATTGAACTGAGTTACCCCACTCCCAATGGGAAAGCTTCTTCACTCTCCATTGTCTGGTATATATTCTCCTATGTATGCTTTCTCTGATTTCTGTTTTGCTATAATTTGGATAAATGGGCTTCTTTGCTATGTGCCAAGTGTGTTCACTGTGGCATGGTACTAGGTAGAAATGGGGTCAAGTCTTTCAAATAGAACTTGGGGTTCTCCTTCCTCCCCAGATGACAAAGCAATCAAAAGTTAGATGGAGCCTGATCATATCCCCTAGATTAATAATATTTAAAGGTGCAGATAGATATACTTCTAAACCAGTGCCCCTACTCTCTGAGGAGGGCCCATGGTAGCCTTTGGTCCCACCTTCTGCTTCCCCTTCTGGCAGCAATGAAAATCTTCATTGGAGAAGGGTAGAGAGAAAGAGGCTAGAGATGTTGCTTCTGCCTCCCTCCAGGTCATGCAAGAAGACTTGACTTCAGCATACACCAGCCTTCTCTATACATATTGAGTCTTTACCACACATGTGGGGCCACTCCATTCTGACCTTACATAGTTCTATCTCTTGCCTAAGTAAATGGTTCTGTAAGTAGGATAGAAAAATATAGTCCCACCACAGAGAATTTCTCATCAAAGTGTGACTTGCTTCTTTCGCCCAAGAAAGGAGAATGATCCTCTAAGATGGATGAAACTTATTTGTGAAGATAAAGATATAAGCAAAATAAGAGTTGCTACCCTGAAGAAGTAGCCAGATGAAGCAGTGGATAGATTGACAGGCCTGGAAGACTCCTGAGTTCAAATCTGGCCTCAGACATTTACTAGCTGTGTGATCCTGGGCAAGTCACTCAACCCTGTTTGCCTTAGTTTCCTCATCTGTAAAATGAGTTGGAGAAGGAAATGGCAACCACTCTAGTATCTCTGTCAAGAAAACCCCGAGTGGGGTCACAAAGAGTTGGACATGACTGAACAACAAATCACCCTCAAGAAGCTTAAATCCTAATGGGAAAGATAACACATAAAAGGAAGCTGGAAAAGAGGCCCCTGTAAAAGAACAAGGTCAACGGCTAGGCCTCCAATGATGTAGCTTATTTCATTTTCCTACAGCATGGATTATTAGCAGTTCTTCCTAATATTAAGTCTCAACATGCCTCTTTTGCAACTTCTCCCCAGCATCGCTGGTTCTGTCCTCTGGGCCAAGTCTGACATGTGTAATCCCTTTGACATAGCAGCCCTTGAAGACAGTTTTCATCAGCTCCTTCCCCCTCCCACCTCCCCAATTTTCTCCAATTTAGACATCACTAATTCCTTCGATTGATCTTTATATGGCGTACTCTTGCCAGTCTTTCACCATACCAATTGTCCTCTTCTGAATGTTCTCCAGATAATCATTGTCCTTCCCAAAATGTGGGGCTTGGAACTGGACCTATGTGCTGTGACCAGTGCAGCATACAGAGGAACCCTCACCTGTCCCGTCCTGGACACTGGACCTTTCCTTGTGCAGCCTAAGACAACACTGTCTCTCCCACTCACCTCAGCACTAATCCCTACCTTCCACACACACCTTCCCACTTAGGACAGTAATACCTATACTCACGTGTTATTTTGTTGTTCAGTCGTTTCAGTTGTATCTGACTCCTTGGGACCCATTTTGGGATTTTTTGGTAAAGATAGTAGAGGGGTTTGCCATTGCCTTCTCCAGCTCATTTTATAGATGAGGAAATTGAGGCATCAATTGGTTGTCTGTTCTCACATTCTGTATGTCACCAGACACTCCCTCTGCTCTCTCCACAACTGTTCTATCACAGCCTATCTTCCCCCATCTTCCCCTTCACTCCTTTTTCCTTTTCTCTCTCCTCTTCCTCCTCCACCTCCCCTTCCACTACCAGGTGTCTTGACTCTCTTTTTACAGAGGGCCTGGGCAAATGAACAGCTGGTTACCAGCTACATAGCCCTTGCAAAACCCTCTGCATTGTCCCCCAGGAGTGGGGAACCTGAGGCCTTGAGGTCACCTATGGCCTTCTAGATCCTTAAGTCTGGCCTTTTGATAGAATCCAAATTTTACAGAACAAATCAGATTTTGTACCTACTTTGCAGCACAATTATTTGTAACCTTAAAGCACTTTATAAATGTGAGCTATTATTGGGTACGTGTTGTTGTCTGACTGATAAAAAATAAACCAGAATGGATTTTTTTTCTCCCTGAATCCCTGATGTCTAAACCAGCATCTGGCACAGGGCAGGTACCTAATGGGCTCTAGTGAAATGAATACATTATAGGAGAGAATACACTTATTATCTAATCCACTGTCTCAGGCGGTAATTCAGATAATCAATGCCACAGAAATTGAGAGAAGTGAAATATCTGTGTGGGCTGGAGTATTTGCCTAAGACTTCACAGAGGAAGTGAGACCTGGGCTTGACCTCGAGGGACTGATGTGGGATTTCTATAAGTGTACACCTGCATCCTCTTCTGGACAAAGATCTCCACCTGCAGCATTTAGTCCCAGCTTGGGAAAGAGCGTTGTCTGCAGGAAGACCATAAATATGTATTCCGAATATACAACATGATACCACAATGTTTTTGTGTTACGTGAGGTACAATCTGATGGAGAGTCATGTTTTTGGAATGCAAGGGAGACCAGTGAATTAGAGTCAATTCAAAGTAGCTGTGGATGGGAAACGATTTTAAGAGGCACTAGTGATTTTAATGATGACGATGATGGTATTTAGTACTTTAATTAAAATTTGAAAAGTGCTTTGCACACATTACCCTGTTTGATCCTTATAATCACCTTTTGTAGTGGGTGCCATTATTATACCCAGTTTAAGAAAATAGAGGCTTAGATTTGTTAAATGACTTTTCCAAGGTCACAAAATTAGTAAGTGTCTGAGGTAAAAGTCAAATCTAGGTCTTTCCAATTCCCATTGTTTCTCCAGACTGAGGAGGTGCTCTTCGCTGAGCTGAGTGTCCTCAGGGTTTATGGGAATGATTGAAAACCACTTGCTCAAAAAAAAAAAAGTGGCGGCTAGGTAGTACAGGAGTCAGGACAACCTGAATTCAAATCCAGCCTCAGACACATAACACTTACTGGCGCTGTGACCTTGGGCAAGTCACTTAACCCCAAGTGCCCTGCCCTCCCCCCTCCAAAAAAAAAAGAGAAATAAAAGAAAACACTTGCTCCTTCTTCTCCCTTGACTACCATATGCTTCCGAAGCCAGAAAGGGGATAGTGTTTCTTGGACTACTTGTTTTCCTTACCATGATGCCAGATCTCAACTATGGTCTGGTTGCTGTTAACTTGCCATTCCTCACCCAATAGAGACTCAGTTAGTCTGCTGGTATGCATTTGCCAAGAATCTCCTGCTGCTTCTCTCTCTGATGCTATGTGCTGTGTACTTGGGAAACAATAACCACAATAGCTAGTATTTACGTAGCACTTTAAGGTTTGTAAAGTGCTTTATAAATATTACTTCATTCTATCATCACATCACAATAATCCCAGGAGGTAGGTGCTATTATTATCCCCATCTCACAGATGAGGAAACTGAGGCACACAGCTGAGGTTGGATTCAGGTCTTGGTGATTCTAGGTCCTTGGCTTAAACCACTGCACCACTTAGCTTCTTCCAGGATTACTGCTCAAAGCCTAACTGACCACAGAACACATCAAAAGGAGTGGCCAGAGTCCAATTCAATCCTCATGCATGCTCCAGGGAAGGACCATTGTTACAAAACGTAAAGCCAATACATATATATGAAAACATTCATGGCGGCTCTTCTTATTGTAGCAAAAAACTTTGTCCAAGTCCCAATCCAAGCTTCATTTGCTCATTGTGTGGGTTCTGGTGTCTCCTGGGAAGTGTCAATAAACAATTGCTTCTGTTCTGGCCAGAAACTCTGAGGGTCTTCCCCTCCCAGACTGATTCTTTTGTGAAGACTAATTAGGCTGTCTTTTGCCTCAAATCTTACCTAGCCTTTAATTTCTCTTTTTTTGTTTGTTTTGTGTTTTTATTTTTTGGGGGGGGAGGGCAGGCAATTGGGGTTAAGTGACTTGCCCAAGTAAGTGTCAAGTGTCTGAGGCTGGATTTGAACTCAGGCCCTCCTAACTGCAGGGCCAGTGCTCTATTCACTGCTCCACCTACCTGCCCCATAGCCTTTAATTTCTGAATGGATGTTGCCTCAGACAAACTGTGGCCTGTGAAAGACCTTAGCTTAAAAAGGCCAAGGTCTCTCACTGCATACAGGGCCATTGCCAGTTGTCCTGACCTATGTTTTGCCACTGGACTCATGATTCTGGAGGACAGAGTGAGGCTGACGACTTTGCACAGCCCTGCCTCACTTAAATCCAGTTCACTAGCAAGTCAAGACATCCCCCTCCTGATGTCACTGATCCTCTTTGAGAACCAAGGATGAACAAGAAGAAGAAGGAAAGAACTGGGTATTAAAGAGGTGTCCTATTTGGGAATGGCTACACAGATTGTGGCACATGAATGTAATGGGATATTATTGTGCTATAAGAAATGAGGAAGGCAGTGGTTTCAGAGAAACCTGGAAACTGATTCAGGGTAATGTGAGCAGAACCAGGAGAAGAACGTATATCATAATAGCATCGTAAAGACAAACAACTTGGAAAGACTTGAGAATGCAAGGGTCAACCATGATTCCAGAGGATCAGTTATGAAGTATGTTGCCCACCTCCTGACAGAAAGGTGATGGAGTCAGGATATGGAATGAAGCATATATTTTTTGAACATGGACAACGCGGGGATTTGTTTCACTTGACTACATATATTTGTTACACAAGTTTTGTAATTTGTTTTCCCAATGGGGTGATTGCAAGAGCAAGAAAATCAGCTTGTGTTCATTGGAAATCAATTCAATTTTAGAAACCAAACCACAAAAGCATAAGACCAGCCCCTCAGCTCAAGATGCATTCTGTTTTCTTGATGACATCTTTCCTGGTCCAAACTCAGACCCCAGACTTGAACATGCATTGGTTCATAGAAAGAAGGGCAGCCTATCAAAAGTATATTTAAAAGTGAGTTATCAAAAAACAGCAAGTTATCCCCTAGGAAGGAACCTGTTTAAATGGTGCCTGAGATGCATAGTTAACTGAAATTTAGACCACACTGATTTATTCCTTTGTGTGCATGGGTAAGGAAGATGGCAGTGGAACTATGGGTGCCAGTTAGCAAGAGACACATGTTCAGGATATGGCAAATCTCTCCTGTCCTTTGCTGGTCCCAAGGAGGAATGCTACTATGATCTATTCATCCCGTTAGCATAATGCTCATGATGGCTCAGGGTAGAAACATGATCTGGGATGGGGATTAGGAGGTAGGCAGGTTGGATGAATGAGGAATTGTGGTTGAGTTTATGATCTCTAATGATCATTGGTGAGAGGAACATATCTCATGGACAGGGAGAGAAACAGGATGATTTGTTGTTATTGTTTAGCCATTTTCATTTGTAACTGACTCTGTGTGACCCCATTTGGTGTTTTCTTGGAAAAGATACTGGAGTAGTTTGCCATTTCCTTCTCCAGCTCATTTTACAGATAAGGAAATTGAGTTAAACAGGGTTAAGTGACTTAATCAGGGTCACAGAGCTGGTAAATGTCTGAGGCCAGATTTGAACTCAGGGAGATGAATCTTCCTAACTCCAGCCCCACCACTCTATACACTAAGCCACCTAGCTGCTCAAATAGGATGATAATAAAAAACAATTCTGAGCCAAGAAACATCAGAAAAGGTGTCTGTGTAGAATGTATATAATGTGGTCAGATCTCGTCACAAGAGAAGTGCTGATTTTTATTCTATGAGGAAAATGTATTTTGTTTATACATGCATATTTCAACACCTGAAGTTGGCAAAGGGGTGATGGCTCTTCCCCTCACATATTGTAGATAAAAATATATTATATAACATAGTACATAATATATATTAGAAATATATGTAGTATATAAATATATAATTATATAATATAGTATCATATATGATATATAAATCCATATATAACAAATATAATTATATAATATAGTATTATTATATGTGGTATCAGTTCACAGTTATACAATAATTTAAGATTTGCAAAGTCTTTTACATCCATTATAACATTGAATCCTCACAACAACTCTATGATATAGTTACTATTACTCTCATCTTACAGACAAGGAAATTGAGACTCAGAGAGTTTAAATGATTTGCCCAGGGTCACACAACTAGAAAGTATAGAAGGCAGGATTCAAACCCAAGTCTTACTGACACCAAGGCCATTGCTCCATTCCTTATATCAGACTGCCTCTCTGAAGGTATATATGCATACATGTAGACTTTGTTTTTTTCTTTGAATTGGCAGAAATCAACTTTATTTGTGTGTAAATATCTATATATATGTACCAACATTGTGTGTCTAATGCACACATCCATATGTATATACATACAACATGTAGGCATAATTAGAATTACACATATGGATGTAGGTATCAGATTCTATTGCCTCTAAGATCAAGTTCAGATCCCTTTGTTTTACATTTAAACCCTTCACATAACATGAATACACTAATTGTACAGATCTTTATATTGATATGTATCTAGGCATCAGATTCTATGGTTTTTAGCTACTAGAATGTTTTTGGTTGGCATTTAAAATCTGATTCCAGACTATCTCTCCAGATTTAGTACACTTTATTTTTCCCTCAGGTGGTCTATAGTCCAGTCAACCTTGTCTTCTTGCTTTTCCTCATAACTGGCATTTTTGTCTCTGTGCTTTTTTGCCCCTATGCCTGAAATGAATTCCCCTTTTACCTCTGCATCTTATACTGCCTCATTTCCTTTAATGTTTATCTCAATCACTAGCTTCTTCATAAAACCCTCTTCTGATCCACCTCCAACACTTGAAGTTGCTTGTGCCTTGATCCTTAATATTCCCTTGTCTTTATTTTGCGCATATTTTGTATATATCTTTATAGCAACCCCTTTGGGCTACCTCCCCAATTTAGCTCTTGAAAGTTTCAGGTTTAGTTTCTTTTAAAAATTTATTATTATTATTTTGAGGCATCGGGATTAAGTGACTTGCCCAGGGTCTCACAGCTATTAATGTCAAGTGTCTGAAGTCATATTTGAACTCAGATCCTCTGGACTCCAAGACCAGCGCTCTATCTACTGCGCCACCTAGCTGCCAATTTTATTTTTATTTATTTATTTTTTCAGGTTTAGACTCAAGGAAGCAACTCTGATTCCAGTTTCAAGGTACCTTATGGGTCTGCATTCTTAAAACTTTAGATCACCAGCCCTTACCAATGTGTTTACCTTTAATGATCAGCCAGTAGGTACTATTAACTAAAAAGAAAAGCGTTTACTGGTTTTAACTGGTATAAGTTGTAATGAATACAAGTAACTACAAAACATTCTGCCCTACCCAAGCCCTCTCCCATGAAGTTTCAAATGACATCAGTGTGAAAAATGGGTGCATATTCAGAGTACTGATAGAGACACCCGTGCAGGGACATTTCTGCCTCCAGCACTGTAGGAGCTCTGCCTACTTTCTCCCCTCACAGTTGCTCAGCTGGACTTCCTGGGGCTACTTCTCCCCCATCTAGATTCCTGACTCTTGAATCCATATCTGGCTCTCTTCTCTGCTACCAAGAGTCACACCCCGCACAGCAGTCTCGTGAATTGGTTCTCTTTGGGCCTGTTCCCTGCTGTTTCTCCTCCTGGGCAAGCAGCCAGCTACTCCTGCAAAATGCCATTGCTAATGGGGATGTAAAAAAAGAGAGGAAATCCCTCCACCATCCTCTGGTAGAGGAGAAAGAGGAAAGGCAGAGACCTGGGTTCTTCATCTCTCGGTATTTCTTTTCTCTGTTTGAAGGAGTCAAACCCCTTGGGGCTATCTCCTACTTCCACTGACTACCTAATGATCTTGTCTAACTTTTTTTTTTGCTTTTTGGAGGTCAGTTGGGGTTAAGTGACTTGCCTAAGGTCACACGGCTAGTTTTTGTGTTTAGTGTCTGAGGCCAGATTTCAACTCAGGTCCTCCTGACTCCAGGGCTGGTGCTCTAGTCACTGTGCCACCTAGCTGCCCCATTGTCTCACTTTTTTTTTAAAGGCCCATTGCAGTTATGGGTGAGGGAGGTGACCAAACCTCAGCAAGTCAACATTTAATTGTTGTTATTCAGTCATGTCTGACTCTTCATGACTCCATTTGGGGTTTTCTTGGCAAAGGTACTGTAGTGGTTTGCCATTTCCTTCTCCAACCCATTTTATAGATGAGGAACTGAGACAAACAGGGATAAGTGACTTTCCCAGGGTCACACAGTCAGTAAGTATCTGAGGTTGGATTTGAATTCAGGAAGATGAGTCTTCCTGATTCTAAGCCCAGTACTCTATCTATCCACTGTGCCACCCAGCACCCTTGACTAATGACTTCATACCTTTACCAGCTTCTTTGAGAATTAACACCTCCTTGTCTCTATTATCTGTCTCTTTATGTTCTGATTTCAACTAATTTACAAGGAAGAGTCAATTCACCTGGGGGGGTCTTCTGACAAACTCTGACTATTACACTTATATATGTACATCTTGTTTCCCCCCATAGGAGGGACGCTTCTTGAGGGTTGGGACTATTTGATCTTTGTATCTCCAGAGCGTAGCACAGTACCCAGCATGTAATAGTTAGTTGTTAAATGAATGCTTACTGATTGATTGACATATTGATTGACATACATATGTGGTCCTAGGTAAGGAGTATATGTACAGGAATGAGGGAATCCTGCTTTTGCTTTAGCATTCCAAAAATGGGACGCACAGTCTGGCATTATCAGTTTCCAAAATGTTTGCTCATGTTGGAGGCGGTGTAAGCAATCTTCTTGAGGACAGGGACTGTCTGATTTTTCAATTTGTATTCTTAGCACCTCCTGCAATGTCTGGTACATCATAGTCATTTAACAAATGCTTTTTAAAAATTCATTTGTCCAATGATTCCTTCTCCTGTGGTAATCCCCTTCTGCCTCATTCAGGCAGAGATTTCCCTCAGACTGTGGCTTGCCTGGCAACCTTCCATTTTTTCCTGTTGATATACCTAAAATCAGCTTATTTGGAATTGGAATCCTTTGTGTATGAGTCATAACCTGGTAGTTATTATCTGGTTTCATCACATTATCTGGAATTTTCTGTGTATGAATCACAACCTGGTAGTTATTATCTGGTACAAATCCATCAGCTCTCCCGAATTTTTGTTGTCTAGACAAGAAGTCCTATTAGCTCCCCGTGGGCAACAATTCAGCTTCCTCATTTTTGACAGATCCCAAGTACTGGCCAATAGGAAGCTATAGCTTTCACCAAAATATCAGTACATTCTAAGTGAAATTAGTGGTGTCATTCCTAGTGACTTTTAAAAGGTCACATGTTGACTCCAAGAAGTCTTCCACCGAGACATTGGTGACTCTGGCATATTAAGTAGAGTGTGTTGGAAATAGCTTGAATATAGGTCACTTGGAAATTCATATGGCAAAGTTCTTGAATTCTTAATTCCTATCAGGCTAAGTACTTCCTTGAGCAACGAGTTCTCAAAATCTTGATAATGAATCCTGACAAAAGAGTCATCTGAGAAATACATCACCAATAGCATTTGAGGCATCAAAGCATAGTGGAAAGAATATCAGACTTGGAGTTAGGAACATCTTGATAAAAATCCTGCCTCCGAGACCTATAAGCTATATGGCCATGTGAAAGTTACTGAATTGCTCTGAACTTCCTCCATAAAGAGAGGATCAAAGTATTTATGGCACCTAACTCATGGGACTTTTGTGAGCCTCCAATGAGATAACGAATGTACAGCTCTTTGCAAACTTCCATCTGCTTCTCTCCCTTCCCCATTGTCAATAACAGGAAGAATGGTACTCTTCCTGGCTTCAGAATTGTTTCTCCCAGAGGCCTTCCAAAAACAGTCTTCAACATCCAAATTTAAATACATCACCAACTGCTGAACTCCAAGATAGTCTCTGCTCAAGTCTTTCATGTCTAGAAAGGGCTCACAATGTAGGCGCTACATGCACTATTCACCCCATGTGGTATATTGGGTCTTGGAATCAGGGCATATCCTTCCCACTCCCAGAGCAGGTGATCAGGGACATAATACTTCCCAAGGAAACCTTAGCTAATGGAAAGTATAGAGTAACCTCAAGTTTGTTGGTTATTTAGAGCTTTCTTGGCGATAATTATTCTTCTTTCCCCTCCCCAGGACACTTATAGCTATAAATGGGAACCAATAGTGATCTCTCAGGCTTGTTCAGTGCTTGGCCTACTAGGTCTTACTGGAGCCCAAGACCACTAGACTTTACTTTTCTTAAAATTCTGACATGGGTTCAGTAACTCCCTGAGAAGTCTAATGGGATCATTAAACTTCATGGGCAACCCAATGAGATCAATAATCTCCCTTTATCAACAAACATTTTAAAAACCAGTAATGGCACCTGGATCACTCTGACTTTATTTCCCCCTCCATTAAGTGGTTGGCATCTCGCAAGTTGAGTAAATTTTCTCATAATTTTTATTCCCTTTTCTCCCCCCCCAATCAAACAAATTGTGTTTTTGTTTTTGTTTTGTATCTGGATTGAATCCTAGCACCTCCTCTGCATATAAATAACCTGTCATCACTGCCTACAAGACTGGTAATGGCTGAAATGCAGTCTCCAAGGATAGCAGGGAGAAAACGAGGCAGACCCCCACTTCACTCAGCACCGATGAAAATGGCAGTCCACAACCTTTACTCTTCTTCTACCTGTTCCTTACCAGTTGTGAAGATCCCAAAGAAGAGAGGCCGGAAACCTGGACACAAGGTATGTTTCCAATGCATCTTTCTTATAAGGTTGTCTTAGACTGACACCACTAACATCAGAGTGAAATTAAAATATGAAATAGCAAAAAGTGAAACAGGTCATGTAGAGCCTGCTAACGACAGAAGGAGAAGTTCAATGCCATGTATCACATCTTGTTGTCAAAGAATGCCTGCTTAACATGTAATAATAATAGTAACTCCCATCTATATAAGGCAGCTGAGTGGTTCAGTGGATAGATTGCTATCCTAGATTTAGAATCAGGAAGACTCATCTTTATAAGTTCAAATCTGGCCTTGGACACTTACTAGTTATGTGATCCTGGGCAAGACACTCAACCCTGTTTGCCTCAGTTTCTTCATCTGTGAAATGAGCTGGAGAAGAAAATGGCAAGCTATTACAGGATGCAAGAAAACTCCAAAGGGGATCAAAAAGAGTTGGACATGACTGAAATGACTCATCTATATAATACATACATTATCTTGATTGATCTTCACAATAGTTCTGTTTTAAGGTACTATTATTATTATTCTCATTTTACATATTAGGAAACTGAGGCTCAGGGAGTGACTTGCCCTGCATGACAACAGCTCTTAAGTGTGTAAGGTGTGGTGCAAACTCAAGTCATCTGATGTTTGGCACTTTATCTCCTATAGCATCAATATAGTCATACTTATTTTGGGGGTAGGGAAACTGAATTAATAACAGACAAGGTAAGATCAAATTAGAGAAGATTTTGAGGCATACAGCTAAATCTGGGTCTCCATAGCCATCACCTAAGTTAGCCTTTCAAGCAACAAACCATTACCTGACTTCTTACTGGAACCATTTTCAAAGCCATCATCCAAAATGCATCCGTCATTTATTTGAGTGGAAACAGATGATGTCTCTCAGACAGTTAAATAAATAATACTATCAAGGCAATGTCAAGGAATCATAGAAGAGTTTTCCCAAACCCAGTTCAACAGGGACCCCGTGAGGAAAACACAACTCATTAATTCGCAACTTCCTGCTTGCATAAAGGAAGCACTGATGTCAGGCTTGGCTCCCCTTTGATGGATTCCCAGAGATTTGGAAGTGGGGAAAAAACCAAGTTCTCTGATGTAATCCCAGTCATATAAACAAACCCCAAACCAGGGACAGTCTTCTTCCCTTCTGAGATGGGAGCCAAGTATTTCTGAAGAGTCTCCCAGAGAAGAAAGACCATCATGCTGGCCATTCCTGAGCATTTTCCACTTCAGTAAATTCGATTCAGAAGCTTTCTCTTGTTTGGAGAGAAGGAAAGGCTTAGACATCCATCTTGAGATCAGAACACTCTGCCCAAAATGCAAATTTCCAATTAACTCCCATAGATTTAGGAAAATGTATGGAAATTATTTCAGGTCTGCAGAAAGACAAAGCCTCTGGAAAGTCTGTAATGAATTCAGTCTTGTCCCCTTTGATTCCGAAGGAAATAAATGCTAGGAAAAAGAAAAATAACACAGAAATATATATATATATATATATATTTATATGTATATATAAATATATCTATACATGCATATACATAAACATACACACATATATACACATGTGCATATATACATACAGACATATATACACATGTAAATAGAGGCTACTCAAGGTTATTTGAGAGTTATTCATTTTTGGAATTCAGTCATCTGATGAGGAAATTTGCTTTCAGTCTCTGGCTGATTTTTCTTGGACTGAGTAACTTCTTTCTCATTGGTTGTCTTGATTTACAAGGCACTCTTTCAGAGCTGATAGCAAACTGATATCATTCCTCTCAACTCCCTTTCTTAATGATGCTGAGATCTGACTATTCTACCTGCATGCTTGGAGTAGAACAGACCATTTACTGATCCAGGAATCAAATCCAGGGACTGGAAGAAAAGCTGTGAAACTTCAGTTCCCTCCTACACCCCTGGGAGTTGTGGCCCATAAATAAAAAATGCTAACAAAGATATTCTTTACCACAGCCAGAAAAATGGAAATTTGCTCCATAGCTTGAGCCTGACTTCATTATTTTCCTTCCTTTTAAAAACCACCATTTTCAGTCATTCTGTCCTTATTGCAACATAGGCAACTGGGTTTTTTCACTGCTTCACATTTTTGTTCCACTCGGGAGACAGCAGCATCAATTTCTTCATGGTTGGGGGCATTTTGGGTGAGGGAGGGAGCTTTTGAGATCGGGGTGGCTCAGGGTGCTTGTCTTTACAAAGAAGACTCCCATTCAGGTAGGCTTTGGGATCTAATGAGGTAACATATAAAGTACTTTGCAAACCTTAAAATGCTAGATAAATGCTAACTATTATTATTTTTAACAACAGCAACAATAATGTTAATAATGATGCTGACGTTTGGTGGGCAGCAAGCCCTAAGTCTGGGTCCTCCTATGGAAGTCCAGGTTGGCTTCATACACAAAGAGGCAGATCATTCATGATAACTGGTGGTGGGGCTAGCGTTCTAGGATTTTGTTTCAAATGAATGGATCATTTTATTCTTTAGTCCTGGGGAGAAGAATTCTGTGCAATAGAAAAACTTACCCCTGGTAAGAAAATTACACAGTAACACTTCACTTTCCCAGATGTCACCTTTTAGGAAACCTCAACTCTCTGGAACATTGCCCAGAATCCAGATGTGAACAAACTCCCCTCCTCCCTCATTAACTATTTTGGATGGAAATCTGTCTAAAATGCATTATACCCCTCCCGGTCACCTTAAATAGAGCTCTCATAGTAAAGCCTTTTCTTATTTACCTAGGGTCATTCTTATGAACATTATCCATTGTACTGATCTTTATACATTTACACTGATGGTTTCTGAAGCTTTTGGTGTATTGGAGGCATGTAGTCTATACTTCTGCCCCGATACTTCATGGTCTGGACCTTTCCCTTTCAACATTTGTTTAAAAATCTTTCTGTAGTGCATAGATATTAATTTCTTCTTTAGCAATTATAAGACACTGAGAACAATTCACTGCTTCTTTGTCACTTTCAGATTTTGTAATTGGTTATCATGCTTAGGAGAATTAAGTCCCTTCATTTTCCATGACAATTTTAAATGTTCAGTGCTATAAATGAAGAAGTTATAGAAGACTGGGTTGTATTGTATAGGCACTGACCCCAAAATATGGTGTAGAAGGTGGTGTTTGGATTAGGATATGAATTTTTAAGAAAGCTTATCTTTTTTTCAATCACTTCTTTTCCCTTAAGCAAAAGTGCAGGGACATTCTGGTTAATGAAATAACTATCTTTTGAATTAATTTGTAGGGCTTTCAATAGAACTTCAACAAGAGTTTCTTATTCCAATCAAGAAAACTTTAACTCTTATTTCTGGACTTTTTAAAAGAATAATACACCAAAGATCAAGTATTATTTATGTGCATTTATTTTGGCATCTTGGGAAGTTGCAGCATAGATTTAGACCTGGATTGAAGTCCTTCCTCTGACACATGCTGTCTTTATGACATGCTTTCCATGTTCTAGACAGGTCTCTAGAATTATCATTCAGGAATGATAATGTTCAGATTGAGCTGAATCTGGCAAGAGAAGTTAAGGACCAGAGGCTAGATGATTATTTAGTGAATGTATAATAATATTAGGTATTCTTTTTATCCATGGAGTGAACCATTGAAATTCATTCCCACTCTCAAACTCTATGATCCTGTGAAATATCAGAGAAGGTGTATCAGCAATGCCATATTCACAATGCCTATGGAGATTACAGATATGCTGATATAATTATCCATCACAAAATACATCATGCTTGCCATATGGGGGAATAAACTAGAAAATTTATTAAGATACCAAAAGACTGAGTCCCAAAACCAGAAAGTGAAAGCCATCAGAGTAGTTATGACATTGGCACAGGTAGATAAAGTAGAAAGCACCCACATTTTCAAGCTTTAAAACAAAACAGGCTACCTCAGGCAAAGGTCCTCCTCTCCCCACTCACAGCAACCACCCAGCGTCCAGGAAGTGCACTCCCAGCAGCTCCGGACCCTGGCAGTCCTTAGCAGAAATTCTGGCTAACTCAAAAAGGGCTTCACGCTGCCAGTGCCTCTGCTGCTGCTGCCGCCGCCGTCGCCACCACCGCCAGCCACTGCAGGAACTCTAGTTTGGCTTCTGCTTCCTCTTGATCCGCCCCTTCCTGCTACGTCAGCAAGTCCAATGGGGCATGGAAGATCTTTAAATCCCATAACCCTTACAGAAGGTACTGACTTTTATTGGTAAAGGGAATTCACTATTCCCTGTACCACAGGTCTGGTCCAGTCCCCTGTCCTATCTTGATACAGTGAGCATGAGGAATAGGGTAGGAGAAGGTGGATGGCCCTCCCCCTTCTTTTCAAGATAGGCAAAAACCATCTCACTTTTTTTTCTCTCAACTTCAGCCTTGAAAGAAATGAGGTTCTTGAACACAGAGAGAAGCTGTGAGCATGGAGATTTAGGGTCTTAATGCCTGGACTGAAAAGAATACTGCCTTGTCTAAACATTTATTTTACTTTCTTGCTTCAATTTTTGCAATTTATTCTGCTTGACATTTCTGTTGTCTTTTGTACAGTTTGTACTGGCTCCTGAGAGCTGATTGTTAAAATTTCAATTTGAGCATTTACAACTCAGAAATCAGCAGATGCTTCGAATCAGGTCATGATTTATTGTTCTGATGAATGCCTAGACTTAAGAAAGTGATGGAGAAAATGTTAATAATGTATATTAAATTATAAAGTGTGTTCCTATATACATTTTTTCAAGAGAGCTTATTGTTAAACATTTACCAGCATATAACTACATAGGACATAAACGTTGACCTCAAATCTCTTGAACTCGAGATCATAGACAGATTTAGATCTGAAAGGGATCTGAGAGACTATTTAGTCCAACCCCAGCACTTTATAAATGAGGAAAATGTGGCCCAGAGAGGTTCAGTGATTTGACCAACGTCACACAGGTGAGTCAGAAGCAGAATGTGAGCTCTGGCATTCTGACTCCATATCCAGCACCCATTCCACACTTCTCCAAAACTGAAATTTCTTGTAGCAACAACATATGAGTTATTACAGAACAGATGGGAAAAAAAAGTTTTTTTGAATTTTAGCAGAGTGGTAATTTACAGTCCAAATTTAAATTCATTCTGAGTTTTAAGAGGGCAGGAATGGAGGGTGGGAGTATTTAGAGAGAGGTCTGTCTTCTTTCGTGTACAATCCACTTGTTCTATTGCCTTATTTTATTTCCCTGAAAAAAAATAATGATACCCTGGGATACCACGTATAATGGTTAGCCTACTCCTGGCAAGTCTATGAGGCATTGTTTTTAGAATCGTATTTTGGCGAGTTTATTTTTTCTCTCTTCTTGTGTTCTTTTCCTGCTGAAGGAATAATAAAGTGGTGTACCATCCTGTTACAGAGACCTTTATCTAGTTGTGATGGACCCATGCCAGTTCTCTCTTCTTGTCTTTTCATGCTCTCTTTTGTGTGGGACAAGAAATAACATTCCTCAATCTTGGGAGCCAGAAGGCTTACATTGAGATTTAAGCTTCCTTCACCTTCCTCAAAGCCTCAGTCTTCTGATCTGTAATAATAGTAATTAATAACAACAACAACGATGACAATAGCAGCCAGCATTCACATAGTGCTTTGAGGTTTGAAAAAGCATGTTATTACCTCATTTGACCCTCACAATGCCTCTGAGATGTAAATACAGTTATTATTACCATTCTACAGATAAAGAAACAGAGGTTACATGACTTGACCAGGGTCACATAGCTAGTAAGTATCTGAGGCAAGATTTGAATTCACATCTCCCTGACTCTAGGTCCTGTGTTCTATCCACTGTGCTTCCTAGTTGCTGAGGGTTGTTATCCCCATCTGTAAAATGAGGATAATAATACTTTTATCATGAACCTCATAAGATTGTTACGAGGAAAGTATTTTGTCCACCTTAAAGACTATCTTTGCTAAGAAAACCACAAATGGGGTCAGAAAGAGTCAGACATGACTGAAAATGATTCAACAACAACAATAAGGAGTTCACTACAGAGACAAGTGACATCCTTAGATCTTTTGTTCAAGGAAAATTGTTTCTATAACTGTATGGAAGACAGATTGGAATGGGGGAGAACTAGAGGCAGGAAGACAAAAGAGGAGGCTATTGCAGTAGTCCAGGAGAAAACTAATGAAGGCCTGAGATAGGAGGAGTCAAATGCAAGAGAATACATAATGGATGAAACAATAAAATCTGGCAATCCATTGACAGTGGGAAGTGAAGGAGAGTGAAGAGTTTAGAGTACTACCAAGGGTACAGACCTAGGAAAGAGCTTGGACAGATGATGGTCATTGTTTAGCCATTTCAGTCGTGATCCTTCATGATCCCATTTGGAGTTTTCTTGGCAAAGATGCTTAGAGTGGTTTGCTATTTCTTTCTCCAGCTCATTTTACAGAGGAGGAAACTGAGGCAAACAGAGTTGAATGACTTGTCCAGGAAAGTGTCTGGAGCCAAATTTTAACTCAGGTCTTCCTGACTCCAGGTCCAGTGCTCTATCCACTGAGCCACCAGCTGCCTCTAGGATGGTAGTGCCCTTAACAAAAATATGGATCTTTGGAAATACAGAGATTGCCTGGAACTGATGCATGATTTACACAGATGAAGTATTCTCCTTTCTTGGTCCACATTCTTTCATTCATTCAATAAACATTTGTAGCCCTGTTTTGGAGCAATAGATGCATAGGCTTCTGGTAATTGTAGATCCAGGTCTGCAAAGAGGTTTTTAAACCATCATGATGTCTGGCCTGGAGGAACCTGGAAACTTTGGAATTAGTTGGTCTGCATGGGGTAGGGGTTGAGAGTGGGAGGAGACTGGAGAGAATGGAGCTACCATAGCAAAGAGGGAGGATTATTCATGAAGCCAATTTTTTTTTTTGGGTGGATTAATTTCATGAAGCCTAATTTTGAGCATGGAGCTGCTGGAAGCTCCTGCTTACAGCTCCACTTAATTAACAAAAAGCCTTCTAGGGAGGCTGAGATTAGTCTTTACTGAGGAAATGCAAGATATTGTTGACTTGTCTCCTTTCCTTCTTTTCCATTCTCATTTTTTGATTTGAAAAGATGAAGGTTTAAATCATGTCTCCTTTTTTGTTGTTCAATTATTGCTCATTGTTTAATTATTGCTTTAAATCTGGATTTTTCTAGATAAATGCTAAAATCTATCTGAATTATTTCTGCATGTATATCTTTAATTGAGTAGAACATGTGAAAATAGGTGAATCCGTTGGTTGTTTGAATATACACAGAGTTTTTATAAGTTAGAAATCCTTATCTTTGTGAAAAATTGTTAGGGAATTTCTACTGTAACTGAGGGCTTGAGTTATTATTATTTATTAATAATCTGCATTAATAGGCTCCCAAAATAGCAGAGAAAAAGATACATGAATCTTTTAACTGAGAACTTGAGCTATTATTATTTGATAATAACAACAACAATCTGCATTAATAGGCTCCCAAAATAGCAGGGAAAGGAAATGAATGAATTCATGGACCATTGCCCAGGATTAAAGAACGGTGAATTATTAGATATTCCCAAAAACTTTGAATAAAGGTGGCTTTCCACCCCTTTATGTTTTCAGAGAGAAAGGATAGAAGATAGAGGGAAGGCATTCCTGAAGCCAAGTTTTAAAAGGGCAGAAAGAGAAATGGTTTGGGGCATTCAGCTGTACCCTTCTAGAAGAGAGGAGAGGATACAAAATGGTGAATACCAGTTACATAACTGCTTCCCACAGTTCACCTGCTAATTTGACATTTATTACATGTTGAAATCCCCTAAACTTCTGTATTTTATGTTTATGCCAGATTTGTACTCTGTCTCCCAAACATTTAATTTATTTTCTCCATCTGACTGGGTGGTTTGCAGGATTATTTTTTTTAACAGTATTACTTCTATTTCTTCTCCCACTGATTCTCAACCAGCCAATCTCCATCATAGTTCCCCTTTTCAATTCCTAGATTTCACTACATGAGTACATCTGTTTAATATATCAAATTACTCCACTCTCTCCCCAATCTTTCACTCATTCTACAAATGAGAAACTTGAGGCCTAGAGGGGTTAACTGTTTTGTTTGAGAACATATAATTCATAAGTAACACATTAAAAATAATAGCACATAACCCAATATGCTTTCAACTACACTACAATTTGAAAAACTCTGGGATTTGGTTGGTGTGGGTATTCTCTACTTACAATGCATATTTTAATCTCTCCACATAGTTTTTTTTTTCCCTAAATGTATTATTTATTTATTTTTAACATTCTTTTAAAAAATTTTTGAGTTCCAAATCCTCTCCCTTACTCCCACCTCTTTCCTATCCACTGAGAAGACAAGCAATATGATATCAATTATACATGCAAAATCATGCAAAACATTTCCATATTCTCTATATTAAAAAAGGAAGAAAAATGAACTGAGAAAATTGTACTTCAATTTGCACTGAGCTCATTAGTACTCTTTCTGGACATGGACAGCATTTTTTTCATCATGAGTCCTATAGAATTGTCCTGGATCAGAGCAGTTGTCTTTCACAGTTGATTGTTATTAACAACATTGCTGTTCTTGGGTACAATGTATTCTTGGTTCTGCTCACTTCACTTTGCATTAGTCATATAGGTCTTCCCATGCTATTCTGAAACCATCCCTCTTGTCATTTCTTATAGCACAATAGTACTCCACAATCACATGGCACAATTTTTTTCAGTCATTCCCCAAATGATGGGCATTCCTTCAATTTCCAATTCTTTGCCACCAAAAAAAGAACTGCTATAAATATTGTTGTACACATAGATCCTTTTTCTGTTTCTTTGATCTTTTTGAGACATAGATCTATTAGTAGTATTTCTGGGTCAAAGTTTTATACCCCTTTGGACCATAGTTCCAAATTGTCCTCCAAATGGTTGGTCAGTCCACAGCTCTACCAACAATTCATTAATATACCTATTTTTCCTCATCTCCTCCAGCATTTGTCATTTTTGATAAATGTAAGGTGGTACCCCAGAGTAGTTTTAATTTGTATTTCTCCAATCATTAGTGATTTAGAGCATTTTTCATATGACTATAGATTTGATTTCTTCTTTTGACAACTGCCTGTTCATATCCTTTGACTATTTATCAATTGTGGTAGGGCTCTTGTTTTATTAGGTTGAGTCAATTCTCTATAGATTTGAGAAATTAAGCTTTTATCAGAGAAATTTGCTGTAAAAATTTTTATATTACTTCATTATCTATGGAACCTTTTTTTTTTTTAGCAAAATGTAGTTTCTTTGATTATATCTTTTAAGTCTATTTTTGTTTTGCTGTGTCTGAGATCATGATTGCTACCCTTGCTTTTTTAAATGGTAGATTTTGCTCAGACCCTGATTTTAACTCTGTGTATATCTCTTTCTCTTTCAAATATGACTCTTATAAATAAAATACTGTCGAATTCTAGTTCCTAATCTATTCTGCTGCCCACTTCTGTTTTATGGGTAAGTTAATTCCATTTACATTCATAGTTATGATTACTATGTATTTCCTCCTATCCTATTTTTCTTCTCTTTATTCTTCTTTCTCTTTTTATCCTGTTGCTCCTCAAAAGTCTGTTTGGCTTCTGACCACTGCTTTCCTTAACCCACCCTCCCTTTTATCACCTTCCCCCACCCCCCAACTACCTTTTCTTATCCACTTATTCCTGTCCTAATTCCCTGCTGTGTAACATAGATGTCTATATCCAACTAAATGTATACATTTATTCTTCCCTCTTTGAACGAATTCTGAGGAGAGTGAAGTTCAAACATTTCCCACCACTCCTCCCCCCATCTTCCCCTACATTGTAAAAACTCTTTCTTACATGCCTCTTTAATGCAAGAAAAATTTCCCCATTCTACCTTTTTTCCCCTTTCCTTTCTCCCAGTGCATCCCTCTTTCTCATCCCCTTATATTTTTTGAGATCATCCCAACATAAATTACTCAGATCCATGGCCTAGGTCTACATGTTGTTGCTGCCCAGTAATTTTTCAGTTGTGCCTGACTCTTTGTGACCCCATTTGTGGTTTTCCTGGCAAAAATATTGGAGTGGTTTGTCATTTACTTCTTCAGTTCATTTTATAGATGAGGAAATTGAGGCAAACAGGGTTAAGTGACTTGCCCAGGGTCATGCAGCTAGTAAGTAAGTATCTGGGGCCAGATTTGAACTCAAGAAGATGAGTCTGCTAGACTCTAGGTCCATCATTCTATCTGCTGGGCTACCTAGCTTCTCTTCTGTCTATGTAGACGTCTTCTTGCCCTAAAAATGATAAAGGTCTTAGGATTGTATGTATCATCTTCCCCTATTGGAATGTAAATAGTTTAATTTGTTGAGTCCCTTATGAGTACTCTTTCATGTTTACCTTTTCATGTTTCTCTTGAGTGTTGTGTTCGAATGTCATATTTTCTATTGAGCTCTGTTTTCTTTTTCCAACCAGAAATGCTTTGAAATCCTTTACTTCATTGTATATAGCCATTTTCCCCCTGAAGAATTACACTCAGTTTTGTTGGGTAGGTTATTCTAAATTGTAATCTTAGCTCCTTTGCCTTCTAGGATATCATATTCTAAACTCTCCACTCCTTTAACTAGGAAGCTGCTAAATCCTTTGTGATCTTGTCTGTGGGTCCATGATAACTGAATTTTTTCCCCTTGGATACTTGCAAAATATCTCCTTGTCCTGGGAGCTCTGAAATTTGACTATAATATTCCAGAGGATTTTCATTTTGGGATCTCTTTCAGGAGTTGATCAACAAATTCTTTCTATTTCCATTTACACTCTGGATCTAAAATATCAGGGCACCTTTCCTTTATAATTTCTTGAAATATGACATTTAGACTTTTTTCTCATCATGGTTTTCAGGTAGTTCAATAATTTTTTAATTATTTCATCTTTTTTTTGTCTTTTTTTTTTAAAGGGGGGAAGGCCAGGCAATTGGGGTAACTGATTTGCCCAAGGTCACACAGCTAGTAAGTGTTAAGTGTATGAGGTCAGATTTGAACTCCGGTCCTCCTGACTCCAGGGCCAGTGCTCTATTCACTGTAAATTATTTTTTTCTTGAGCTATTTTCCAGGTCACTTGTTTTTTCCAGTGAAATACTTCACATTTCCTTCTATTTTTTCATCCTTTTGACTTTTTAAATACTGTTTCTTGATGTCCCACGGAGTCATTAGCTTCTACTTGCCCAATTCTAATTTTAAAGAAACTATTTTCCTCAGTTAGCCTTTGTACCTCCTTTTTAACTTTGTTTATTCTGCTTTTTAAAGAATTCTTTTCTTCAATGAACTTTTGTGCCTGTTTTACTGTTAGGTCAATTCAGTTTTTTGAGGTGTTATTTTCTTTAGTATTTTTTGTGTGTGCCTGTTTTACCAAACTCTTAATTCTCTTTTCCTAATTTTATTACATCACTCTCATTTCTTCTATTTTTTTTTCCTTTTTGGAGGGGAAGGGCAGGGTAATTGTGGTTAAGTGACTTGCCCAAGGTCACATGGCTAGTAAGAGTTAAGTGTCTGACACCACATTTGAACTCAGATCCTCCTGACTTCAGGGCCGGTGCTCTATTCACTGCACCACCTAGCTGTTCCCAATCACTCTTATTTCTTTTCCCTTTTTTTTCTCTACCACTCTTCTCTCTTTCTTTAACTCTTCCAGGTATTGTCATCTTCTGAGTTTATGTCTTGGTCTTCTCTACAAAAAGTAGTAACTTTTTATTGTCAGGATTTTTTTTCTTTTGTCATTTTCTCATTTTTTCCAGCCTATTTTTTACTTTTGAACTTTATGTTAAAAAATAAAAAAGTTGGGCTCTGCTTACTTGATGGTGGAGGGGCTCCATTCCAAGCTTCAGGCTTTTTTGTGCTGCTGTTTTCAGACCTTGTTCTGGGGGGGTTGCAAGTTTTTGATGCTTCAAGTAGAGCTGTGGTCACTGCTCTTCTGGTCTGTGCTCTGGTCTTTACTCAGATAGGCCCCTGCTCCCCTGCAGTTGCGTGTGCTGGCAATCTTCTTGACCCTGGAATTGTTGACCCAGTCCTTTGCTTTCCTGCAGCCACAAGTGCTAACATTCCTTTCTGCCTTGGAACTGTGATCAGGGCCCCTGCTCCCTTGTGACTGACCACAAATGTTCAGAAATTCATATGAGCAATAGAATTGCCAATCAATACCAGCGATACCCAAGGCCACGTCCCCTATAATATCTTCCTATTGAGTTGTCCTACCCCCTTACCACCTCTAAGCTGAGAGCTCCTAAAGCAGCCACTGACACTTTCATGGCCACCTCCAAGCCCCCCTCCTCATTTGATTAGATGCTTTTTATTTGGTGCTGTAACAAAAGAAATTCACCTGGTAGTCATGAGCCTACCCAAACTTAGTGTCATTGTCAGGCAACAGACAGCTTCCAGTTGACTAAGCTTAGTCAGAACTCGCTAGCATAGCCTTTTAAAAGCCAAATGTCACCTCCATACCACAATACATGTCGATACCATGATACTGCCACCAATAAATATTTGATTTATTAATATAATACCATAATACATTACTATTCCTGAGATGGGATAATGGTAGATTCAGTTCCCCAGCATGCTTTAGCCTAGACAACAAGACTATTTCAAAAGATTTTCTTAGTGTTATAATGTTGAATATTTCTTCTATTCCATCCAAATGTTCATTGTGCACGTATTACAGCAACCATGCTTTGAAACTTAAAGATAGAACCCATTTTGTTAGCATATCAAAAGATAAAATAAATTAGCCACAAAGAGTACCCAAATATTTCATTTTGGAAATTTGCTTAAATGTCACAAAGGTGATAAAATTGGTCAGTGTTCTAGCTACTTCTCAGACATGTTCTTCCATGCTTGGGGCCCTTTGAAAAAATACTGCATCCCAAAATGCATGGTAAGGACATCTAAGGATTAGCTAAGTGGCAAGAGAGATTTGCAAAGTTTTGGGAACTAAGAGTTAAAATGCCATCATTGAATTTGGGGCATTTTTTTGCCCTCTATGTATAACGTGTATGTCCCTTCCATACTAAGGTGAGTGTCAATGTCATGCTACTTTAGTCAATAAATATTTGATTTATGGATATGATTTCATTAGTGTATGTGTATACACACATTTATCACACATACAAATAAATTATAAAGAACACAACTTTACCATTATATAATTAAATGAAGAGGCAATTAAGTGGCATAGTGGATAGAGTTCCCGTCCTGAAGTCAGGAAGACTCATCTTCCTGAATTCAAATCTATCCTCAGACAATTCAAATCTAGCTGTTACCCTGGCCAAGTCACTTAGCCCTCTTTGCTTCAGTTTCCTCATCTGTAAAATGAGCTGGAGAAGGAAATGGCAAAGCATTCCAATATCTTTGCCAAGAAAACCCCACATGAGGTCATGAAGAGTCAGACATTAACTGAAAAATGACTGAACAACAACAAACACAACCACAATTTTCCCAGTAATCCAAGCTTGCCATCTCAAGTCATCATTGACTTCTCATGCTCACTCATTCCACACATCCAGTCTATTACTAAATCTTGCTTTTTATACATTCACATCTCTTATATACATCACCTTTTTTCCATTGACAGAGATACCATATTAATACTCTAGACAACTCTTTAGTGGGCTTTCCATATTGAGAGGTCCAGAACTTTAATGAAATCATGGTGATGGACCAAATTACATCTACTTCAGATAGATATAGAAATTAAAAAAAACAGATATAGAAATACAGAGATTGAGATGTAGAGATTGAGGTAAAGATAGGGAAATGTGAAGCTAAGGAGAGGTGGAAATGGGGGGGGGGGTATATCGAGATATACAGATTGATAGAAATGAATTCTGGTACCATCTCTAGCATTATTTATCCAAACAAACCTCAATACTTTATGAACTTTAAACACTCCATCTAGATTTCACTCTTTTAGAATGAAATAAGAAGATTAGAAATTAACTATTAAAAGCCCTATGCAGTAGAATAGTGAAGCTGGGGCATTTGCTAGATTCTTTTTTTTTTTTTTAAAGCAATTGGGGTTAAGTAACTTGTTCAAGGTTACATGGCCAGTTATTTCTGGGTGTGGTGCTAAGTATCAGAGCCCGAATTAGATCCCAGGTCATCCCAACTCTGGGGCTGGTGCTCTTACTCACTGCACCTGGCCACCCCTAGGCAATTGGGGTTAAGTAACTTGCTCAAGATTACACAGCCAGGTGTTTCAGGGTGGGTACTAAGTGTCTGAGCCTGGATTTGATCCCAGGTCATCCTGACTCTGGGGCCGGTGCTCTTACTCACTGTGCTACCTGGCTGCCCCTATTTGCTAGATTCTTTTAGTGGTTTGTTTTCTAAAGAAAATCAAGCTAAGGAATCCAAAAGTTCTGGGGTATGTGTACTAGTGTTTGTGTATAAGAGTGTGTATGTGTGTGTGGGTGCACACACATGTACCCAAACTCATATCAAATGATGCCCTTTTAGTTTAGGTGCTTAAAAACATTCACTCTGTTGAGTTCTTCCCTATTTTCACTTCCTATGTACATGTTCTAACCTCCTCTTATGCTTGAGATAATTAATGCAAAGTATTATTTCATAAATGTCATTTACTCATACTAATATTGTCCTATAGATAACCTTTAGACAATCAGCACTTCTGATAATAACAAAGCTACATATTTCCAGCAAAACCCAATGATTGAATTATGGGTCCATTTATTCTTGCTCCCTTGTAACTTGTCTGTTGCCCATCACATTCTAGTAGGGCCCTTCCTTACAATTTGGGATTTTACTTCAGTTTGAGGGTTTTTTGGTTAGTTGGTTGGTTTTTGTATGGTGATCAGTACTATTCTATGTATACCAATCAAACTAAATGACTCTTTTTTGACTACCATGTTGATTTGCACTTGATTTAGCAAACTTTGCAAACTTGGAGGATCATTTCCATTAAAAAGGTAACTTGGGACAAATTCATTCATTTGTGCATGGCATTCAGTCTTCCTCAAGAGGAAACAATTTACACAGGATCTTAGTAAATAATCATTTGCTTTTTGTTTGGTCTCTGGCTTGGGGTTTTAGTTTACAATGAAATCCCAGCATGGTGTCCACACTCTACTTTTCCCCTCTCCTCCAGTTTCAAGTGAGTGATCCTTCCTCTTCAAATCTATCATACTGTTCCAAATTTCTCCTAAGCAATTACATATTTTGTAATACATAATGTATACATAATTATGTATGATGTATATATAACATAATTTTATATAAATATATTACAATTGACATAGTAGTTGGGCTTTTTTGGGGGGTCTTATCTACCCTCCAAATGGTGATTCCCTCCCTAGAATAATTATTAGGCAGCTGGGTGGCACAGTGGACAGAGTGCTGAACTTGGAGGCAGGAAAAACTGAGTTCAAATCCTGCCTTAAATACTTATCGACTTGGTGAACCTGGGCAAAATATCTAATCTCTCCTAGGATCACTTTCCTCATTTATAAATTGGGGGTAATAAAAGCATCTACCTCATGGGGTTGTTGTGAGAGTGCAGTGAAATAGCATATGTAGCATTTTTTGTAAACCTTTATATACCATATAAGTGCTAGCTATTTTTATTATAATCACTAAATTGCAAGCTCCTTGAGGGCAGGACCATGTCATTTTTTAAAATCTTTATACTCTTGACTCCTAAAGCATAGTGCCCCCCTCCCTCCCAGATGATGGGACATTAAACATGTTTTAGGTGCTTAATAAATGGTTTTTGTTGTTGTTTGAATTGAACTAAAAGTCATCAAGGAAGTACAGCACTGAAGACTAGTTTGACATGGAACACAAAGTCCAAATTGTCTAAAAGTTAAATGTTGGGTCTCTTAATGTAAAGAAAAGATGAGCTGGCCAAAGGGTTCCACCCTCTTTGGTTGCATTTCCAGCTGGCAGAGATGGACACTTTCTCCTTCTGTTCCATTCTCACCATGATACTATTAACAAGGCAAAGCACAGGCTCCTCTGGCAGCCATTGGCAGCAACGCCCTTTACACATATCGTGTTGGATGCTTTTGATTAAGGTTTTGCATTTCAGATCGAGGTGCCAACTTCACCAGTGCCTGTACAGGATTGTTGGCTTTGAGTGTGTTCCCTAGATTGCAAATTGATTAGCTACTGTATGTCAGGGCAAGGCATCCTGGGCAGTGAATCTTCTTCAAGTGGGTATGACTGCCAAGAAAGACTCCCCTCCTCCCTTCCTTCCTCTTCATTCCAGGCCGTTTGTTCGGCTGCAGCCTATTTGAGTTTGTCCATTAAAAACAAAGAAAAATCACCTGCCAGGAGAACAGCTTGAACAGATTGGGGCAGAAGTTGGAGCTCATCATTTTACAAGTTGGAGAGGCTTCAACTTTCGGTCCTGGGGTTTCCAAATCACATCCCTGCTCCAAGGGGAGAATCAAAGGTAACATTTTTAGCAAAGAGGGCCCTCATTGCATATTCCTCCTCATTCATTACATGGCCTCCACCAGCTGAGCAGCCTGATCCATGCAGGGAGTAATTTTACTCACTGAAAGGCCATCCAAGTGGAAAGTTGCTTCACTCTCACTGAGCCTGGGTGGCACTGTGGCAGACTGAGGCGTTTAACAAATGAACAAGCAGACAGTGCCCAACTTGCTATGACCAGTTCACAGAGCACTTTGGGTTCATGCCTGCAATCTCATTTTCATTATTTTGGGGAATTATTTAAAAGTGCTTTACTCTATTTTTATGGCCTTTAGTTTCGTTTGAAACTCTTGGTATGATGGAAAACCTATTAGTAGCAAACTCTTACTCTTAACACTTTGAGTCTTTATAAAGCATTCTTATTAGACACAGCCAAATGAATGGATAGATAGTAGTAGTAGTAATTGTAATTCTTTTGTAAAACAAATTTTATGGCTATCTTTTGTTTTTATATCACCTCCATAATGTCTTAAAAGTCACCCCTTGTAACATAGAAGAAGAAAGAAGGAAAATAAACTGTTCAGCAAATCTAATCAATATACTAAAAAGTCTGATGATACAGCTAGAGCTCCATACTCATAGTATGGAGACTTTAGCAAAGAAAATGGGGAAAGGATTGGTCATTTATAGGATCAGTCATTATAATTTTGCAATATTCAGTTTCTTTTGTTTTATGAATCTTCATTCCATTTATGTTGTTGGAGTGGTGTATGTTGTTTTCCTGGTTATACTTACTTTACTTTGCAACAATTTATATAAATCTTCCCATGCTACCCTGTATTCATCATTTCTTACAGCACAGTCATTACTGTGTTGAAAAAAGTCCCATTACATCATGTACCACAAAGTAGTGCTAATTCTTAATCATTAATCTTGTTTCCTTTCCAACATCTGAGATAAAAGGCACGATAAAGACTGGTTTGACCTTAAGATAACTTATTATGTGGAGGGTAAAAGATCAGCATCAACTCTTTGAGATTCTACAAACATTTAAGTCCGATGAGCTTTTATTAAGCACCTACTTATGTACTGGGTTTGAAGTTACAAAGACAAGAATGAAAAAGTTCCTGCCCTCAAAGAGTTTACATTCTATTAGATTACTAACAAAGAGCAAGGTCTAACAGAGAAGATTTTCAATCCTTGTAATCTTAGTGCACAGAGCTTGCTGATAAATCATCCTGAATAACAGTCCCCTGGCACTGTAAATTTTCTGTTCCATGTTTAAGGTTCCAAGCAAGACATGGAGGCTGGCCTCTTCTTATCACAGACCATACATATGTCATGACAAATGGCTAATCCTAGTAGCCTCGATTGCCAGAACTAGCCACAGGACAGTAAGTCTCTCCCTCTGGGAAATGGTTACTACATATATGTATATATATTTTCACAGTTGGATGATAGCTCAAGAGTGAGATGGGACCTCAGAGACCCTCTAGTTCAATCCTTTCATTTTATAGGTGAGTAAACTGAGGCACAGGAAGGTTAAATAAATTTCCTGAAGTGAGACAGGTGTCAGAAGTGGGATTTGAACCCAGACCTCTGACTCCAAAGCCAGCATTCTTTTGATTGCACTATGCCTCCTTTACCAGGAAGAGATAGAGATAGTCACCAAGAATATGGAGAGCATGGCACTGAAGGTCCACAGTAGTCCTCTATAACTGAGGACTTGCAGACTAATTTATATGAAACCATGGCCATGATTGGTCTTGGTGACTACAGGGTTTGGATGACACTATAGTTTGCTTGAGCCTAATGGGATCATCTAATGGTCATCTAATAAAATTTCTAATTTTACAAATGAGGGGAAAAAAGACCCAGAATTGTAAGGTGGCTTGTCACTTAGAAAATTTCCAAGTTAAAGTGCTAGAACCAGGATGAGAACCAAGGTGTCTTAACTCCCATCTATTACTTAGAACATCACCAAATGTAATGGGAAGCCTTAGACAGGCACCTGGAATTGTGTACCTTCTTTCAGTTATCCTCCAGATAAATAAGGAGATAATAAAATTGATGAATTCAAATTACCTGGCCCAGTAGTAACCTCAGGCACCAAAAGAATTGGCAGTTATGATTACTGAGCCATTGTCAGTGACCTCTGAAGTGCTATGGAGAGGGAGAAAGATATTGCAGCATGGAAGGAAGGCAAAATATTCTCCCAGTCTTCAAGAGAGCAAAGAGGATGGTGCTTATAAACAATGTTAGTGATTTTCACTTTGGTTCTTTGAAAAATTCTAAAATGCCTTATTATGGTTAATGACCATACAGAAAAGGAAGCTGTGATCCCAAAGGACCAAGGTTGAGAATAGGTGACGTATTGACCCCATTTCCTTTTTCTTAAATGGGGTGTCTAGACAGACAGATTTGAGGAGTGCCATAATTTCAGTTTCCTGAGATTTTAGCAAAGAATTTCCCCAAGTCTCTCTTGCTACTGTGGAAAAGAAAGTGAACTAACAATAGTTCAGTTAGGCAGACTTGGAACTGTTTGTTTGAATGATTAGATCTATAGGACTATATGCCAGTTTGGAAGCTCTTGAGTGGACTACCCCGTGGATCTGTGCCTGGTTCTCTGTTGTTTAACATTTTAAAAAATCAATGACCTTAGATAAGAATGTAGAAGAAATGCTTGTCGAACTTGCCAATGATATAGATGAAAGTTAACATTTCAAAAGATCTTGATGGGCTAGAATATTGGGCCTTATCTTAATAAAATGGCATTTAATAGGGATGCATGGGAAGGAAGAGAACATGTACCTATTATATGCCAGGCACTGTGCTAAGGACTTAAAAAATATTATCCCATTTGATCCTCACAATCACCCTGGGAGGTGGGTGCTATTGTTTCCCCATTTTACAGTTGAGGGAAACTGAAGCAGACAGAGGTTAAGTGACTTGCCCGGGGTTACATAGCTAGTTAGTACCTGAGTGTGGATTTGAATTCAGGGATTTCTAACTCTGGGCCCAGCGATTTATCCACTGTGCCACCCAGATGTCTCTATATACAATGTCCTGGAAGTTTTAGGGTGGTCTTAAGCTATTAAAGTGTCCAGCTGCACTAAGACTTTTGGGACACCCTGCATAATGTCATAAAACTTAGGTCTGAAAAATCAGCCTTATATGTACAAGATGGAGGAAGCTTGACTAGACATCAGATCATCTGAAAAAGATCTGAGAGTATGAGCAAACTGTAAGTTTAATTAATATGAGTCCATTGTGTCCTATAGCAACCAAGGAATCTAATTATAATCTTAGTCTATTTTGAAGAGAAGCATGGCTTTCAGAAATAACTACTCTGCCCTGCTCAGACCACATCTGGAAAAATGTGTTCCAATTCTCTGCACCACATTTTAGGAAGGATAGAGGGCACCAAGTTGGTGAAGAGCCTTAAGTTTTTCCACATGAGGGTTGGTTAAAAGGACTGAGGATGTAGAGTCTGGAGAAAAAAAGACTTAGGGGAAACATGAATGCAGTCTTTAAGTGATCAAAGAACTGTCATGTGGGGAGGAATTAGAGGAGTTCA
The DNA here is from genome assembly GCF_028583685.1 of Petaurus breviceps papuanus. Taxonomy (NCBI): domain Eukaryota; kingdom Metazoa; phylum Chordata; class Mammalia; order Diprotodontia; family Petauridae; genus Petaurus; species Petaurus breviceps. The sequence continues at coordinate 45,253,846 of NW_027187391.1, forward strand.
GCTTGTCCTAAAGGCAACGCTTGCCACAGCGATGGGTGGAAATTGCATGAATATAGACTTAATGTGAGGACAAAATTCCTAATAATAAAAGCTGTCCAAAAGTACAGTGGCAGCTAGGTGGGTGATTCCACCTTGGAAGCCTTTAAACAAAAAGCTGGAGGTGATGGTGAAAAGAGGGCTAGACTTGGAATCCGGAAGATCTGAGTTCAAATGCTGCCTCATGCTCACTAGCTGTGTGACTTCAGAAATATCAGTTATAACCTCCCCTAATGTCAATTTCCTCACATCCATAAAAATGGAGATAACAGCATCTACCTCATGGGGTTGTTGTGAGGATCAAATGAGATAACACATTTTACAAGCCTTAAAATGCCATATTAATGCCAGTTATTCTTGTCTGTAGAGAGGGATTGCATTCAGGGCAAGGATGGACTGGCTGGCCCCTTTCTGTCTGTGAGATTCTATGATCCCGAAGGATGTACACAAAAGCTGACCATGCCTATCATGTTTGTATCCTTGATGGGGGCTGCAGATCCCATTGGGCTATCCTATCGCTGTTGACACATAACGCCACTTCACGCACAGGTCCACACCTGCCCTCAGGACGCATCGGTCAGTGACCCTCTGTCGTACTTCACACACTGTGGAGGGGAGAGGAAAGGAAGGCAGGGGGATACACTAGAATTTGCTAACAGGGAAGTATTCGGGGAGACGAGGAAATGATGCCCTCTAGGTTTTCATTCACCAAATTGGTTATATCTTGCAGCTGAAGTCTCGTGTTCTAATGACTCCTTTAGCAATCTCTCCTCCGCGAAGCACACCGGAGCCAGATGTCAGCTCCATCCCCCAGGATGCGGCCGCCATACCCAGCTCGGCAGCAGCAGCGCAGGCTCTCACAGGTAAGTACGCGGAACTTAACAAAAATGGGTGCGTTGGAGGGCAGGGAGTTAGTTCCTTAACTAACGACAGTTTGCTCCACGGGCATCATTGGATATCTATGTGACTGACGAGGTGGTTATCTCTGTAAGCCAAGTGAAATCTATAAGGACCAGAAATATCGAGCTCTGCGGTCTTGAGGTTTGAAATATTCTTTTTTGCGTTTTCAATGAGCAACGATGGCCCTGATGTACTCTTTAATGGGGGAAGGAAGGTAGGCAGGAGCATGGAAAGAAAGTCCTGTTTTGCTTCTTTGATCCAATACTAAGAAAGTTCATCATTAAAACATCACTGTCATCTTATGTGCATTCATATTTTTTTTGTTTTCTTTTTTGGTTTTTGGAGGGGGAAGGGCAGAGCAATTGGGGTTAAGTGACTTGCCCGAGGTCACAGGGCTAGTAAGTGTTAAGTGTCTGAGCCCCGATTTGAACTCAAGTCCTCCTGACTCCAAGGCTGATGCTCTATTTGTTGCGCCACCTAGCCGCCCCTCATTCATATTTTTAATTTCCTAGTATTGTCTCTTTTTGCAAACCCATCTCTCTGCCGCCAGTCCTGAAGTTAGGTAGTTGGGGTATACTCTAACCAGGATAGATTTCATATGAAATCAAATCTAGAAAAGGGATCAAACATAAATGTAAAGTGACCCAATTCAGTCAGTCACTCATTCTAAATGTATGTATCTATTGAATGTCTGCTATGTGCTAGATACTAGAGAGATGCAAAGATAAAGGCTTGAGAAACTGCATGGTATAGTGAAAAGAACCCTTCCTTTGGAGGCATAGGACTAGGTTCAAATTTTGCCTTTGATTCTTTCTACTAGTATGATCTTAGCTAAGTCAACCCAAGTTTTCTCATGCTTAACATGAGAGATTTGGACCAGATGGCTTCTAAGTTCCCTTCAGGCTCTTAATCAAATATTATCTTATGAACCTATAATGTTATATTACCTAGGAAGACCCTACTCTCAAATAGCTCCCCAATTAATGCTGAAAATTCTATTATCAGGAATTAATTAATTTGTATTGATCTTTTAAAACCTGAAAACAGACCTAGTACTGCATAAATACAAGCCCCTAAGTCCTTAGTGTGAGTTTTTTTTCCTTTTGTAAGCAAAAATTATTGATGCCTTTTGTGTTACTATTACAGTCATTTCTAGATATACTACATTGTCCTCTTCCTCACCCAAACCCCAGAATTATACTTCCTGTGAAACAAAGATAGTTAAGTAAATCCTACTGACACAGTGAACACTTCTGACTATGTATGTACCATTCTGTACCTGTAGTCTCCCACCTTTTTACCTTGAAAGAAGGAAGATGCTTCCTCATTTCTTCTCTAGTGATAACTCTGATAATTTATAACTACATATGGTTATATAATTGGCCATTATAATGATCAGTTTAGGCTTAATTTTAGTGTTACTTTAATTTACATTATTAGTTACTGGATATATCATTCCCTTGTTTCTGATTTCTTCACTCTGAAGTTAATGTATATCTTCCCATGTTTCTCTAAATTACTCATATTCATCATTCCTTATAATTTAAATACTATTCCATTATACTTATGTTTCTTTAGCCATTCTCCAATTAATAGAAATCTATTTTGTTTCCAGTGTTTTGCTATTACAGAAAGTGGTGCAATGAATATTTTGTTGTTGGGAACAAACAGTAGTGGGAACTTTGGATCAAAGTGGGTGAACAATTTAGTCATTTTCCTTTCCAAATTATTTTCCAATTCACAGATTCACTAACAGTGTATTAGTGTATCTATCTTCCCATAGCTCCTTCAACATTTGTCATTTACAATGTGAAGAATGTGAGGCAAGATATCAGAGTTGATTTAATTTGCATTTCTTTACTAGTTATTTTGATCATTCAAAATCATCAAATCAAAATATGGTTGTTCATAGTTTACAAAACTATTTTTTGACTACTCATCTATTGGCTCTTGACCAATATTTGTATCAATTCCTTATATATCTTGGAGACCAGAGTTTTATGAATGATATTTGATACAAAGCTGTATTGTTTTATTTGTGCAAAAGCTTTTTAACTTTTGTAAGTCAAAGTTATTTATCTTTTCTTTTAAGATAAACTCTACACTTCCTTTGGTTAATAATTATTCTACCAGTAATAGTTGTGAATGGTATATCCTCTTTAAGAAAAAAAGGAAGACAGAAAGAAAAAAAGGAAAAAGGCTGTGACTATTTATATAGAATGTCCCAAAAGTCTTAGTGCATTTTAAACTTTAAGAACTGCAGTCTAAATACTACATACAAAAAAATCACCTTCAAAAGTTATTTCAATTTTTAGATTAATGTTTCTCATTAAAATTCACCATAACCACCATCTTGTGCTATATGTTGTGCTAACTGATTTTTGAACTTTGTAAAAACTTTCTTTGGCTGCTGCTCAGTGACTGAAACAATTGCATCAGTAGTTTAGCTTTAAGATCATCCAGAATGAAATTTTGTTTCATGCATCACAGTTTTGATGTGACCCCACCAAAGAAGTCTAATGCGTATAAATCAGGTCACTGAGGTAGCCAAATCAGGGGGAATCTCCTTTACCAGTTCACTGGTCTGAGAAAGTGTCTTCCAGAAAACAAAATTAAAAGTAAAGTGTATTTTCCACAATTTATAAAATTAAATAAGTATAAAAGAAATATAACTAATAGAGGAATACTGTGTATTTAGGTCATTTATTCACTTTGAAGTTAATTTAATGGCACATGGTACTAGATGCTGTGCTAAACCAATTTTCTGCCAGTTTTTCAGTTTTCCCAGCAGTTTTTATGGGATAGAGAGTTCTTTCATCAGTAGATTCATGTGAGCTTTTCAGATTGTTTTCTTCAAAAGAGGAGTATTTGTTTGTTGGAAACAATACTTCCTGAAAAGTTTGGATAAAAGGAGAGAAAAACTGCAAATGAAGAAAGAGTACAGAAAAGGAGTCATGACCACAACATCTTATCAACTTCATATTTTTCCTTACTGGTGGCCCTTCAGAGATGGAAAATTATAAAGTAATATGTAAGACAGATTTATCATATGGACTTAGAGAAAGGTAATGGTAGATAATTGTCATTGAGTCACCTTTGGAATCAAGTGGATCTGGAGTCAGTTCTTATGTCTGATTTGCACTAGGTGCATGATCTTAATAGACAAGATATTTAACCCCTTAGTGCCCCAGGCACCAGCTTAAGCTATGGAGACACAGGACCTGCCTTCAAATCCTGCCTCTGATGTTTACTACCATCCTGAAAATATGGGGATTGAACTAAATTGCCTCTTAGATTCCTTCTAACCTGAGATCTATGATTTGGTAAACTAAGTTAGAAAGAAGTTGCTATCAACAGACCATTTCAGGTCTTTTTCCACTTTTTTTTTTTGCTAATGTCTTTTCAAAGACAAGGAGATTCCAGGTAATTTATGTGATCAATCCCATTCTTTTTCAAAAATAATAACTTTATTTTAAATTAAAAAGCATTTATTTTCTCTCCTTCCCACCTCCCAATAGAATAGCATAAAATCCCTGTACCAAATACAAATAGTCTAGCAGAACAAATTCCAATATTGTCCATGTCTAAAAGCACATGTCTTATTTTACATCTTTTGGAGGTAGGGAACATTCTTTATCATTGGTCTCTTGGAATCCTGGTTTGATCCTTGTGTTGATCAAAGTTCTTAAGTCTTTTAAAGTTAAAGATTTTGGGAATGTTGCTGTTATAGTATAGATTGCTCTAGTTTTGTTCACTTGAGTCTTAATTAATTCATCATATATGTTAGCTATATTCCCCATAAGCCATTGAAAACTGGTGGGTGCCTCCTAGCTTCCTTGAGGTATATGCTCAAACTTGCCAGAAACCTTCTAGGTATAGAGGTGGCTTTCATTTTATTGTCTTCTGTTATGGGGGTCTGACAGTATTTGCTGTGCATGTCAAAAAGTGAATAATAACAAGAACAATCATAGCTAGTTTTTATATAAGAACTCTTCAAGGTTTGTAAAGCACAAACAAATATTATCATATTTGATCCTCACAACAACACTGGGAGGAAGGTGCTATTATCCCCATTTTACTGATGATAAAACTGAGACAGAGATTAAGTAAATTGCTCAGGGTCTCACAGCTAGTAGTATTTGAAGCTAGATTTGAACACAGGTCTTCCTGACTCCAAGTTGGCAATGTATTTACCTCACCACCATTTTTCTTAAGAAGACATCTAAAGCTTTGTTCTGTTTGTAGAGACAACCTCTGGCTCTTTCCAGTGGTTGAAGACAGATAAGGCTTCAACCTGAGGTAGCTAAGTGATTCAGTAGATAGAGGATGGGGCCTGGAGTCAGAAGACCTGAGTTCAAATCCAGCCTCAGACACTTATTCACTATGTGACACTGGGTAAGTCACTTAATATCTGTTCCCTTTAATGCACTAGAGAAGGAAATGGCAAACAATTCCAGTATCTTTGCCAAGGAAACTTGAAATGGAGTCAGAAAGAGTCAGATGCAACTGAACAACATTTTTTTTCAACACAGGGCAGCTATGTAGTGCAATGCATAAAATGCCAGGCCTGGAGTCAAGAAGACTCATCTTAGGGCAAGTAGCACAAAATCATGCCTGTAAACTAAGAAATCATGCTCCCTTTGGGTAGGGGCCATGAAAAAATAGGCTATATGGTAGCTTCCTGTTTTAGTTAATTCTTTTTTCTAATATGTTACAAAATTCTGCAGTTTCTTTAGCACCCTATAAAATCAACACCCTGGAGAAAAATTTCATATGCCCTCCCCTAGTTGTGCCATTCTAGAAGGATTATAATTCTTCTCTCTAGATGCTTATACTGTAGGACATATACAGTCTCTCTGGACTACCTCTCTCTGCCATTCTCCCTCTTCTCTTTTCCTTCTCCCCTCCTACTTCCTGCACTTGTTATCCCTATACTATGTTCAAAGAATTATTTGAGGCCCCTTTCAAAGAACCAGTTCCCATTCTTGACTTTCATCTCAGCAATATTCTCTACTGGTAAACTCTCTGTAATGGGTAGATTGACTAGAGTGCTCTCTGTCTAAACTTTCTTTTTACAGTATTGTTGGTAGGAGTCCAGTCATGGAACTCTTACCATTTTTATCCCATCCACTGCCCACCTCCTGCTCTGGAGCTGCTATAGGCTCAGGGGCTAATTTTAAGAACATAGTCTTTAGGGGTGGCTAGGTGGTGCAGTGAATAGAGCACCTGCCTTGGAGTCAGAAGGACCTGAATTCAAATCCAGCCTCAGACACTTAATACTTACTAGCCATGTGACCTTAGGCAAGTCACTTAACCCCAATTGCCCTGCCTTCCCCCTCCAAAAAGCGAGGGAGGGAGGGAAGGAGAGAGAGAGAGAGAGAGAGAGAGAGAGAGAGAGAGAGAGAGAGAG
>NW_027187391.1:45260201-45296233 GCF_028583685.1 Petaurus breviceps papuanus
GAGAGAGAGAGAGAGAGAGAGAGAGAGAGAGAGAGAGAGAGAGAGAGAGAGAGAGAGAGAGAGAGAGAGAGAGAGAGATAGGAGAGAACATAGTCTTTAATCTGGTCCTGATTTCAGTACCCTCTTTCAAGCTAATGGAAGCCTCTATGGTCTCCATTTAACTCAAAATCAGTACAAGTGGCTTCTACCTTGGCTAAGGTGAAGTGCTCTGCTAGTTATAGGAAACCTGTATTTCTCTCAGATCCTGGGTACATTTCTTTAATAGAGTACCAAAAATTTCTGCTGCATGATAAGGAAATTAGAGGGATGGAGAACAAAGTGAACACATGTCCATAGTCTTCTGTAGAGAAGGTTTACTTTTGACTTTTGAAGTCATATCTCTTTTCTTTGGAGAGGTGGGTAACTATGAATTCAGAATGTGAAACAAAATCTGTCAAACAAAATTGCTGTGTTGGTTAGTTTTGCTTGACTTTTTCTTTGTCACAAGGGAGGATTCATTGGAAGGGAAGGTGGCAAATGCTTTATCTGGAAATGACTGTGATATAAAAACAAAAGCCATCAATAACATTTTAATTTTAAAAAATAAGAGCACATCCAGTTTGAGACAACTATTGCCATTGACGGAGCTTCAGTAAAGGAAAAGCTAGTGAGGTTCTTGTCTCAGGCGCACCAAGGTGAAGGGTATAGAAAAAATGCAAATATATTTTATATATTTGCATATGAAATATCTATACTTTTGTGTAAGTATATATATATATGTTAATATGAAAGATGCCATATTATAGAGAGGGGCAGGGTGATATAATTTTATATTCTTCCTTGGCACAAAATCAAATAGTTTTAATGCTGACCTAGAATCCCTGATTTGGAAGAGGTTCTGATTCCTGTTCCTCCACATGCTGCATTGAACACTAAAGAGATTCATGCCACAAACATTCATGGAACTTTGACTGGGTGCAAAGGCTCTGTCCTAGGTGCTGGATGGGGAAAGCTGGAGGGAGAAAAGAGCGCCATAGTCACTTGTTCTCTCCAAGTCTCCAATAGCTTCTATCTTGTAGATAGATGATAGATAGATAGATAGATAGATAGATAGATAGATAGATAGATAGATAGATAGATAGATAGATAGATAGAGGCAAATTTAGGTACAACAGTTAGAATACTGTTTTCAAGTCAGGAAGACCTGAGCTCAAATCTTGTCTCTGACACTTACTGGTTGTATGACCATGGGCAAATCAGTTAACCTTTTTGGGGTCTCAAGCAACATCTGAGGGCTTATTAGTCACAGAAAAATTGTTGATCTGCTGATTGATAGAGGGAATTTCTATACTGGTAGCTCCCCACTACCATAATGAGGAGATCACAGGTCATGAGATCCTCTATGTATTTGTGTGTGGTTGGACATTGCTATTTGTTCCTTCCAGAGGAAGAAATACTCCTTGAAAATTTCCTCTGCTACAAAGGGTATTCCTTTCCACTATCACCACCAGTGCCAGGCCTGGAGTCAGGAAAACTCATCTTAGGGGAAGTAGCACAAAGTCATGTCTATAAACTAAGAAATCATGCTCCTTTTGGGTGGGGACCATGAAGAAGTAGACTATATGGTAGTCCTATCCCTACTATATTCCTCCCTGCTAACTCACTATTTCCTTCTCCCCAGAAGGCAAAGAATAACATTTTGTATCAGACATATTTCTCAAAGATTACCTGGCAAATCTATCAGTTATATCTAAGTCTGTCAGGGCTAGCATGACCTCAGTGATGTTATCATTCCCTAGAAGTTAACAAGTCTTACACATAGAAGATGCTTAACAAATGCTCTTTGAATAAGTGGAAGTTGAATGAATTTCAGCTCCTCAGGCAAAACTTTGCAGAATAGCCCCTTTCTCTTTTTCTAGATCATGATCCTGAGAAACTCTGTCTGAGAACACCCTCCCCCTCTTCCCCAGTCTTTACAAATAGTACAGCAGGGATTGCTTGGATAGTGGGTATGTTTATACCAATGGTAAACAGGGTATGGTAAAACAAACAAACAAACAAACTCTTTATAATATGTCAGACTAAATTCCAAACCCAGGTTCTGGTATATGGCCCATGGAATAATTTTCTTTTTGGTTGCCTGTGGAACACGGGAAAAATACTATACCTTGCATACCCAATCCAATAAGGATTTATTAAATACCAATTGTATGCCAGGTATTGGGGACACAAAGTCAAAAACTAAAAACAGCCCTGCCCTCAAACGACTTTTATTCTCTTAGATCCTTTCCAGTCTGGTGGCTGTCACCCTCCTGAAGTCACCCCTCAGTTATATAGACGACCAGGAAGAACAAGTGAGCTTACATTTTCCTTTGAAGTTGTGAGTAAATAGTACTTTTACTAGATAGGCCTCTGTTGACAAATATTTGTGACATGTAGGGGTGACCTCAAAACTTCTCTTTAAGAAAGAAAAAAGTCGTTAAAAAGGAGCCACTTTATTTTGGGGTGGGTAGGATAGGAAAGAAGGCAATGCATCTATTGACATACACAGTAGGAAAATGACCACCATAACATTTTAAATATTATAGACTTAGAACCTTATCACTTATAAGAACACTTATCATTAGTGAATTAATAAGCAAGGTCAGGTTGTTGGATTCCATAATGGCCCTAGCCACTGAGCTCTGGAAGAGCTTCATGGAAGAGTTGACAGCAATATCAGTTATACTTATTCTTCCATCATTCTACTCAGGAGGTAATGTTACCTACTCAGTAGGTAAAGCTTTCCCTAGTGCATTGGAGGACTTGACGCTTTTGTTCCTCCAAGAAAATTCCTCATTCCAGGATTGTCAGTGATACTTCCCAAGCTAAGAGAGGAAGGAAGAGGGAATGGAACCCTGGGAGAGACCCTCAACATGAGCTCATTCCCAGTGTTCCATAATAAACACTTGGTACTGGGTATTTGTCTCTGCAGTTTGCATTTATGTCAACAAACAAGTCAACTTGGGGCCATACCTGGAGAGGAAGAAGGTACAGCAGCTCCCGGAGCATTTTGGGCCTGAGAGGCCCTCAGCAGTCTTGCAACAGGCGGTTCAGGCATGCATTGATTGTGCACACCAGCAAAAGACAGTCTTCTCCCTGGTCAAGCAGGGATATGGTGGTGAGATGGTGTCTGGTAAGGTTCTGGAGGATGATTGAGTGTTGGGAGGCTAACAAGTGGGGGACTTCCCAACAGGGTCCAATTGGAAAATCAGGGGTAGAGTTTAGTGACTGATGGTTTAAGACTAGAAAGGTCCAAGGTTCTGAAATTACAAGTGATTCTTGCCTCCATCAAAATAGGAGGGAGGCCCCATAACTTGAAGACAACTGGTTGCTGAAGGTCACCTCTCAGCTACAAGGAGGTTGTCTGAACCAGCTGAGACTTAGAAAATCCATATTCTAGTTTCAGCTCTGCTACTCTTTCACTGAAATTCTCTGAGACTCAGTTTTCTCTTCTGTAAAATGAGAGGATTAGAGAAATAATAATTGCTTGCATTTATGTAGCAGTTTCAGGTTTACAAAGTGCTATATAGGCATTATCTGATATGATTTCTGTAGTCTCTGAGGTCCATTCCACATCTAAAATTGTATGAGCCTCTCTCCTTTTTGGATTATTTTCCACAACCTAAGTCTGCTCTCTACCATCCATCTTCCATCTTGTTCATCTATTCTTCCTGGTTGACCAATAGCAGGGCAAGGGAGAAAGAGCCTCTTGACCCAGTGGGAATGTTCATTTCTCTTACTGAATTATTGTCTTTGAGTAGGGTTTCAAGCCAAATATATTGAATTATATTAACTGTTAGATTATCTGTTAGATTATGTGTACCTCTTGTGCTTTTCTTGACGCACAAACTCATCTCCAAGTTCCTCTACTCATTTGCCATTAATACAGTTGACCTTGAACTGAGTGTACTTTGTTGAAATTTTTTTTTTTGAATCTCAACATCTTCCTTCTCTTCGCAGGTTTAGAATGAAAGCTTATAAAAGGGACCCAAATAGAAACTTCCTCCCATAAACTCAATCCCTCCAAAGGTTATATTGGGTTCTCAATTTTTCTATTACATTCATTAATGTCTTTCTCCTTAAGTGCTTGCACGTCTGTAGAGGGAAATAAATGTACAGGCCCAATCCCTCTAATGTGTACTAGCACTTAGCTTGGGGCATGGAACATAGTAGGTACCAAACAAATGCTTGTTGAGTTGAATTGATCATAGGATCATAGCTCTAGAGTCAGAAGGAAACTCAGAGGCCATCTAGTCAAAAATCCTCATTTTGTGGATGAGGAGACTGAGGTCCTGGAAAGTTTAGTGACTTGCTCAATATCACATAGGCATCCAGCATCAGCTGTGGAATTTGAACTCAGTTCCTTGGACTGCAGTGCCAGTTCTCTATTGAATTGAAGTGAATTGCATCATATTGAATTTGGACATGTAATAGCATCACAGCTATCAATTAGATCAGTTTACAAGTTTTCCCCTTCTTTATGGCACCAAAAATTATGGAAAGCAATTATTTTCTGCAATATTTTGTCCCCTCTGGGCAGGGTGGTGACTCTGCTTATTAATGGATGGTCAATTCAGACTCTAGCATGAGTCCACATCCATGATTCTAATGTGTAAATACTCTGTGGACATTATTTATTTAGATTAATTTCAAATTTTTTTTTGTTTTCCCACTTAATAGTAGTTTATTTTTTCCATTTATATATAAAGATAGTTTTCAACATTCACTTTTATAAGATTTTGAGCTCCATTTTTTTTCTCCCTCCCTGCCTTCCCTTCCTCCTCCCCAAGCAATCTGCTTTAGGTTATACATATACAATCATATTAAACATATTTCTACATTAGTCATGTTGTGAGAGAAGAATCAGAACAAAAGGGAAAAATCTCAAGAAAGGAAAAACAAAACCCCCCAAAGTGAAAATAGCATGCTCCAATCTGCATCCGCACTCTGAAGCTCTTTCTAGCATTTTCCTTCATGAGTTTTTTGGAACTGTCTTAGATCATTGTATTGCTGAGAAGAGCTAAGTCAATCATAGTTGATCATCACATGATGTTGCTGTTGCTGCATACAATGTTCTCCTGGTTCTGCTCATTTTACTCAGCATCAGTTCATGTAAGTCTTTCTAGGTTTTTCTGAAATGTGGTCGTTATTTTAAAAGAGATGATTGTGAAGGGCATGACCAGAGATTAGAGGAAGATGGAAATTTAGGACAGAAAATACCTACTTTCATTCATTACATAAGTCTCATCTACAAGAGTGAACCATTAATAGGTATTGAATACAAGCTCAGGCCCTCACTCAGTGTCCTGAGTGCCTTTCCTCCGAGGCACAGAAATCTCCATGTTTTCTTTGCTAAATGGTGGTGACCCAGATACAGTCTCACAGTAGGGTTCACAGAATCATAGATCCAGAACTGGAAGGAACCTCAAGAGATCACCTAGTTTCATTTTACAGGTGAGAAACTAAGGCCCGTGGAGTTAAGTGATTTGCTCAAGGTCACCCAGGTAGTAGGCATCAGAGATGTTATTTGGAAATAGACTCTCAGACTTTAGAGCCAGTATTGTTTCTACTGTACCATGTTCAAACCCTTAAAGCTAGTGCAGACTACATTTCAGCTGAACACTGTGCTGAGGGACTGGACAACCAATATTACTGATCCCATTTTCTTTCTTTGTTACCCATACTCCTTTTGTGACCTCAAGGAGCTCAAAATCAGGGAAGTATATTTAATGTCTGGCACCAAAAGAGGCCAAGGCATTTGCCAAGTTTCCTTTCCATGAGGGAAATGTTTCTACTGAGCATTTTGGTCTTGGAATTTCATAGCATTTTAAATCATATACCGCCATTGCATGTTAGAGTGAATTGGCAAGTGCTTCTTTCATGTTTACGGATAAGATATAAGACAAACTGACTTTCTTGAAGTTCACCCAAACAGGATGTCCAAGGACTCAGGACTCTCAGGAATCTGGGAGTTAGTTCACTAGACCACATTGTCTGCTAGAGGCATAGTTTTTATGGCCTCCCTAATTCCATGCCCTTTTCTGAGAGGTGAAATGAGCTTCCTGTTCTCTCCTTTTGCCCCTCCATGAACATCTTGGTCCATGTTCCAATCTGCTTAATTAAATGAGCTGCTGGATAGTTTGGAAGCATCATAATTGCTGACTCCAGAGAAAAAGCATAAAACACTGAGGCCACTTCCCTTAGGGGATGAGTTAACTTCTCATATTCTCTCCTTTTCTCCAAGAAGTAAATATACATATGTTCATACTAATGGGAATAACATGGTCCCATAAGCAGACTGGGTGATTGCCCCTTCATAAGGGTCATATAGGACCAAGCATTTAGAGTGACGGGGCCCACAGACATCTAGTTGAGCCCCCTCATTTTGTAGATGAAAAAATAGAGGCACAGAATGTTTCACAGAATTGCCCAGTCACAAGGTGGTGGTTGCAGTGATGGTGCTGGTGGTAATAGTAGTAGTAGTAGTAGTAGTGGTAGTAGTAGTAGTAGTAGTGGTAGTAGTAGTAGTAGTAGTAGCAGTAGTAGTAGTTGTAGTAGTACCGTGTTTCCCTGATAATAAGACACTGTCTTATTAAATTTTTTGGACAGAAAAACACCAGAGGGCTTATTTTCAGGGGAGGGCTTATTTTAATGAACATTGACAGCAATTTTAATAAACAGGTAAATGTGAACAAAAAAATGTACCTTCATTCAATAAGCAAATCACTGGGGAAGAAAAGGATGATGCGCTCACTGCTGCAGCTCTGATTGGATGCAGCTCGGAGCACGACATGCGTTTCATGGGGGCGGGGGGGGAACGGTGCATACAGAGGGTACCGTAATGTAGCGTGTAGTGCAGGGGATTACCTTCACTACAGTAGCAATCTCAATAGGGCTTATTTTCGGGGGAGGGCTTATTTTAGAGGAATCTTACACAGTAAGGGGAGGGCTTATTTTCGGGATAGGTCTTATTATCGGGGAAACAAGGTAGTAGTAACTATATATATATATAATTATATAACACTTTCAGGTTTGCAAAGTGCCTTACATATGCTATCTCATTGGACCCTTACAACAATCCTGTGAGGTAGGTGATATTATTATCCCCATTTTACAGATAAGGAAAATGAGGCCAATAGAGGTTAAGTGACTTACCCAGGGTCACACAGCTATTAAGTGTTCAGGGCAAGATTCATATTTAAATATTCCTGATTCCAAATGTGACATTTATAAAGTTTAAGAGACATAGTTTCTTCTTCTAACCATTTTATTAATAAGGCTAGCATGTTATTAATAAAAGGATGGTCATTTGACCATTTCTCTTAGACCAAATACCCCTTGCAGTGTTGGGCTCACAGTTTATATGTCCTTTGAAGAGTAGGTATTCCTGAGGGTGGCAATCAACTCTGATGGGTTATAAATATTACAATGAGAGGCTAGGCTATATTACAATGAGGGTCTTGGGGTATGTTACTTGCATTAGCTAAATCTTGGTCAAAGAAACTTATCAATTTCCATATCGCCTGTCAGACAAAAGAGAGAATCAACATTTTCCCAGACCTGGAGTAAACACAATGAACAGGAATTCATCCATTAGCCTAAACTTAAAATTTCTTTTATTGTCTTGGCCTGGGTAAGTCTTTGAGAAAGATTTCCCACACTGATTGATTTCTGGATGAGGAAGGAGAAAAAGGGTAAAATCTTAGTTCTGATTCAGTAATTAGTTATTAATACAAGAAAGAAATAATCTTTTATCTCATTATGCTATCTACAATGTCACCAAGCTGTACTAAGTAGTAGAGCTATGATTTCAACCCATCCCCTTTGACTAAAAATCCTACAATCTTTCTGTAGTACCACATTGCTTCTCCCAAGATTGCTATACTATTCAGATCTTCAGGGTTCAGGGTCACCCTCAAGTTCTTGTAATGTAGGGGGGCCATACTTTAAGTTCTAAAATTGAATGGGGGTGCTCCTGACACATTCCTGGCTTTGCTTCTCATTCCTGAAGTACCTCAGTGCACCAGCCACCCATTTTCAGGCTCCCTTCCCCGACCCTCTATGGCTTGGCGATAGAATTCTCAGCAGGCACAGAAAGACTTCAAAACAGAAGAGTATTTACAATGGACTTCTGGGCTTGTTGGTGACTTATCTTAGATCACACAGGTGACAAATGATGGAATAGGGATTTGAATCAAGGTCTCCTTACTCCAAATTTAGCCATATTTTCACTAAACTTGGCTACCTCTGTGGAAGAGAACAGAAGAGAAAGTCTTCTGACTCAAGCTTCAAATCAAAGCAAAGATTTAAAACTGGAAAGAACCTTTGAAGCTATCAAGGCTGGTGAGTTGTGACACAACTTGGCCAGGAAGTGTAAGACATAAGCAATCCTATTTCCCACCAGCTGTCTCAAGGAAGACTGGCTCGTTTTTTTTTCAGAGAGATTAAGGGACTTGTCCAAGGTCACCCGAGTAATAAATGGTAGAGGGGTAGAGTCAGGGTTCAAACCCAGGTGCTCTGACTCCAAATTCTTTGGCATTTCCATTGCCACCAGTCATGGATAAATGACTAGACTGACAAAGACAAAGATGCTGAGTGGATTAATGGGTAAGCATTGAAGTGTTTACTGTGCCAGCCACTTTGACAAACATTGGGGATGGAGATATCAAGCAAAACAGTCTTTGCCTCAAGGAGGTTATATTCTAGCTAGTGTAGACAACCAATAAAAAGGAGCTAGAAAGGGGAGAGAGTATGTGCAAAGGTTTAGTGGTGTGGGTGGAGTCCTGGTTTCCAGGAAGAGAAGTAAAAAGTTCATCCATCAAAGCTGGAAGAACAGAGAAGAGTCCAGGGTCGATGTAGGGGATTGTGGGGGTGGGAAAGGAGATATGGTCAGAATGTTGGCAGCATGGTGAGGAGGTACCCAGGAAGTGGTACAGAGGCTTCGTTCTAGACAAGATAAGGAGAAGGCTATTTTACTTTACTTTATTTAAATACTTAAATTTTATTTTATTTCATTTTATTTTTTTACTTTATTTTGTTTTAATTAAATTAAATTTTTATTTCATTTCATTTCTTGTTTATTTTAATTGATTAAGTTTCATTTTTATTTTACTTTATTTTTCAAAATTTAAGTTAAATTTTATTTCATTTCAGTTTTATTTACTTTTACATTTTATTTTATTTCCATTTCATTTTATTTACTTTATTTAAATTTTATTTTATTTCATTTTGATTTGATTTGATTTGATTCCTTTAGCCCGCAGGCTGCCCGGCCCAAGTTCTCCTTCCACACACACAACTCTGAATTGCTGTTTCCTGTGGTTTTTCAGTCTCAGCTTCTTTTGATGGGAAACAGCATCTTGTGAGCCTGCCAGTGGTGAGCAGCCTTGGTTGTGTCTTAAGCTTCCTGAGGAAGCTGTGTCAGAGCCTGTTGTGTGACAACCTCTTCAGCAGCCAGCCTCTCCCTCAGTACCCTGAGGACGACCCAGATTATGAGGACAGAAGGATGGAGTCAGGTAGGCCTTGGCCCATCCTAGCTGGCCTCAGGATCTGAGGCTGGGGATGTGGCATGGACCTTCAGGGGCCTTTCTGTAGGGATTGCTTTTCTTGTTGCAGTCCAGCTCTAACATGTTAATACCACCCATCTCCTGGTAATTCTCTCATTTCAGTCTCATGGGGCTTCTCTTTCTGGGGTATTCATTTCAGCACTTAGTGGTTTTCCTGGATTAAGAAGTACCTGGAGGACTGACATAATTTTAAGTTGTTACTATATAAAATATAGACTCTGGAGACCCCTCAAATATGACTAAGTTTTTTTTCTTTACTTTTAGTCCAGAATTCTCATTTCATTGTGAGGTGAGATGATATGACCATTTTCAGACCATTTAAGATTCTGTCACTTTAAGACTCAAATATGTCTGTGAGGGCACTGAATTTAGAGACTTTGTCTGGGGTCACATCGTCAGTAAGTCTCAGAGGTTGAATTTGAAACCATGGTCACTTGAATCAGAGGCCAGACCTCTATCCCCTACATTATCCTGCCACTCAATGTTTTTTCACATTTCCCATGATTGAAACTTGTGATCCACAGAATATATGAAAGAACTTTCACAGTCCTGAGTAAACTGAGTCAGATAATCATTTAATCTATCAAATTTGTGGCATTAAAATTATCTATTACATGAATCAGATCATATCTCCTATGTATGCAGTAAAGAAAAATATTTTCTATCAGGTAGGTGGCACAGTGGATAGACCACTGTATCTGGAGTCAGGAAGATCTGAGTTCAAATCCAGCCTCAGACACTTACTAGTGGTGTGACCCTGGGCAAGTCACTTAATGTTTGCCTAACTCAGTTTTTTCAGCTGTAAAATGGGAACAATAATAGCACTTACCTCTCAGGGTTATTGTGAGGATCAAATGAAATAGTATTTGTAAAGCCCTTAACAGAGTGTCTGGAATACAGAAGGTGCTTAATGGATGCTTATTTCCTTCCTTCTCTCACTAAAATACTTAAAAGTATTGCCTCTTCCCACCTGTCCTCTTCTCTATGAGCATTTTTCCACAGGTCTGCTGAATTTCCTCATGTTGGAGGAGAGAGAGTTCCCGGACAGCACTGCTGAATGGGCAGACTCTACAGAAGCCACTTGTCATAATGGGTGTCTTCTTGAGAGTAGAATTGCTTTGACTGGAAGTATTTGCTTCCCCCAGGAAGACCTCCCTCCTTCTCTCTCTCTCTCTCTCTCTCTCTCTCTCTCTCTCTCTCTCTCTCTCTCTCTCTCTCTCTCTCTCTCATTACTGGACTGGGAAGAAGGGAAATGCCTTGGAGGTAGTATGACTGGATTTTAGTCAGGCACTTGGTAATATGACATAAGAGAACGGAAACTAGATATGGCCTCAGAGGACTTGGACTTGAGTCCCAAATCTGCTCCTTACTACTTGTGGGACTTTGGGAAAATCACTTACCTTTTTTGGGCCTCAGTTTTCTTATTTGTAAAATGAGGAGGGTTGTAGCTAATTGGCCAAGAAGATAAAAGACAGAAACAGTCAATGTTAGAGGGGTTATGGCAACATAGGTACACTGATATACTGTAGTGAGAGCCAATTGGTCAATCATTAGGGAAAACAATTTGAAGACATGTTAGAAAAGTAACTGAAGAGTTCATACCCTTTGACCCAGCAGTTCCACTATTGGGCATATACCCTCCGAAAGGTCAAAGACAGAAGGAAAAAATATGTATATATACATTATAAATATATACATACATATATTTATAAATACATACATATATAATATAATTATACAAGTATTTAATACACACTTGTATATGTATTTATACAGATTATATATTAGATTTATATACATTGTCTATATAGACACACACAAAAGAAATATATACATATACGTCTATATATACATATATACATGTATATTTAAAGGAAATATATGTTCACATATAAAGGAAATACACATGTGTGTATATGCACACATATATGTATATGTGCGGTATATGTGTATATACAAAGGAAATAAATACATATAAAGGAAATATATACATGTGTATATGTATACATACTTATATGTATGTGTGGGATACATGTTGAGTTTATACATATGAGTGGATTATATGTTGAATTTATACATATATGGTTATATTTACACAGTCATACTGTTTTGTGGTAGCAAAAAAAATAAGTAGAACCCATCTGACCCCCCCCCCCCAACCTGGAAACAAAGTGGTTGTCTATTGATTGAGGAAGGACTGAATCAATTATGATACATGAATGCAATAGAATATTTTTGTGCTCTAATAATGGCAAATATGAGAAATTCAGAGAAAGTTGGAAAGATTTACTTGAACTGTAGCAGAACAAAAGAAGTAAAACCAAGAGAAAAAAACCACCATGTTCATAATAGTATAAAGGAAAATAATATAAACATATCAGAACTGAGGTCAATGATTAATCTTGACTCCTTTAGAGGACCCAGGATGAAACATGGCTCCTTCCTTTTAGCTGAAAGGGGGTGACTTTGGGTATGGAATGAGGCACATGTCAGACATGATCAGTGTGTCTCTGTTGTTTAACTGTACTTGCTATGAGGAAGGATTCTTTTCCTAGTACACATGTGTGGAAGATTAATGGTAAGTCACTGTAGTATAATAAAAAGTAAATCATTTTAATAAAATTAAATACAATCCTGAGTCTGATCCATCTTATACTTCTCATACATATGCAATCTCTTTGGACCCTTACAATAATCCTGGGAAGTAGGTGCTATTATGATTCCTATTTTATAGATGAGAACACTGAGGCATATAGAGGTTAAGTGATTTGCCTAAGGTCATACAGTTAGTATCCTTTTGGACAACATGAGGGGTGTATGAGGTGTTCAGAGAGGACTAGCACCTCTGGTATGAGGGCTTGCCAAGCCCTTTTCAGGGCTGCTCATCCACCTTTGGTGTTCACCTGCCACCCAGCTCTCACCTGTAGCTCTGAGAAGCTGTAGCATGGACAGTGGCCACACTCTGGTAAAACTGTCTTGGCAGATGGGCTAAACCAGGTTGAGGGTAACTGATGGACTCCCTACCTGTCAGTGAGTTAGGGGAGGTATCTACCCCAAGCATGTGAAGATTTCCCTTGGTGGAATGGGTAGATGAAATTGATTTTTTCAATGGCCATGAAGGTGTCTGAAGCAGGTGTTATGGAGTGCCTAGGGCTTGGTCAGGCATTGAAGAGGCCAGGTTGGTCCATCGCATCCCAGGCTATTGCCAGTCACTTGACTTTTGTCCTGCCACTGAACTGTAATGACTCTGGAAGAGGGAGTGAGGCTGATAACTTTGTGCAACAATTCCTCACTTAAATGCAATTCATCCACGTGTCAAGACATCACCCCTTGGTCACTGGCTCTCTTCTAAATGAAAGACAAGCAATAGAGGACAACTTGAAGAGATGTGGGCTTAGTATTACAAAGTTAAGAGTATTTAAAAGTCTGAACTGGGAAGTGGGAGAACGGAATTGTCACCCTGTCTCCACCACTAAGAAGCTATGTGTCCTTTAGTTAATTATTTAACCTTTCTGGGCCTCAGCTCCCTCAACTGTAAAATGAGAGAGTTGGATGATATGTTCTCTAAGGTGCCAACCAGCTTAAATCGTTTAGGAATCAAATTTCTCTTGAAAACCTTATTTGGCTCAGAAACACTCTCCTAAAACTAATTTGCCCTCCAGTGAGTTTCTCAGTAAGAATGGCACAGTGGTCTCAATTCACTTCCCAACACAATCTCTCAGCCCATTAGGCGCAGCATAGAGAGTGGGCCAGTTAGCCAGCCCATTAACAAAGACAAGCTCCCTCTCTTTTTCTCTCCCCTCTCTCTTCCCAGCCTGAAAACCCTAGCTAAGGTTCCAGGTTTTTCCCTTGGGTGGTACCTGGGATGGCAGGACACTCTTTTCCCTTGCTTGCAGACTGTAACTTTTCTTAAACAGGCTGCCTTGCTGTTCAAAGAAGCCTGATGGCTTTGGTCCTAATCAGACTTGGCAGGTTAGGTTACAGAGCCAGGATTAAAGGAAAAGTGGGAGCAGTGTTGTTCAGTACCCATCCATCCCTTTTGTCACTCTTCAGGAAGACTTTTTGCTCATATTTTAAGTAGTGCCCCAAATTAAATGAAAGGTTTGGTGGTAGGGTGAAAAGGGTACTTACTCCCTCTAGAGCTGGAGGACCTGGGTTCAAATCCCTGGTATGATTTCAAAAATTTCCTTTAGCCTTCTTGGCCCTCAGTTTTCTCATCTGTAAAATGGGGTCAGACTAGCAAGTCTAGATCAAAGATCTGATATTCACTTGCAGATACAACCTTAAGGGGAAAATCATGGATCCATATAATTAAAAGGGACCTTAGAGATTAATCCTTTCACCTCACGGAGGAGTAAACTAAGGCAGGGTTTGCTTCAGAACATTAGATTCTTATACTCCTTTTTGTAGATCTAAAAAGCTACAAGTGATCTTAGGCAATGTGTAATTTTCAAAAAATCAACTTGCATTCATTAAATGCCATTTATTAAGTGTGCCAGGTACTATACCAGTCGCTGGAGATACAAAGACAAAAGTGAAAAAGTTTCTGCCCCCAAAGAATGTATATTCTATTAAGGGAGACAGTTTATTTTTGTCGTCGTTCAGTTTTCAGTCACGTCCAACTCTTTATAACCTCATTTGGGGTTTTCTTGGCAAAGATATTTGAGTGGTTTGCTATTCCCTTCTCCAGTTCATTTTGCAGATGAGGAAACTGAGACAAACAGGGTTAAGTGACTTATCCAGGG
Organism: Petaurus breviceps papuanus; assembly: GCF_028583685.1. Lineage (NCBI taxonomy): Eukaryota > Metazoa > Chordata > Mammalia > Diprotodontia > Petauridae > Petaurus > Petaurus breviceps. Next base: position 45,274,534 of record NW_027187391.1, read on the forward strand.
TCGCACAGTTAGTGTCTGAAACTGGATTTCAATTTAGGAAGAGGAATCTTCCTAACTCCAGGCCTAGTGCTCTATCCACTGCTCCACTTAGCTCCCCGGAGACAACTCGGAAACAATGTATATAAATAATATATATGGATATACAAAATAGATATAAAGTGAATATGAGGCTGCCTCTAGTTGCCTAAAGGTCGGTGGGGTACACCATAGCGTACAGAGCCCTAAGCCTGGCATCAAGCAGACACTGATTATCTGTGTCATCCTGTTTGCCTCAGTTTCCTCATCTGTAAAACAGAAAGAATTACTGTGCTTCCAGGGTTGTTATGAGGATCAAATGAAATATTTGTAAAAGTGCTTAGCTCAGTGCCTGGATGCTTGTTTCCTTCCTAGCTGAATGGAGGCAGGGTGCCCAGCTCGTCCACATCTATGCCAGCAAAAACCTGGAATTTGCAGCAGACTGAATAATGATCAAGAAATCCAACTTAAAAAAAAACTTGAACAGGTAACTTATTCTACCCCTACGCTGCATAAAAAGTTGAGTCAGCGGACAGTACAATTCCAGCGCTGACAATCGGCCCCATTGGTTCTCAGTTGATCAGAGAAGGGCCACAGACATATGTAGCCTACACAGGGCTCTCTGTCCACAGGCAGTAAAAGCCAAGAGATCCCCCAGGGAAAGCCTCAGGGAGATTGCAAACCTGAACTGTGGCCTTTAGCCTGGGGAATAGCAGCAGCTAGTGTAGGTGGACAGAGACACCCCAAGCACCCCTATCACCCTGTCTCAAGATAGCAGAGATGGCCCTGAAGATCTAATGCTGTGAAGTTCAGAGATCCAGGAGTAGGTGATGGTCTAACCCCAGGAAGAGGAGGTCAGTGCAGGAACCCAGGTGATGCAAGGAGAAAACCAAGGAGAGTCAAAATCCCACCCAAAATCTCAATAAGGGGTGAAACTTGTCCTTGGCACAAAGCCCCATGTCAGGTATTAAAGCTGGAGGAGATAAGTCAACTAAAGAATTCATTGATCATATAAAAAATTATTGCAAATATAGGGAACCCCCAAAAGAAGGGGAAAGTGACTCTATGACAATTATAAACTCTATAACAACTATAGCTATGAGCAGACTGAAAGGAAGGCATGGATTTTCTATATACAAAGAAGAAATTTAAAAAGGGATAGAAAATAAAATAAATGTTTGTGAAAGATGTCATGATGCCTAGTCTTTGTCTAGGGTCATTGTTAATCCCTACTCAGTCCTATTTGTTCCTCCTCCACTATCCCTTTACTGCTTTTCTTCTGGACTAAAAGTCTAAAAGATACAAATGTCTAATTGTTCCCTGAACTAAATGGCCCTCAGTCACAATACATTTTGTATGTGCTATGATAATTATCCATTTTTTGCTGTCAACTGGAACTCTTGCAAACTAAGATAATGAGGTTATCCTCCCCACCCCCACTACCATAAATATGGACTTTTTTGTTGTTTAATCATTTTCAATTGTGTCCAACTTTCCATGAACTCTTTGGGGATTTTCTTGGCAAAGATACTGGAGAGGTTTGTCATTTCCTTCTCCAGTTACTTTTAAAGATGAGGAAACTGAGGCTAATAGAATTAAATGACTTATCCAGGGTCACATGACTAGTGTCTAAGGCCAAATTTGAATTCAAGTCTTCCTGACTCCTGCTCCACCTAGCTGCCCAATATGGGCATTTAAGTGCAATTCAATCACCCTTTGATTCTAGCTTCTGTACCATAGACACTAACACAGGACAATGATGACATTTCACGGTTTATATATGGCTAAGGTTGGGAAATCAAATGCCTGTTCTTCATTTTTTTAAATTGCCCATCCCTTGACTCTGGTATACAGAAAAAGCATTGGCCCTGGAGTCTGAGAACCTACATTCAAATCCTGTCTCTAGTACTTCCACCTGTGGGACTTAGGAGAAGTCACATAACTTCTACCTTAGTTTCTGGATCAGTAAAATTAAAAGACTGGGCTAGATGGCTTCTGAGATCCCTTCCTGCCCTAGATCTATCATTCTAAGTCACTCAGCTTCCTAGGTCCCAGTTTTCTCATCTGTAAAATGGGTGTATTGCACAAAGATGGCCTCTGAACTCCCTTCTAGAACCAAATCTATGATTTTATGATCTAGCGAAGAAGAAACTCAACTTCTCCCTCTCTCAATGGAAGAGTGTCACCATACTGATGACAAGGTCCCTTGTTCCAAAACCAATTCCTTTTTAGATATTTCTCCTTACAGGCCTGCTTCCTTTTCCTTGGCCTGGAGTTGGCTTGTCTTGGTCCCTTTAGCACCATTGGCTGAAGCAAGCAAGGTGTAGTACTTTGAGACATATCTACAGTCGATCTTCAACATTTGCTCATTTAACTTTCATGATTTCAAGCATTCACATGACTTAATTAGTAACCACATTTTCACTTTCAATTGGCAATGGAGCACATTCCTGGCTGTGCATAGTAAAGAAAAAAATGAGAGGTGCGATGCACGAAAGTTTTTGGAGCTGCTGGTATTCTACTACCGTGTTTCCCCAATAATAAGACCTATCCCGAAAATAAGCCCTCCCCTTACTGTGTAAGATTCCTCTAAAATAAGCCCTCCCCCAAAAATAAGCCCTATTGAGATTGCTACTGTAGTGAAGGTGATCCCCTGCACTACACACTACATTACGGTACCCTCTTTTTTTGTTCACATTTACCTGTTTATTAAAATTGCTGTCAATGTTCATTAAAATAAGCCCTCCCCTGAAAATAAGCCTTCTGGTGTTTTTCTGTCCAAAAAAAAATAATAAGACAGTGTCTTATTATCGGGGTAACACGGTAGGTGCTTTGCTGATCTTGTTCACCCTATCATTGTAGAGAGCTTCCTATGCATTTGTTCCCTAGTTTCATTGTTTGCCTTTAAAACTCAAATTTTGTTCTGCAATTATGCCCCCAAAACATGGTGCAAGTCCTTTGGGCTCTATGCCCAAGTGTGCAGTCAACAGTGTGACTTAGTGAGAAAATAAAGTTGTCAGATAAACTTCATGCCAAAATGTATGCAGTCACTGTTCACCTAATCGACCAGTTGGCTAAAACATCCAGGCTGCCTATCTCATCTTCAGTCTCAGCCTTCAGATTAAATTAACATCAGCTCACCTTTGCTATGCTCCCATACTTAGAGACCCTTAAGGATCTCAAATGGTGAGATGTCACTGACAGATTACTTCAAACTGATACATCCTTCATGATCTCCAATGCCATTTACCAGCTGAGAAGGACAAAGTGTCAAAGGTAATGTCGAGACCTTACCAGTCTCAATATATTCCAATAGCAGCAACTAAAGTCTCAGCAATCTTTCCCTTGGTTTTCAGAGAGTGGTAAAGGCAGAGATATTTACAGCAGTATAGTATACAGTACAACACTCTCACACTGCCATTTAGCATAGTGGAAGGTAAGATTCAGTTTAAAAAATGTTTTAGTTTTAGGAATTTTATTCACCGAACAATATTTATGGTGCTGTACATTCCATGTGTTATTAAAAATGAATATTGTCTGAAATCAATGTTTATTTTAACTGAGATATTAGCACAAAAGGTCACAGCATTCAGAGGAATTACTGGCAAGGAAGATGTTTTGCATGTTACCAATTTTATTTTGTGTACTGTATTTTATGGGTTATTTCATGGTTACTGTGTTAGGAAAAGTACATACTATCAGAATTAATGTTTTGTTACAAAAGAATTATATGCAGAAAATGTATTTTTTAGCAATTTCTCGCAAAAGATTACAGTTTTGGGTGGTCTCAGGAATGTGACCCCCTATTTCCCAATAGGTTCAATTTATCAACATTTGTGTTTTTTATTTTTGTGCCATTTTCTAGGAATGTCTCCCCTGGGAAAGTCATGGATTGACTATATTAGCAATCAAAATGTTCTTCCAAATAGAATGGGTCTGGAGAACATAGTGTTTTCCTATAAAGAGCCATCCTCTGTCTCTTTAGCAGCTTCTGCTGCTGGACAACTGACTCATTTGTAGTATCTGATATAATGGCTGGTTCCTTCTTTCTAAGAATAGTCAGGAGAACTTTTTGCTTACCTTTTCCATTGTGTTACTTGTTCTCTGTGGTAGGGAAGTAAAGAACTTGTCATTTTTGAAGTTTTGTTTTTTTTTTCCTTATTGCAAGGCAATCTTTAAATCATGCCCCAGTGAATCTCTAGGTTCATTAATAATATGAATAATTAATAATAATAACAAGAATTTATATGACACTTTAAGATTAGCAAAGTTCAATGTTCTTCAGTTTACCTTATTCTTAACTCTATCCATGAGTATTATATTTAGAATGAAGTTTATCTCCCACTTGCTTTCTTTGCAGAGGCCTGCAAACTCTCCTGATGCATAATTACAATAATTCCCTGACTATCTAGAGCAGTTATATCAAACTCAAATAGAAACAGGGGCCACTAAATAGTACATAAGGATCCATGTAGCATGTGTATTGTCTTAGAAAATTACATACTAACAATATCTATGTTTTATTGTATTTTTACTTGTTTTGTTAAATATTACCTAATTACTTGTTAGTATTGCAACAGCTGTGCTTGACCCCTCTGGTCTAGATCAGGGCTTCTTAAACTGTGGGTTGCAACCCCATATGGGGTTATAAAAAATTTGGCAACTGAAAAAGGTTTCTGAACACACAATGACCAAAAATTAATTCAAAATCAAATATGTAATGAATCCAAGGTGTTTCTGGCAGTGCTTGCCTGTGTTGCATGAGGCAACTTCACTGCAGCCTTGGTTCTGAACATAAAGCATGTGTACTTTGCACTGCACATGCCCTCAGGCCATGAATGAACACTGCCAAAATGGGTCAAGAGTGGATGCCTGCGTTCCAAAGAACTCCAGGGGTCTCCCTTGTTATTTAATTTATTCCTAAAGAATGATGAGACACAGCCTGGTATAGTAAAGAGAGAGTAGGTCTTGTGGTCAAGGAATATCTAGGTTCAAGTCCTGCCTTTGACACTTACTGGCTCTGTGACTTCACAAGAGTCTTTCGTCTCCCAGTCCTCTAGGGATCTATAGATGTAGACAAGGTGCCACCCTTCATTGGTAGAGGGAGTTTCCTTACCCTGGAATTTCCAATACTAAAGAAATCACAGGCCCTGTCCCTAATCCCTTCTCCTAAAGGATAAAGAACTTAGAAAGTCCATTTTACAGATTAATTCACCCAACATTTATTGAGCACAGTTATTGTGGAATTCACCTTCAGGGATATTCATCACCTGTGAATCAACTAATAGCACCCAAGACTCTTTGGAGATCAATCAGTCAACAAGCATTTATTAACAGTCTACTATGTGCCAGAAACTATACCAAGGACAAGGGATCATAATCCCTGCCCTCAAGGAGCTTACATTCTATTGAGGGAGAAAATGTACATAAATAGGTATATACAAAATAAATACAGTGTAAATTGGGGGAAACCAATGATAACATCTCTGGGGTAGGGGAAGGACAAACCTTCCTTGGGAAAGTGATACCTGAGTCAAGTTGGAAGGAACAAGGGATTCTAAGAGGTGAAGTTGAGATGGATATGAGGAAAAACCAATGTCAAAGCATGGAGTCTAGAAATGGAATGAGAAACATTGAAAAGGCCAGTTTGGATAGGATATAGACTTCAGGAAGGGGAGTAATGTACTATAAGGTTGAAAAGGTAGGTTGTGGTCAGAGTGTGAAGGGTTTTAAAAGCCAAACTGAGGAGCATATGCTTGATCCTCTACAAAAAGTATATTCATTTTGAGAACAGTATTTTTGTTTCCTATTACAGTGGTTTATTCATCCCCTTTATTTTAAGTCCACTGGTCCTTCCAAGCCCTAGTACTGCCCCACTGATGGTTCCTGATGATATTGCCAAGCAATTGAATCAATGTCAGATTGTTCCTTTGAGTCCAGAGGTAGCTCAATAGTGTGAATTGGACACTAAAGGGTCAGAGGTCAGCAGTCTCCTCAATAGGGAAGTCTTCTTGGGCACCATCAAGTTCTTAGTTTATGAAGTATTCAGCTGGGAGACTCACAGTCTGACATGTAACCCCAGCCCATCTGCCTTTTAGCCCTTGGCACCTGTTGGGTTTAGCTAGAGAACCCTCTCCCACCCCCAAAGGTTTACTGAGTCTTCTTCTTTTATCCCCAACTAGTTAGCATTCCTAGAGTTAATATTCTTATGCTAGTTGATGATTATGTCCCCTCCTAATTTGGTTACATATCACCTTTACCTATAATTCATTACTTTTCCGAGGTTGCTATTCATAATTAGATATACCCCAGTTAGCTACAACATTTGATAAAATCAGAGGTCAAGGAAGAGATGAATGTGAAGGTCATACCACCAATCAGGACCATTACAGGCTTTGGGTAAAAGTGCCTACAATGTACAGGACCCCCTGTTGGTAGGTGTAGAGGAGTGAGGAAAGTGATGCCTCAAGAGTGAGGGCCACGCAGGAAGCCAGGAGCAAAGAGGAGGTGAGGAGCTAAATCTTTTCATTCTCCATCCATTGCTTTTATCCCAAGGTTATACAGCCTCCCAGTGTCCTACCTCATCACTTCTACTGGGATAGTCATAGGCTCATAGGGTCATCCATCTAGAGGAGGCCTGCATAACCTGTGGCCTGCCAAAGGATTTCGGGCGACCCAAGGAAAATGTAGAGGAGATCCTTTGGCAGGCTGAAGGTTGTACAGGCCTAATCTAGAGCTACAAAGGACCTCAGAGGTCAACAGTCTAAACCCCTCCTCTTACAGATGAGAAGACTGAAGACAAGGGAAGTAAAGTATGACAATGCCCAAGACCACAGGGTTGGAATGAAACATTATTTCATCTAGACTGAATCTGATCTGCTAAATGAAATAAAAGCACTCCACATATGTGTGATGCCTTTCCAAGGGGATGCACTTGTGTTGTTGCCTCTAACTGGGCAGGGAGCAGAATGAAATAAAACCCAGGGCCTCTTATCAGCCAAAGAGAAGAGGAAACCCCACCCAGACAGGCAAATCAAGAAGAAAACCATAAATGTTCTCTTCTTCTTCTGGGTTTCCTTCTTTTGCCCACAAAATACTCTGCCTGAAAAGTAACTCCCATTCTCATTCTCTGACCAAGAAATTCCTTTATACCTAGCTCAGAGGCTGGCCAAGATCAAGGCTGGCTTATTGACCTCTCCGATGGACACTATGGGGTTATAGATTGAAGTCTGAATTGTATCTGAGAGGTCAACTAGTCCAACCCCTTCATTTTACAGATGAAGAACCTAAAAGAGGTAAAAAGAGTTGAGTGTCAGAGGTAAGACTGGATCACAGTCCTTTGATCTAAAAAAAAAATCATGGAGCTTTTCACTGTACTTCAATGCCTCAAAAAGAAGGTTTATCAGCTAGGTAGCACATTGGATAGAGTTCCAGGCCTGAAATTAGGAAATCTCATCTTCATAAGTTGAAATTTGACTTCAGGTATTTCCTAGCTGTGGGACCCTGGGCAAATAAGACACTTAACCCTGTTTGCCTCAGTTTCCTCATCTGTAAAATAAGCTAGAGAAGGATTTGGCAAACCACTTCAGTATCCTTGCCAAGAAAACCCCAAATGGGATTATGAAAAGTTGAACATGACTGAAAAACAACTCAACAACAACAATAACAATTCTAGACAAGATCTCCATGTTCTCTCACCCTGTATGTTTAAGTTGATATTAGAAGTGGTGGGAAATTGTCTTCCAGTATTTGAAGATCTGTCATGTGGAGGAAGAAATAGATTTGTTGACCTCCAGAAAACAGAATTAGAAGCAATGGGTAGAAGTTGTAAAGAGACAGGTTTAGATAATATAATAAAAAAATATATTCCTAACAATTAGAGCTATTCAAAAATAGAATAAATTGTCTTGGGTGGTAGTGGGTTCTCCCTCACTAGAGATCTTCATTCATTTACCTTGCATTTATTAATTTCCTACTGTATGCCAGATGCTGATAATATAGAATGAACAAGTCCTTACCCTAAAGGAGTTTACAGTCTATCGGGGAAGCAAGATATACATGTGTAAAATAAATGCCAGCAAGTCCTGGCAGCTGAGGAATCAGACAAAGGCTGACAGGAGATGGCGCTTGAGCTAAACTCTGACAGAATCCAGGGATTCTAAGAGCTTAGGAAAGAAGAGGCAGTAGATGGCATATCTTGTATTAGGAAGAAGCATGACAAATTTGGCTGGACTACAGAGTGCATCAAGAGAAATAACGTGCATGCAATGAACCTGGAAAAACAGGTTGCAGCCTGATGGAAAATGATTTCTAATGCCAAATAGAAAAGGTTGCATTTTATCCAAGAGCAAGGGTGGGGAACCTGTGGCCTCGAGGGCACATGTGGCCCTTTAGGGCTGCACTTGAGGACCTAGAGGGCCATGTGTGCCCATAGGTTCCCCACCCTTATAGAGGCAATAGGAAACCACTGGAACTTTTTGCTAAAGAAATGTTGGAGAACCACTTGTCAGGTATATTGTAGAGGGGATCCTTCTTTGTAGTATTAATTGGAGTAGATAGATGCTATGGTCCCTGGGATTCTTTGATCATTCCTTATCCTGCACCCACCTTCCTCTTTCCAACTCAGTTCCTTGGATTTTAGCACTGGTTCCAAGATGGCTTGGCTTCTGGATTGTTCCTGATTTATACCTTCACATAGGCAAAATGGCTGAACTTAGAATTAGACCAGGCAACTTACTACAAATCTCTACTTATCTCTGCCTTTAGTGACTTGAATTAGTAGTGGTAACAATAGTAATCTAATAGCGGCTTACAGTTTTTAAGAGTTTATTAAACCTTCCCAATGTCTCCATGCACTATATTGTAAAAACATTTTTTATCCATAACGTAGCACAATGCCTGGCCCACAGTAGGACTTTAATAAATGTTTATTGAATTAATTTACTTGAACTTCTCCCCATTTGAGTCTGTATGCAGGTTAAAACATGCTTTTAAAACTTTCTTTATTATCCTTTTTTTAGTGTGTTGTTTTTTTGCAACATGGTAATATGGAAATGTTTTACATGACTTCACATGTATAATCTATATCAAATTTCTTGCCTTCCCAAGGAGAGGGGAAGGAAGAGAGAATTTGAAAATCAAAAAAAAAATTTTTTTTGCCTTTTGGAGGGCAATTGGGGTTAAGTAACTTGCCCAAGGGTTACATGGCTAGTTTTTTTGTGTGGGTGTTAAGTGTCTGAGGCCAAACAGAACTCAGAACGTCCTGACTCTGGGGCCAGTGCTTTACTCACTGCGCCACCTAGCTGCCCCAATCAAATTTTTTTTTAAAAGAATGTTAAAATTTTTAGTTTGTGTATAATTGAGAAATAAAATAAAATAAAAATTTAATGTAAGGGGAAAAATAATTTATCCCCATTTGAAAGCTGAGGAAATAGCAGCTCTTTGCATGCCTGCTTCTCCTGAGTGGTTTACTCAGTGTTACCTAAAACTCTTACTCAACAGTCATTACCCAGGATCACACATGCCTTAAGTCATGTTCCCCACCTTCTTTACTGTATACCCCCTTTTGGAGACCACTGCTCCACATGCAAGCTGCTTTTTGAACAAAAATAGGCCCAGAGTAGGGTGGGTAGGTGGCACAGCAAATAGAGCACCAGCCCTAGAGTCAAGAGGACCTGAGTTCAAATCTGACCTCAAACATTTAACACTTACTAGCTGGGTGACCTTGAGCAAGTCACTTAACCCCAACTGCCCTGCATTCCCCTACCAAAAAGAAAAATAAAGGCCCAGAGTACCACTAGTGTGAGCCATGGAATTTTTAAGTATGAAGCTAAAACCCAAGTGCTAAAGCTTAGCTCTGCCTATAAAAATTCATTTAGGAGGAACTATTGTACATCCCAATTAGATCATTATACTTAATTGCAGTATTTGCACATTTGCACATAGTTTTTTTTTTTTAATGAGCTGGAAGAAGGAAAAAGATTCTCTAGATAGAAGCCTGGGTTAATGCAAGAATTTAAAATAGATTCTTTTCCTTTTTAATCCCTGAGTAATTTCTTGGCTGCTTTCAAATGGAAAGTGTCAGGCTCTCTGTTTGAAGCCCTAAGGAAATATGTTCCATACACAGTGAGGAGTTTTGGAAAAAAGACAAAAGATATTTCCCTTCTACTTATGTTCACATCTCAGGACAGCTGAAACTTGTGGAGAGATTATTAAATTCTATTGGCTGCATATGCAATTAATTTAATAGGAAATGTGTATTTTCAGGTAAATTAAAGGTAAGATAATTAACCTGTTGCCTTGATGAAATTCACATGCATAATAGTCTATGTCAGAGGTTCTTAACCTGGAATCTACAGACTCTGTTTCAGGGGTTCTGTAAATTTGGATATGAAAAAAATAGATCTTTATTTCAATATCTCTGGTTTCTTTTGTCACTCTATGATTTTATTCATTTAAAAATATTATGATGATAAGGGGATCTATGGACTTCACCAGACTGCCAAAACAGTCCACAATGCACAGAAAAGGACGTGTTATTAGAACATGGCACTATCTGGAGTAAAATTTGGTGGTGGTGATGAATTTCAAAGGGGTCAAGGTAGGAGGTGGGGAGAAACATATGAAAAATATGGTCCCAGGGACCAAAGGACCTAGGGGCCTTTCGGTTCTGAAGAAAAGACTTCAGCAACCCTTAAAAGGACCCCCAGCTAGGGAGGAAAACCACTGGGGATATTTTCTCTTGATGGGTGAGACAAGCTAACCCTCCAACAAAATGAAATCAATGCTTGACTGTTGGAATTGACCTGACCTTTCTACTACCCAGCTGGGTCCCAGGCCAATAGCACTCAAGCTACATGTAGATGATGGAAAGACTTGCCCCTCCCCCAGACCTCCCAGAGGGAAGTGTATATGTGTGCCTCTGACAGACCCCTCATACTTTCTTGGTTGGTGGGCCAATTATAGATATAGACTATGTTCTCTTAACCTACATCAGTGCCCACAATCCCATCCACCTTTTGTTTTTCTCACTGTGACAGATATTCCCTTAATACTTAGCAGGCAGCTAGATAGCACAGTGGATTGAGTCTGGGTCAGGAGTCAGGAAGACCAGAATTCAAATCCCCCTTTTGGACATTAACTGTGTGACCTTGGGCAAATCATTTAATCCTGTTTGCCTCAGTTTCCTCCTCTGGAAAATGGGGATAATAGTAGCACCTGCCTCCTAGGGTTATTGTGAGGATCAAATAGCATAATTTTAAAGTGCTTTGCACAGTGACTGGCACATAATAAATGCTGTATAAATGTTGGCTATTATTATTATTATATATCCAGTGAAACCCTCTAGACTTTCTGTGGTCAATGTCAATGTCTTTTGGTCAAGTATAAGGATATGGTATACAAACAAAAATTCTTGCTTGAAAGGATGATCCTTACTTAGTAAGTTAAAGCTTACAAAGCACTCTATATGTTTTATCTCATTTAAGTCTTCTTACAACCTAATGAAGTATATACTAAAGGTATATTATTATAATTATATTATTATTATTCCCACTTTGCAGAGGGGGAAACTGAGGCTCTGAGAAATTATGTGACTTGCCTATGGTCCCATAGCTAATAAATCTTAGATGCAGAATTTGAACCCAGATCTCTTCTGATACCACATCTGCCATTCTTTTTTTTTTTATCAGAATTTATTTGTTTTTAGTTTTTTAACATTCATTTCCAAAATATTTTGAGTTCCAAATTTTCTCCCCATCTCTCCCTTCCCCCGCACCTCAAGATGGAGTGCATTCTGATTACCCTTTCCCCTAGTTTGGCCTCACTTCTATCACCTCCCTCTCTCTTATCCTCTCCCCCCTTACTTTCTTGTAGGGCAAGATAGATTTCTCTACCCCGTTGCCTGTATATCTTATTATCCAGTTGCATGTAAGAACAATTTTTTTGACTTTTGTTTTTAAAAACTTTGAGTTCCATATTCTCTCTTTTCATCCCTCCCCACCCACCCCATTGAGAAGACAAACAATTCAATATAGGTTATACATGTGTAGTTATGCAAAAGTTTTCCATAATAGTCATGTTATGAAAAACTAATTATATTTCCCTCCATCCTATCCTACCCCCTATTTATTCTGTTTTCTCTTTTGACCCTGTCCCTTTTCAAAAGTGTTTGCTTCTGACTACCCCCTCCCCCAATCTGTCCTCCCTTCTGTCATTCTCCCCACTCTTACCTCCTTCCCCCCTACTTTCCTGTAGGGTAAGATACCCAACTGAGCCAACGTTCTTTCTACACTTGTAATGAAGGCTTTATAATCTTTGCAACAAAGACTCTCATGGAAAAAGGAACCAAAGGAACTTTGGAGGACACTTTTAACCACCTCTTGGTTTATTGCCCCACTCCTCCCTGTGAGCCTGGGAAAAATCTCTACCTTGCATGCACTATTAAATGGCACCAATCCTTCACTAGCATACATGGTGTTCATAATATTATAGAAAGTTTATAAAAGGAAGAGGAAAAATAAAACAGAAGACTTTGAATGGGCAGTCATGAATCCCATAGACTCAACAATGTAAATCCTCACAGTTCCAAAAAAGATTTTTCTGGCTGCGGGCTCCCCATGAGTCAAGTTCAGGTAGAATACTCTCTCTACCAAAGGGGTTTTACTTTTTTCCCTTGCTTCTCCCAGAGGGTGCCTTTGCATATTGCTCTCTGCTGCCCTCTGCTGGTATTCCTTTGACATCACTTACCTCAATGACAATACCACCTGTGTAAATTGAGCTTTTTTAGTTTTAGTTTTTGTTTTGTTTTGCTTTGGTAAGGAGACTGGGGGAAATCAACTCGAGAGTTATCCATTGTTCTGCATAATATTGTGGAATCATAGATCTTGAGTTAAAAGGGAGTTCAGAGATTATCTAGATCAACCCTTTCATTTTTAAAGAGGAGGAAACTGTACCCCAGACAGCCCAAGGTCAAACAGATAGCAATACTAATGATGATCAATAATAATAAGTATTTATGTAGCACTTTAAAATTTACAAAACACTTCCTATTATCTCTTTTTATCCTCATAACTGGTAAGTGCTATTTATTATTCCCATTTTACAGATGAAAGTTAAATTTCTTGGCCAGTACGTATCTGAGACTGTATTTGAATTTAAGTCTACCTGATTCCACTGCAACACAGGATTTGCTCCAGAACAATTTTCCAGAACTCCTACTAAAGTGTCCCTTGACAAAGACAAGGAGGGGAGGATGCCTAGGGAGTCGTCCTTGTTTTAAGGAGCTATAGCTCTTCCTCTGGGGCTTCTCTGTCCCATGGATCCCTTAGACTGACAGAACGCTTGCCCCCAAGCACAACAATCAAACAGAGGTTTTTCCTGGGCAAGCCTCTGAGCTTCCTTGGTGGCTTCAGAAGGGTCTGCTGACCTCAGAGTCCAATCACCTCTGGCACCATAGATGGGTGTTCTCCCCTCAAGAGAAAACTGCCCATTTATGTAAAAGTCCACAAAGCACCTACTTTGTCTCCCAATTTCATTGTACAAACACACCTGGGTATAATTATTCAAATCCCTGAATGCTGTTAGCATTGTTGGCGAGTAAGTTGCCTTCAACAAACTCAGCCATTCCCTGAAGTTTTCTTCTTAAAAAAAAAAGTCACCAACTCCTTTCCTGTTTTCTTGGGTTCTGTGAGGAAAAAACAAAACCTCTGCCAAGATCACTTAAACTGATCAATAATAAAAATAAAATAATTGTGGGACAAATGCAATTGATCAATATTTAGAAGAAAAATCAATTCAGTGTAACATGTTACAAAGGAAAGTCAGCTGGAAGTGAGGGCAGAGGGCCAGGGCTGGAATCCTGGCTTTGACTTCAATATCCACATGACCTTGGGCAGATCTCTTCTCCTAATAGCACAGAATTTAGGACTCAGAGGTCACTGAGTCCATCCCCTTTATTCTACAGGTGAAGTAGCTCTCCCAAGGTCATAGAGGCAGTGAAGAGACAGATCTGGGCCTAGAATACAGATTCTCTGATGATCCTGAACCTCCTCCACTGTGCCGTGCTGCCCCATCTTCTACTTTTTTTGCCTCCATTTCCTTGTTTAAGAGGCAACATGGTGTAATGAATGCCTACTGGATGGGACCTGGTATTCTGAACACTTGACCTTGGATTTTATTTCCAATATTTACCAGTTCATGAGTCTGGTCAAGTGAGTTAGCCAGTTTACTTGGGAGTCAGTTTTTTTTTTATCTGTAAAGTGGGGATGATAATACTCTTTTATTTTATTGTGAGTCTCAAATGAGATATCATATATGACTTTGTAGACCTTAAACCACAATACAAATATGAGTTATTAGCTCTAAAATTATGGGGTTGGATTGGGTGACCTTTAAGGTCTCTTTTGTCTTGTGACTTTTGTTTCTGAGTTATGGTATCACCTTTGAAGGCCTATTTCCAAAGGTATCCCGGAGCCAATACCAACCAGCTAGAGAGCTGATGGTTAGGCAGTGTCAGTCAACTATAGAGTTAATTGTGAAATTTTCCATATGAGCATTTACTCCTCTGAAATCAGTAAAGCTACAGATTAGGACTTGGTTTATTGTTTTATTGATTGTCTAGGCTTAAGTGTTAAGAATACAGATTAGACTTAAAAGTTTGTCATGTGTATATTATTTTTTTGAGAGAAACTATCGTTAAACATTTACTAGCACATTCCTGATTCCCATTCTCTGCCTCTGTTTCCCAATCTATGGAGAAATTTCAGAGTATACCCATATAAAGACTTTCTGCTCAGTGATGTTCTAAGATCCAGAAGTTCAATGATTATATTTTAATCCCTGGAATACTAAATAAATCTATTTTGGAATATTATAATTATGATGTCTTCCAGAAGTCCCAGGCACATTCAATCTGTTAAACAGACTTAACATTCACACCTACAAGTCTTGACAAGAAGAATAAAAGTGTATGAAATTTGAATTCTGGCTCTTCTTGATGTTGTAGGATCATAAGCTTAGAGATGGGAAGAAATTGAGGCCACCCAGTCTAACCTGCTCATTTCGCAAAGAAGAAAACTAAGCTCCATAAAAGTGAAGTGATTTTTCCCAATGTCATACAATTAGTAAGCAGAAGAGACAGGATTTGAACCCAGGTTCTGTGACTCCAAATTCTATGCTCTTTTCACTGACACCATGGAGATTCAAACTGACTTCATGTTGATTTTCAGTTTTTTGATTAATGCAGCCAATTATCCGTTTGAAATCAGAGGCAATGGGGGGAAGGGAGGGATGGAACATTGGCTTTGTGGGTGGTATTCCTGCTGCTGCTCCCTGGCAGCTTGTGACTGATCCCAGAGATCTCTGTCTCTGGCATGTTCTCATCCCTCCTGCTCCCTAGGGATGAAGAACAAGTTACTTGGCTCTGTTTCCAGGTACCATCTGCGGCTGTCTTGCCTGTGAGGGGTTTGTATAAACTCAAGCAGTCTGTCACACACACCTCATGGGGTTGGGGATGGGGAAAGGTAGAGGAACTGTTAACTCTGGATCTGTTTATATCTTGGCTTTTCTCACGGTGGGAGTTTGAAGAGAACTGAAATGGGCAGGGGGGAGGGCTGGCAGGATGGGGAGGACTTTATTAGAAAGGAAGGAAACATGCCTGAATGTAGGCTTGACCCTTGATGGTACACATAGAAGTGTGTGTACATGGGGCCCCTGATGAGATCCTGGGGGACTTTACTGATGTCCCCATCACTAGTGTGTGCATGGAAGAATTACCCATGCTGGAGCCAGCTGCACAGGAAGGGATGGAAGGAATCAAGGAAGGGGTGACAACTAAGTTAAGGAAGCAGGAGGATCCCAGTAAATGTTAAAACAGATGATTGACAAGGAGCAGGAGTGAGCAGAGATCTTTGGTCAGTATCATCTAATAGAAAAGGTTATTCAGTAGGGCTGTTATTCTTGATTTCACTACTAATTAGGAGTATCTCCTTGGGTACTTTGTTCTGCTTCTGTTGACCCTTCTTTTCTGGAGGTAATTGGGGTGAAGTGATTTGCCCAGCGTAACACAACTAAGTGTCTGAGGCTGGATTTGAACTCAGGTCCTCCTGACTTCAGGGCCAGTGGTCTATCTATCTAGTATACTGCCTAGCTGCCCCTTGTTTCCTTATTCTTGAAGAAAAGGAAAGCATGCTTCACACAGACTCTTTTTTTTAAATGACTTGCCCAAGGTCACACAGCTAATAAGTATGTCAAGTGTCTGAGGCTGGATTTGAACTCAGGTCCCCCTGACTCCAGGGCTGGTGCTCTAATCACTTTGCCACCTACCTGTCCCAACACAGACTCTTCTTAGTGGACTGTTCTGATTTTCAAGAAAACCAGTGCATGAAAATCCAATCCTGCAGACAGATAAATTAGGGGGTGATTGTTCACAGTACAAGAGTTTTGGGTTTTGTTTTGTCTTACAAAAGGATTTTGTTCCTTTAAATAGTAAATTCCACTAATGTTCATTGTAGTGAAATGAACACCCATCTATTATGTAGATTACCTGGGCAGAAAGAGGGAAGATATCTAGTTAGTGACTTCTGAAATCTTCTCCAATTGATCTTGTTTGTGTATGTATGTCTATCTAAACATAGTTGTTTGTCTGTTATCTCCTCAATTGGAATGTCAACCACTTGAGGGCAGGACTCTTTTTGTTTTTCTCTGCATCTACAATATTTAGCAGAATGCCTGGTACATAGCACAGTAGCTATCCCTTCCACATTGTGACTTTCCCCATCGAGGTTTCAACATATCAGAGGTCAGCATGAGAAATTAAATGGGAATCTTTGCAGAAGGCAACAGATGACACAGAAAAGGTTTAGAAACTCAGAAATGCATAAAATATATCATTAATGTTATATAATATCAACACATTTTATTTTTAATACCATAATAATTCAGACTTCTTCTCTGGTACAAAGGAAGGGCCAAAAATTTTTATGTAGATTTTCCAGATCATGGGGGTGCCCTCACTCCTAACCCCTATGATGTGGAAGGCATAACTGCATTTACTTAATAAATATTTCGGACTTACTGACTGACTGGATTTGGAGTCAGATGACGCAGGTTCAAAACCCATCTCTGTTGCTTGATTCCTATGAATCAAATCTATTGGTTAGAGAATTCCACTTAATTCATTTTGAGGAAAGAGTAAAAGGATAGCATCCCAAGGATGCCCCTTTTTTCCTTTTATTATTTTTTTTGGTTCATTTTGATCAAAATTTCGAAGAGAGAGGGGAAAAAAATCTTCTAATTTTTGTTTTAGTTTTTGGAGTGAGGAAGGCAGGGCAATTAGGGTTAAGTGACTTGCCCAAGGTCACACAGCTAAAAAGCGTGTCAGGTGTCTGAGGCAGTATTTTAACTCAGGTCCTCCTGACTCCAGGGCTGGAACTCTCTTCACTGTGCCACCTAGCTGCCCCAAATCTTCTAATTTTTGTGATGGTTTTGCTGAATCAAATTAGCTTCCTAAGAATCTAATTCCTTCTAAGAATTAGTTCAGGAGGCCTCTTTGCCTTTGACCTTGGGGTTAACAACTGGGGGTGGGTGACTTGGGGGTGAAGAGAGAAAGAATCAGGTAAATCTTTGTGGCAGAGGTGACAGCCTCTTGACTATCAGCACAAAAAAATTGCTTAACTAGCCAAGTCAAAAAGCAGCATTTATTAAGCACTTATATTATGTGTCAGCCACTGTGCTAAATATTAGGGATACAAAAAAGGGGCAAAATCAGTCCTTTTCCTATAAGGGAATTACAATCTAAGGGGAGAAGGTGGGAGAGAGAGACAACATGCCAACAACTTTGTATAAACAAGATATATACAAGATAGAAAAAAAAAATCTCAGAGTAAAGGCGTTAGCTAGTATCCTCCCCCCCTCAACTCAAACTGGGGGAAGAGCTACAAAGAACCATCTCATAGAAGAAAACTTTATTCCATCACTTCAAAACTGGAATACACCACTCCCATTTGAAAAGGCCCCCAAATAACCTCTTCCATAAGAACTTTATAATAAGGCCTTAGACAAGAGCACGAGTGTTCAGGATGGAGGAAGTTCAGATGTCAGACAGATTAAAATTGTATGTTGCTTTCTGGTCTACCTAATATACGAGAAAATATGATAGCACTTAAACAGACACAGAAAAGGGTCACTGGGTTAAGTCCAACACTGAATGATTTGAGCTAAGGAGACAGGCTTAAAAAGAAAATCTATACTGGCCTGAGAAAAAGTTAATGGGAAATGTAATTGAAGCAAATAAAATGATAAAACACTATAGGTAATGCAACCTGAAGTGCCCTTTGACCTAGGGAAGGATGAAACAAAAGGGCATGAAGGGACAGGAGGTGGGGAAAGTCACTCATGGCAGAAAACATGATGGGTTTTTATCACAGAAAGAGCAAGGGGCAGGGCATGGATAGATAAGCCCCCAAAGCGTTGCAAGAATCCATAGAGCTCCATGAATAGGAGACAAGAAATATACTGGGTTTATGCAATCAGGTTAGGCGTCTCCTTAAAGGTCCATGCCAGAAGGGTCTCGTCTCTGTTTCCCTGAGTTCTGTGACTGTGCTAAGAGCTGGAAGGACTGTATGCCCCAGCTGACTGGGAGGGAACCTAGAGGTTTTATTGTCCAAGGTAAGTGATTAGTCTTAGTGTTTAGAGGGGAACAGTGGGGTGGCCTCCTTGGGGACTGGGGCCAGGGCTTCTGGGAATGGGGACAGAATGTGGAGCCAATGCTTCTAAAAGGCGATACACAGATGGATCCCTGGCATCATGGAAATGCCCCTGGCTGGAGATTTCTCATTAGATTCCGTGAAAAAAATCACAGAACCTGCTTGGTGAGCTCTTTTGAAAAGGGCTTGTGGTGAGCAGTAGGTAATAGATAAAGCTATGCCATAGCTATTTACAGCTGAATGTGGTGTGTTCCTGAATATATATATATATATACATACATATATGCATATATAATATTATATATTAGAGGGAGAGAGATAAAGATAGACAGACAGACAGACAGACAGACAGACAGACAGACAGACAGATAGATAGATAGATAGATAGATAGATAGATAGATAGATAGATAGATAGATAGATAGATAGATAGATAGAAAATTTTTCCCCGTTTCTGAGCTGAGGAGTTAGGGTGCTATAGCCTTAGCAAACAGCTCAACCAGCTGAGCTGTGAACAAACCCTTCATTTGGACTTTGATCAGTTGGTTGGGATCTTATTGCCAGCTGAAACGTGCCCATTAAGTCCAGCCATGCAAAGCAATCTTGTGAAAGGACAGAAAATAATTTCCTGAGGAAAGCCAGTGAGTCTTATACAAAGGGATGGAGGAAACTATTGAGGGATAAGGTAACAGGCAGAAAGTCTTCATTCAAATACCTCCTCCCTCCACCTTGCTCAATAAGGGACTAATAAAAGATGTATATGTGTATGTACAGTGTTTATGTGTGTGTGTGTGTGTGTGTGTGCACGTCTGTGTGTGAGAGAAAGAGAGTGAGAGAGAGAGGGAAGGAAGGAGAGAGAGAAGGAGAGACAGATTGTTCCTTCAGTACATAGTGGACTTTGTCTGCAATTTTACTTCATGCAGAGTCTTAGAAGTAACATGTGCTGGTGTTTTTAGCATCTGGATTAATGTTGCATCTACTTTTCCTATAATTCCTTTTAAAATGTTATTGATGTTTTTATGTTTTTTACAAGACAATCATTTCTCTGTCTCCTTCTTCCCTATTACACTCCACCCCCCCCCACCACCACAACCCCCTCGTAACAAAGAAAATGTCAAGCTAAATGGGCCAGTACAGCAACTGTGTAAGTTTGCTTCTCCCAAATCTGGATTCTTAGTCCTCTGACCTCTGGATCCAATATTAGTCACTGCATTTATTCAGAGGTCAGTTGTCATTTTGTGTTGGGTTTTTTTTTATTTACATCATTGTAATTATGTATTTTCACTCCTGGTTCTGCTTGTTTCAATGTGCATCAGTTCGTATAACCTAAGGGATCATAAATTTAGAGCTGGAAAGGACTCAAAAGACCTTCCAGTCCAACTCCTTAATTTTACAGATGAGGAAACTGAGGCCCAGAGAGAAGTGATGTTCCCAAGGTCATGTTGGTGTTAAATAAAAGTGGGATTCAACTTAGGGCCCATCACTCCAAATTCAGTGTTCTTTACATAGTTTTCCTATATTTCTCTGAGTTCCCCCATTTGTCATTTCATATAGTACAATAACATTCCATTATATTTATGACCATAATTTTGTTCAGTCATTTCCCAATTGAAATATACATACTTTATTTCTAGTTTTATGCTACCATAAAAATATTACTGTGATGATTTCCCAGCAATACTTTTGTAGAGGTTTCATTTGATTCTGTCCCCAAACTTAAAGGGCATCTTTAATCTCATGGAAACAAACAGAAGAAAGTCATTGCCTTGCAGGCAGTGCACACTGTGACCAGCCAACTGAGGGAAATAAGGGCCCTGGCTGAAATGGAGCCAGTCTCTTGGCTCCCAAGATCTTCTCTTTGTCGTATGCTTTCTTGTTACTTTCTCATTTAGCCCCGTCTTTCTTCTTCTGCCTCTTTCTTTTGAGCCCTCTTTTTCCGCATAGCCAGACACCCCATTTCTGAGTCTTTTCTCACCAGGATAGTGTACAGAAAACATTTACTAACAGGAGGTTCCTGAATGAGAAGGCTGTCCTTGCTGTTCTCAAGACCTGTAAGAAAGGATTTACCTTGTGACTGTAGCCATAATTGCATCAGGGAGACAGGATAATGCCCAGCTTCTCTGAAGATTTGATGATGTTTGTGGAACATGCAACCTTATGCAAAGCTTGGACTCCTGAGCACAACATAACCCTTGAATTTGAGTAGGTGCAGCCAATTCTAAAGTGTATCCTTCCCTCTCCAATATGGAGGATTTAAATAGACAGCTGTTCTGAGAGGAGGAAATCCTCTCCCCCGAAAATATGGATTATCCTTGAGTATCTAAGAGCTATCCAAAGTGGGAGGTTATGTCTTATTAAAGTAGCGGACTCTCCATCACTGCATATCTTCAAGCAGAGACTGGCTGACTCCTTGTGGCGGAGATATTTCAGCAGGGATTCATGCTTCAGGAAGGGGTAGGATTAAATAGTCTCAGGTTCTGTGTTTCCAAGAATAATGGTATGGAGAACTCTGGGTTTACAAGAGTTGTCAGAGGCCAATCCTGGAAGCACCAGGGAGCACACTTAGTTGTAGCTATTTGGACTTTTGGCTTTTTTTCTGTTCAGACCTTCTGTTGGATAGCATACCAAAAGCAGATTGATCTTAGAAGAGAGGCAATGATTCACTAGCAGCATCATTACTCCCTGATGGAGTCAGAATGTAGAAAAAAAAAGAAGAGAGAGGGAGAGGGAAAAGGAGAGGGAAGGAGGAAGGGAGGGAGACAGAGAAAGAGAGAGAGATATGGAAAGAGAAGAGACAGATAGAGAGAGAGAAGAGATGGAAACAGAGAAAAGAGAGAGAGAGAGAAGAGACAGAGAGAAGAAACAGAAAGAGAAAAGAGAGACAGAGAGAAGAGATGGAGAGAGAGAACAGGGACAGAGAGAGAGGGGAGGGAGGGAGAGAGAGAGAGAGAGAGAGAGAGAGAGAGAGAGAGAGAGAGAGAG
>NW_027187391.1:45296243-45308892 GCF_028583685.1 Petaurus breviceps papuanus
AGAGAGAGAGAGAGAGAGAGAGAGAGAGAGAGAGAGAGAGAGAGAGAAAGAGAGAGAGAGAGAGAATATACTCAAACATACACACACCCCCTATGGTTCAAATGACTTGGCTTTGTTTTCCTGGAGTCCTCCTCAATAATCAAATGGGCTTGAACAAGGGAGGCTTGATTGGCTTCCTTTTGGTTTAATGGGAGTAGTTAGAGTGGCAGGATGGCAGAGCTGAATTGGGAAGGAATCTCTTTGTAACCGCTGGACAGACAATGATACTGCCAGTTCGAGCCTGTCAACAGGCACATGTGATTGCTGTGTTACCGAACAGGCACGTGGCTCTCAGTCAGGTGCCCACACAACCCAACCACGCATCCGCTGCCCTTGCCTCATTTCTCCATGGTATGTCTATCCCTATCATTCTCTACCAAACTGAAAATTCAATTTTCTTTTTTAATTGTCTTAACCATTTGTTAAGAAAAGTTTATGGGATGGTTGTATAAA
The DNA here is from genome assembly GCF_028583685.1 of Petaurus breviceps papuanus. Classification (NCBI taxonomy): domain Eukaryota; kingdom Metazoa; phylum Chordata; class Mammalia; order Diprotodontia; family Petauridae; genus Petaurus; species Petaurus breviceps. The sequence goes on from NW_027187391.1 coordinate 45,296,736, forward strand.
TGCAGATTGAGCTGGTCTCCAAGTCAGGAGTCAGAAAGTGCTGGGTTCAAATCCTGCCTCTGCCCCATTCTGGGTTTGTATCATATTGTTTGGCTTCTCAATGGGTGGGGGAGGGGCTGAAGAATGGGAGAGGATTTGGTACTCAAAACTTTTTAAAAGAATGTCAAAATAAATAGATTTATACATATGTGGATGAATATGTCTGTCTGTCTTCTGTCTGTATAATCTTTCAGCTCCCTGTCCCCTTCCTACCTTTGTAGTTTTCTTCATTCCCTTCCATTTCTTTTATGATTCACTGAAGGCCAACATCAGCCTTCTTGGCTATTCCTCATATCTCCCGACTTCTTGTTGTCTGCCATGCCTGGAATGCTCTTCCTCCTCTCCTCTGCCTTCTGGTTTCCTTCTTTTTTACTTTTTTTTTAGAAAGGGAAAGGCAGGGCAATTGGGGTTAAGTGACTTGCTCAAGGTCACACAGTTAGTAAGTGTTAAGTGTCTGAGGTCAGATTTGAACTCAGGTCCTCCTGACTCCAGGGCTGGTGCTCTATTCATGGGGTCACCTAGCTGCCCTGTGCCTCCTGGCTTCTTTCAAGGCTCACTTTAAATACCACCTTCTACAAGATATCTCTTCTGGTCTCCTCTGCCGTTAGTGTCTTCTCTCTATGGTTACCTTCCTTCTATCTACTCAGTATGTACATTGGATGGACATAGTTGTTTGCATGTTATTGCCCCCTGTTAGAATGTGAGTTCTTGAGGGCAGGACATTGCTTTGTGTCCTCAGTGTATAACACAGTGTCTGGCATTCAGTAAGCACTTAATGATTGTTGAGTGGCTGACTATGGGCAAGAAAAATAGAAATTAAATTAAAAGAGGTAGATAGAGGTAGCAGAAAGAGACTTGGAGTCTAGAGACCTGAGTTAGAGTCCTGCCTCTGTCATTAATTACCTGCTTACCTTGGACAAGTCACAACCTCTTTGAGTCTCCGTTTTTCTCATTTGTAAAATGAAGTTGCTGGGCTAGCTCCTAGATCACTTCTTTTTCTTCTTATATTCTATAGATCTATAATTTTAAGAAGTTTTCAGTCAGGGAGATTTATTGACTATGAGAATGAGTTAATCATAGAAATTATAGCATTTTCTTCTTGGAAAGCTTCTACATAAGAAAGATACTTCTCTGCAAGGGATTCTTTAGATACAATCTTGACTAAAGTGGGCAGGGGGAGAAAGGAGATATGTGTACAGATTTATGACTCCTAGTATGTTTTTTTTAATTATTTTTAATTTAGGAAATAAAATGAGTATTTCCATAACATAGTATAATAAAAAAGTTGATTACACATGAAACTGCAAACCCATTACATATAACTTGCTATTCCTTTTAAATATGTCATAAAGTTATCATGTGAATCTTTTTTTCTTTTTTCTTTTCTTCCCTAGTATGTTTTGATCTAGTCTACCATTAGTCTGCCTTACACTGTAGTCACTTTTACAATCAGTCATGATTTGTGTTTATATGTCATGGACAAGCATTTTAGTCATGGAATACACAAGGTTCACATTTGTAAGTGATAGGAGAAGGATTTTTTTTTCTGGGTTTGGACATTTCTCATCAATTCAAAGAGCAGTCATAGTCCTCTCTGAGGATCATAGGATTTAGAGCTAGAAAGGACTTTGATGTCAACTGGTCCATCCCCTTCATTTTACTCTGAATATCTCATCCAGAATAAAATTTACTCTTCTCCAGATGTTTGGATGGTCTGGTAAATTATCTACATTGATATTTAAATTTTGATATACCACCAAATCTCTCTGGTACTTCTTTTATACAATGCCATTAGCATGAGGCAGTGTGAAATTATCAAGCACTGGATCATGAAGTCAGGAAGACCTGGAATTGAATTCTGCTTCATGCACTTACTAGATGTGTGATTCCATGCAAACAATTTAACTCCCTGGTCATCTTCTCACTAAGCTTCCTTGAGGATGAGTCAGAAAGTCTGGGAGGAGTTCTTCCATTTTTTTAAAACTCTCCTAAACTCCTGCCCCCACCCAAAATCCATTAACTCCTGCTCTGATTCCTCTGCCAAGGCCAACTACCTTCCTGAGTCACAAAGACCTCCTCTCCTCTTCACACCTTTCCAGTTCTTAAATCATAGCCAAACCCTGTCATTGTTTCTGGAAAGGGAGTGTCAGTCTATCCTTTGTGGTCTTACTATCCTAACAACTTTTCAAGTTAAGATATCCAATCCAATGACCACCATTCCCCTCTATGTGTCACCTCCCCTTTTAGAAAGTCAGCTCATAGCTATGTACTAGTACCCACCATTCTGAAAAGTGGTTTTTTATTATGCAAATAAAATGACTTAAATGTCCATATCCCTTTGACCCAGAGATTACCCTGTTGAGCATGTACTACAAGAAAGACATTGACAAAAATGTCTTTAAATAGACTAAAATATTTGTAGCACCACATTTTGTGGTAGCAAAGAATTGGAAATGAAGTAAAAATCTATCAACTGGGGAAATGACTTAACAAATTGTGTTACATGGATGCGATGGAATATTCCTGATCTATCAGGAACAAGGAACATGATGAATACAGACAAACAAGGAGAGAATTATATGAACTAATGCAAAATGAAATAATCAGACAAGAAAAAAACAAATCGATAGATGGATAGATAGAGGCTGCAACAATGTAGAGGACAAGACCAACGATAACATTATTAAAAGAGATTGTTACAAAATGAAAAAGAACAAGCATGTCCTCAAAGAGGCATAAAAGACAACCTTTCTCTCCTCCCCACCCCCATGGATATTGCAAATGACATCATACTTTTATGATGTGTTGATTGGTTTTGTGTATTTTTTCTTTTATTCTTTTAAAAATTAGTTGTTATTTATGACTCTTTGGAAGAGGAGGGTGGGAGATATAGGGAGAAATATAGATGATAGAAAATATATCAATAAAAATCTATTTTTAAAAAAATGTAAATTTCCTAGAGGGCAGGAACTGTTTTTACTTTCCTATTTTTATCTCCAACTATTAGCACAGGGCTTGGTACATGGTGAATGCTTAGTAAGTACTTTTCATTCATTCATTATTCATTCATTTTATCTCTCAGGACCTCACTTTCCACATCTGTAAAATGTGATGATTGTAATTGCTGATCTTTGTCCAGATCTAAATCTATAATCCTTTGACCTGCTAGGTTTCTGGCATGTTTTTTATTTTTTATCTGTTTCTCTTGGAGTGTAGGCGAAATTTTCTCTCTTTTCTTTCCTTCTTTCTTTTTCCTCCATTCTCTCTATTTCTCACGTTTGCCTTTTAAAACAGTACCTAAAGTTTTTGTTCTCTCTCCTCCCTTCCTCTTCCCTTCCCTCCTGTCCTCTTCCCTTCTCCCCTCTATCCATCCAGCCTGTGGTGTCTAATAGGCAGTTGGAGCTATGAAACTGGAGGTTAGGATAAAAGTTAGGGCTAGTTAGGTTGATCTGAGAATCATCAGCATTTGATAATTGAATCCCTGGGAGCTGATGAGATTGTGAAGGGAGATAGTATAGAGAAGAGAAGAGAAAGAGACCCAGGATACAGACTTAGAGGTACCCCTGGTAAGTGGATGTGAGCTAGCAAAGGCGAATGAGAATTGGTCAAAAAAAGTTGGGGGGGGGGACAAAGAAAAAACAGGACAGGGAATTGGCACAAAAGTCCAGAGAGCAGAAAGTATCCAAAAGAGAATGTTTAGCTAGCATCAAAGGCATCCAAATGACTGTGGATTGAGAAAAGGCCGTTATGTTTGTCAGTTATGAGATCATTTGTAACTTTGGGAAGAACAGTTTCAATTGAATGATGAGACTGGAAGCCAAACTACAGAGAGCTTAAAAGACAGTAAGAATAGTAGAAGTAAAGGTACCATTTGTGAATGATTTTCTCAGAGCAAGCAAGGATATTCGGATCACAGAAAGGGGAGATAGGAGTAAGTTTGTAGGCAGCAGGGAAGCAGCCAACAGATAAAGGCTGAAGAGCAGTGAGAGTGGAGACGATAAAGGGGGAAATTTACTGGAGGAGACAGGATGAAATGGGATCTAGGGTTCACATAGAGGAGTCTGCCTTGGCAAGAAGGGTCACCTTTTCACATGAGAAAGGGTGTAAAGAAGGAGATTCTGGGAAAAGGCATTTGAGGGATGTGAGATGTGGAGGGAAGATTAGTGATGGAAATCAATGAGCTAACTTTATGTTAAGCACTTTATAAAATGTCAGCTATTATTAGTAGACTATACGTTATATTTACTATTTTATTGGTTATTGTAATTATTTCTATCTTTAAGCTAGCCATTTTCCCACCATCATAATGGCTCTCATTTATATACTGCTGTCAAGTTTGAAAAGCACTTTACCCACATGTCTCATCGGAGCCTCACAACAACACAATAATAACACCCTGCAAAGGGGTGCTATTATTATCTTCATGTTATAGATGAGATGAGGTTAAGTGATTTATAAGGGTCACATAGCTAATGTCTGGGTCTAGAGCTTTTATGATTCCCTTTCTATCCCTCTATCCACTAAACCACACTGCCTAATCATACTTCTTTTCTTGATGCCATATATATATATATATATATATATATATATGTAGGCTTTCATCTACTTGTGGATGAAATTAAGGATTGAGCAGCTACCTAGATAGCCAGGGGCAGCTCTTTACCTCTTGCCCATGTTGAGGAAGGAAAGATTAGGGAGGAAGAAATGAAGGAATGCTGGAAAGTTCTGTTCTATGGTCCCTCATAATAAGTTGCTGGGCGATGGTCCTATAAACTCTTTTCAGAGGATTTGACTGATCATTAGACTCTTGAGCTTCCTGTGTGGTGGTGTTTGAAAAATACAGGCATCTCTGTCTCTCTCTCTATCTCTGTCTCTGTCTCTTCTCTTCTTGTCCCCTCACTTTTCACTCCTCTTCCTCTTCTTCTTCTTCTTGTTCTCTCTCTCTCTCTCTCTCTCTCTCTCTCTCTCTCTCTCTCTCTCTCTCTCTCTCTCTCTCTCTCTCTCTCTCTCTCTCTCTCTCTCATATTCTTTATAACCCTGTAGTGCAATGTAAGTTCCTTGAGAGCAAGATGTTTCATTTTTATAATTGTGTATCCCTAGAGGGACTGGGACAGTGCCTGGCACATAAGTACTTATTGGTTGAATACTTATTATACACATGCTATATCCTTTCTGACACAATGCAGACTCCTTGAGGGCAGAAACTATTTCTTTCTTTGTTTTGCCTCTTTATCCCTAGCCCCCTAAGCATCTTCTCTGGCACGGGGTAGGAACTTTAAATTTTTTATTGAATTGAGTTGATTGTGTAGTTAATTAATGGGTTATCCAGATCCTTCCATTTCCCCTTCTCCAAATGCTTTTTTAGCATCTCCATACAATCAACCAGCAAGCATTTATTAGAGACCTAGTATGCATTAGGTACTAGGGATGCAAAAACAATATGAAATAGGCCCTACCTTCAAGGAGCTTATATTCTATCCAGGGAATCTGTGTGTGTGTGGGTGTGTATATGGATAGATTAAGATATATAGACTCACCCACACATACCCACATGCACTGGCACACACACACACACACACTCTTAGGACAGAGGCAAAGAAAAAACTTCTCTCAGGGTCCTTCTTTTTGTTTGTCAGCTCCCTCAGAGAATGAATGAAATTGGTATTTTATTTTTATTTTATTTTGGGCTAACAAAATGTGGGGAATCTCTGCAGATTTCTTTTACCTATGTAAGCACTCCCCAAATACCCAATAGGGATAGGGCCAGGCCTAGACCTATGATTTCATTGATTAGAATGAACACTCAGCACCTTTTCTGCAATTTACAATCTAAGAGAATTGCCTTCAGCACTGAGAGGTTAAGTGATTTTTGTCCAGGGCCACTCAACCAGGATGTGTCAAAAGCAATACCTGAATCCAGTTCTCCCTAGCTCACGACCCTCAGTGGCCCCTAAACTCCCAACATTTTGAATGATTGGGAGTTGACCGTCAGGGAAAGGTTTGCCATGCTCCAGTGACCACTGGTCTCTTGTGCTGATCTCTGCTTTTTTGCACTGCTTCCTTGCCCAGCCAAAACTGTCATCTCAGAAGATTACCTGGCGGACCCTGTGGGTATGAAGCGCTACAGTGTGGACCCCTCCGATTCGGCCTTCAATTGCACGGGCTCTTCCTCTTCCTCCTCCTTGTACTCTGGGAGGCTGAGCTCTGGAGATGGATGCCTTGGGAGAGGCCTCACTACTTCTTCCTGCAGTCATCGCTCTGGCCCCATGTCCTCTGGCGGCCCCTCAACTGTTGGTCTGAGGCACCAGGCATCCAGCCTCGTGAGGAATGGCACTTATTTGGAAGGAAACAAAAGTGGTAATGTAATGCAACCCTGTGGATCTCACTCTTGTGTAATAGTCAAAGTCAGGTTCGCTCACAGGACTCTTGAGAAAGTGGCAGTTTCTTCTAGAAGCCAATACAATTGCTAATTTCCCTGCTAAGTACAACATGGGAGAGGGAGATCTCACTTGGTGTTAGGAGGTCCTGCCCCTGTTCTTTTACTGCCTCCCACATCCCTGCCTGTATCCTTTAAGGCAAAATATCACATTGCTCTTATCCTTCGTTCCCAGGCCACCAGATCTCTGTAGTCTGCATACTTATATAGCCAGGCATGATCAAAAATGCACTCGTGTATGTTTACTTTGCTCTACCCAGCACACATGGGCCATCTCCAAAAGCTTCCCCCAGACTCCAATCTGCTTCATCACCCAGCCAGCTTCTTGTGGTAGTGGGGATAGAGAAGCAAGGGGTGATAGGAGCCAGCTTTTCAAGGGGGTGGCAGATCTGGGCTGTGGAAGGAACCAGTACCCTTCTGTCACTCTGGAGGTTCATACCATAAGACTATAAACCCTGCCCCAAGCCCCTCCCCTGGCATGACTCTCCAGGCTAGAATCAAGGGATGAATATTCTCTCTTGGATATCATTTTCAAAGGGAGGAGTCCCTTCCCATTTTATATTTGGAAGGATGGTAGGAAAAAAGTAACTTTGGTGCCCTTCCATCTCCTTTTCAAATTATTATAATATAAAAATAACAATGACAATAATAAAAGCTAGTATTTATATAGAGCTTTAAGGCTTTCAAAGTTCTAAACAAGAATTACCTTAGTTTATCCTCACAACAACCCTAGGTGGTAGGTGTTATCTCCCTTCCAAACCCCTGGGCCCTCCTCTCCTTCCTGGTAAGAGATCACTCTTCTCATGTTGCCTTCTGGTTGTCTGTAACATTGGCTCTGAGGTTGTGATTGTGGTGTCCCCAGATCTGTTCTCTTCACTAGTGCCTTATCCTATCAAATTTGTCCTCACTCCTATTCTCCCAGCTTCCATTAGGAGGAAAGTAATTTTATTACAATAATTAAATGAACTCATCCTCTTTCTTTAATTCTTCCAGACACAACTCTGGAAAAAAAAAGTTGGCTGCCTAAAGTGTTGATGATAGACACACCCTGTGGGACTCTGGGAACTTTGAGCTTTTGCTGTGTGTGATACATAGGACTGGATTGGTCACAACATAAACACCCATTTGCCAGGGAGATTGGCATTTTCTGGCATGGACAATAAGGGCATATATATGCTATATTATTATAATATGTTCTTCTTTGGACCTCCTTGCATTTTGTTCCCTAGGAGGCAGCCTTCTTGACCTATTCTTAGATCAGGCTTTAACTATTCAAAAACAGAACCTGAGCCAATATAAAGTATGTACTAAGGCCATGCTAAAGGCTTAGCCAAGCTGGGAGTCCAGTAAGGAGGTATGGCCATAGACATACTGGAAAGAAGGGGAGAGATAAAGAAATTAGATTTGATTTTGTGGGAATTTTTTTTAAAAATATGCACAAGGATTTAATTTGAATTAACAATTGAATTAAAAAGAAAACTTTTCCTATACAAAGACTCCCAACTCAGAAGGCAGGGACTAGATTGCAAGGAGTTTGAGCCTAAATTAGGGATTAGGGAGAAGCAATAGAAGAGGACTAGGCTGTGCTTTACCCAGGAATGGGTTTGGCATTAGCAATGGTTTAGTTTGCAACACTCTGGTAGGGATGGGGGTTGGGACAGGCATGGATTTTGAATATGCATTGGAAACAAAGGTCTGCCTTAAAAAAAAAACAACTTCAATGTATCTGCATAAGATCAATTGAGAAAAGAATATTAATAGTTGTCTTGTCCCATTCCTTCATTTTTTTTTAGAACAAGGAACATGCAGAGACTAGGTGACTTGCCCAAGTTCTCTTTGGATGGACTTGGGATTTGAACGCCAGACTTTTGATTCCAAATATATATGATAATTTAAGGTGGGAGAGAGCACCAACAAATATGGGGGTGAGGAAAGACTTCCTGCAGAGGAGGCACATGAACTAAGATTTGAAGAAAGAGAGGGATTCTGAGAGGTGGAGGTAGGCAGGGAATGCATTTTGGACAAGAGGGACATTCCACGGACATGTGGAGTTTGAATGAAATGTAGAGTATATGAAGACAGTAATGCAAGACAAAACTGGAAAGGCAGTCTGCAGTCAAACTGTAATGGGCTTTCATTGTCAAGAAGCACTATGTTTTATCCTAGATATCATATAGGGAACCGTTGAAGGTCCTTGAGAAGGGTAGTGGCATGGTCAGATTTGTGGTTTAAGAAGATTATTTTGGCAACCATTTGTAAGTTAGATTGAAAAGGGGCAAGACTAAAAGATGAGAGTCCATTTGGGAGGCTGCAGACTCTTAGCATAGCAAATACCAACAACTCTAGCTAAATGAAGAGGTTCTATCATTTACATTCCATATGGCTTTTCTTTCAACCTGTCCAACCTACCCTCACATGAATCAATCAATCAATAAGCATTTATATTAAGTGCCTACTATGGATCAAGTGCCAAGCTAGGTGAGACAAAGACAAAAATGAAACAATCTTTGCCCTCAGTCAAACCTTTGACAATATTATATTTTCCTTACCAGGGTACATTCAGTCACTAAACAGCTTGGCTCCTCTGAGTGGTGCTGAAGTCCCCCAGTCCACTGCCCATTATTGTTCAAAAAAAATCATACCCCGAATGAAAGCACTGAGTTATCTCTAGGAATAGCAGTGACTTTGGTCATAAACTTGGGGAAGGCTCCTAGACAAATCTTCCTCCCCACAGTGCAAATTGAAATCATATATCTTATGCAGTCCTGATAACTGCAGAAGGCCATGTGCAGATGGCAAGAATCCAATGTCATGAAGAACCACTTGGTTTTCTCCCTCTAGTAAATAACTTGGTCTGTCTTCCTGCTATCTTGATGCACGTGACTGGGCTTATCTGTCACACTTGTCAATGTAATGTGAAGAGTGTGTGTACATGGCCCACGCTTCCCTGATTTTTGCTTTGGTATTCAGGTGAAGAAATTCTCTGAGAGTGTGTTCCTGTCTCTCAGTCATGAGAGAATTGCTGAGAAATATGAAATTTCAAATAACTAAAACTTTCTGACTTTTGCATTTACCAGTAGACTTCGAAAGATTCTCATCCATAATTAGATCTAAACTTCAGTGTTCAATATACAGAAACAGGGTAAATTAGATCTTAGTGCAACATGAATTTTTATTGTATACTGTCATTTTGCTGGGTTAGAGTTTGGAGTTGTCTCAGGAGAGAATTATGAATTTGAATGCTCAATACTTATAAAACTGTCATATCCTGAATCACCAAATGGCAAAATTCTGTATCTTCAGTTGATCTTATCACCCAAATAAATTGTCATGGTTAGGTGTGTCACGTTATAATAACAAGTGACATTTGTTATAGGTTTTGTAGTTTGCAAGGGGAGTTACATATGTTATCCAGTACAATCCCTTCCTTTCCTCTTCTCTCTTCTTCTCTCTTCTCCTGTCTTGTCCTCTCCTCCTCTCCTCCTCTCCTTTTCTCTCCTCTTCTTTTTTCATCTCCTCTTCTCTCTTCTGTTATTCTATCCTCTCCCCTCCCTTTCTCTCCCTTCCTTCTTCTTCCCTTCCTTCTCTCTCTCCACTCATTCATTCAGGAAGTAAACAAGCATTTATTAAGATCTTACTATGTGTCAAACACTCTGCTGGGCTTTGGAGGGTACAAATACAAAAAACAAAAGCCTATAACCTCAAGAAGCTTACTTTCTGTTTCCTCTCTCCTCTTTTTTTTCCTCTGTTTCTTTTTGTATACACACATACACATATATTCATACTTTTTACTCATACTTCTCCTATAACCTATCCCATTCTGACTTATTTGGATACATGTTTTACTGTTAGACTGTAAGTTCCTTGAAGGCAGAGGGTGAAGTTTTGTCCAAATTTTCTTTCCCCACAGCACTCAACCCATTGTCTTTCTTTGTAGTAAATAGTCAATACATCTGTGTTGAATGGAACACCAGGTATGACAATAAGATAAGGGAAATGATTCTATAAGCCCCACCTAAATACTGTCATGATTTCAAAGTCAAAATTCATATCCACATCTATATCCTTACTATAGGAGTGTCTGTGTAAGCATACCTAAGTCAAGTCTTTCTCCATACTTCAGCAGAATCTCATCTGCTAGTTTAGCAATGAGCCAACTAACTCATGGACCTTGTTATATTATATGTTCATGTAAGTGCATAATAATAGAGATCTTTCCATACTGAAGTTTGTCTTAGAAACATGTCCTTGGTCTCTATTTTCTAACTTCAAGAAAAACAAAGCCTAGATAAAAGAGGGATCTGGGAAGAACAATTAGCAAATTCAAATGTTAAAGTTGGCTAAATAATCCTTTGTTACTTTAGCATTAGGAGACCTGTCTAACCTAGTCTCCTGGCTACAAAATTCAGTAGTGTAAAATTCAAATATACTTGTGGAAATTTAAGCATATTTACATGCAAATACCATCTCTTCCTTATCGTAATAGGGGTAAGACATCTATCCTGAAATAATGAAATAACTTTGACAAGTAAAGAACGTGAATCCATGAATTTACTAATTGTTTTTTTTTCCTATGGTATTAGCTTGTGTTCAGTGAAGTTTGTACCATCAAAAGATGTAACTAAGGGAATTTTACCTTTAGGATATACCTTTCTCTATGTAAATAAAACAAACACAAATCCCAAATGTCTGTCCATTATTAATAGATTTTAGGGACCTTGATAATTCCCTTCTATATAAAAATGTAACCCTTTTCTATGCATTATTCTAGGGATTTTCCACCCCAACTCACTGTACCAGCCCCCATAGCAATTCTTCACTTTAACCTATGATGTGTTAGGACTATTATATAACTTCTACCAAAAAGAAAAAAAAGAGACACAATACTGTTTTAAATATAATATATAAATATAATAAATAAATGCATTTCTATTACATTATTGGTTAAATAGGTTTTTGTGGGCTAGCTTCTAATCCCGGCCTCCACTTATAACCTTGTTTCTATGAGAAAATGCAGAAATGAGTTCTACATGTGATAGACATGAAATAATCTTTACCCTTCCACCTCCCAAACTGTCCTGCAATGGAAAGAGCACTAACTTTGGAATGAGAGGTCTTAGATTCAAATCCTGACTTTTACACTCCACTCCATCACTGGGCATTTTCACTGACTATCCCCATTCCTGGAATACTGTCCTATAGGAAGCCTTTCCCAACCTCTCTTAATTTCAGTGCCTTTTCCCCATTAGTTATTTCTTATTTATCCTGTATATAGCTTGCTTTGTATATATTTCTTTGCATGTTGTCTCATTAAATGGGGGGAGGGCAGGGATTATATTTTGCCTTTTTTTTATCCCTAGCTCTTAGCACAATGCCTGACACATAGGTGTTTAGTGATTGTTTATTGAATTGAATTATCCCTCCTTTTCTCTGCAAGCTCCTTGAAAATAGGGTCTACTATCTTTTAGCTTTCTTTCTTTCCTTTTCCTTTCTTTCCTTTTCTCTTTCTCTTCCTTTCTTTCCTTTTCTCTTTCTTTCTCTTTTTTTCTTCCTTCCTTTCTTCCTTCCTTCCTTCCTTCCTTCCTTCCTTCCTTCCTTCCTTCCTTCCTTCCTTTCTTTCTTTCTTCCTTCCTTCCTTTCTTTCTTTCTTTCTTTCTTTCTTTCTTTCTTTCTTTCTTTCTT
>NW_027187391.1:45308902-45325763 GCF_028583685.1 Petaurus breviceps papuanus
TTCTTTCTTTCTTTCTTTCTTTCTTTCTTTCTTTCTTTCTTTCTTTCCCCATCACTTAGCACAGTGCTTGACAAATAGTAGGTGCTTAATGAATTATTATTGACTGACTGACTTATATACTTTCATGACCTTAAAGAAGTCACTTCTCCTCCCTGGGCTTTGGCCATTTCTGACTCTACACCAATGACCCTATGATACATCAAAAGTTCTGGGAAGGGGAACTCACCATTACTCCCACTGTTGTTCGCATATATAGGACATTGGTACCTTTTGAACTAAAAGGAACTTTGAAGACCCTATAGTCTAAGCCCCTCATTTGACAGATGGGGAAACTGGAGCCCAAATTGGTGAACTGACTTATCTAAGGTCACACAAGTATTAAGTAATGGTAGAATTCAGACTCAGGACTTCTGACTACAAACCTGCTATTCTAGTCAGGCTTTCCACTGACTTATAAGTCAAGTGTTCATAAATTATAAAGAGATGACACTATGTACCTCAAATTTATGTAACACTTCTGGACCTGGTGTGAGGAAGATTCATCTGCTGAGTTCAAATCTGTCCTAAGACACTAGCTATGTGACCCTGATCAAGGCATTTAATCCTGTGGCCTCAGTTTCCTCATCTATAAAATGAACTAGAGAAGGAAAATGGCAAACCACCCTATTATCTCTGCCAAGAAAACTCCAAATGGGGTCAAACAAGCAAGTGAGCAAAAAAAAAAGTAACACTTCATATTTTTCAAAATATTTCATATCTGAAGCAGCTGGGTGTCACAGTGGATACAGTGCTAGGCCTAGAGTCAGGAAGATCTGAGTTCAAATGCAGCCTCAGACTGAACAAGTCATTTAGTCTAAGTTACCTCATTTGTAAAATGGGGATAATAATAGTGCCAACCTCCCAGGGTTATTGTTAGGATTGAATGATATGATATTTGTAAAGCATTTTGCAAATCTTAGAACATATAAATGCAATGTAACTATAATATATGATACATTATGTTATTTCTTGCATGATACATAATATCATATATTATATAATATATGCCATATATTAGATATTATATCATGCATTATATATAATTATAAATATAAATGCTATCTATCTGCTTTCAAAGAGGCAGGGTGGCATGGTAGATAAAGTAACACACTTGAAGTTGGGAAAACCTGGGTTCAAGACCCATCTTAGACCATTCAAGACCACTTAATAGGCATAGACAGTTATTTATCTTCTCTGAGTATTAATTTTCCTCATCTGTAAAGTGGGGATGATACCTTTCATATTTTCCTCACATCTTTTTCTTGAGGCTCAAATGAGATGAGATATATGTGTATGTACGTGTATAAATATATACATGTATATATACATGTGAATATGTTTGTGTGTGCATACATTATATACATGTATGTGCATATAAATAAAGGAGAGAGAGCAAGAGAAGAGAAAGAGGAGAGCAGATAAGAGAGAAGAGAAGAGAAGAAAAGAGAGAAAGGGAGAAAGAGAAGGAGGAGATAAGAGAAGACAGAAAAAAGAGAGAAGAGAGAGAAAGAGAAGAGAAGAGGAGAGGGAGAAGGAGAAGGAGAAGGAAAAGGAAAAGGAGAAGGAGGAGAGAGAGAGAAGGAGAGACAAGAGGAGAGGAGAGGAAAGGAGAGGAGAGCTTTACTTGCTTTGGAGTGGTGCGTAAATGCCAGGTATTATTATCTCATTTAATCCTTGCAAGAAACTACAAGGCAAAAAAAAAAATTATTAGTGTCTCCATTTTACAAATGAGAAAATTGAGACCTAGAGAAACAAGGCCTTGACTCAGCTCATGCTCTAGTTAGTGGTGAGTGCAACAGCAGAACCCAAGAAACATATGGTATAGTACAAAAAGTTCTTGACTTGGAATTAAGAAGCCCTAGGTCTGAATTCTGCCCCAGACACTTATTAACTGTGTCTCTTTGGGCAAACTGAGCCTCAGTTTTCTTATCTATAAAAAAAGGAATAATAATGATATCCACCTTCCAGGGTTGTTATGAGGATCAAATGAAATTCTAAATGTGAAGTGCTTTGTAAGTCTTAAAGTGCTAGTTGAATGCCATATGTGATGATGGTGATGATGACCCCTTATTCCCAGTCCAGCAGTTTCCCATCCCCCCATTTTTCGATGTGAGCTGAAAACATGTCCCGATTCATGATATACATGAGGGGATTTATTGAGTCTTCACATGGGTGTGCGAAAGGCAGAGAGACAGAGACAGAGTGTGCACACATGTAAAAATGTACTGGATTATTTAAAAACTAGATTCAAGGCAATTCTGTTCCTGGGAATTATTATTTCAGCTCTACAAAAACATTTCATTATACCTCCATTCACAACTGGGTCTCATTTTTCATAGGCTTTTGGGCTGTATCCAGGGAAAGGACATCACTACTTACAAAGCACTCCACACCATGAGAAATGCTGGCATTTTCACAAAGGCATTTGTCAAACAGTTTGCATGTTTCACCAGGCTTCGACACTCCATTTTTTTCACATCTGTCATGTGTTCTTGCTAACCTATTAAATTTGCCTGTCCTGGAGATGCCAGGCTGAATTCATAGATCTCCCTGACACCTTTGCAGCAGCCAGTCCATGTAGTTTATTTATTATCTTTATAAGCACAGACCACTGCAAAGGTTTTACAAACTTGCCGTTGGGCGAGTCCATTTTTCTTCTTCCTGAAGCTGGTTTATGGGCTGCTGTTAAATCCTGGGCAAATCTTAACATGTAATTTGTGTGTGCTGCTGGTCTTTGCATAGTGCAACTGTGTGACCCACCCCCATCCCCACAGAAGGTCCATGTTGCTAGGCCACTAGACATGGGTCCCATCCATGACCACTTTCCCTCTTGCCTCATCTACCTAACAAAAGTTTTCATGGAATGTTTTATAGGCAGTAAAAGTACATGCTTGGTTACTGGTTAGAGCAATCTCAACAACCAGCTTGGAAATCAAAAGAAGTAGATTCTAGATAGAGTTCTGATACTAATTCACTCTGAGGCCCCAATTTTCTCATTTCTAAAATGACTAGATAACTTGTACAATTTGACAAGCATTGATTAGGCCCCTACTATGTTCCAGGCTTTTGTTGTTTGTCCTTCATTCTCAAAGAGGACCTTGAATCAGGAAGGTGATGTCCTGACTTGCAAGTGATATTACAGGCAGTCACTGTGCTAAAGATGCTCTTACTAATTAACATTTTATAGAACCTACTATGTGCCAGGTACTATACTAAGTGTTTTATAAATATTATCTCATTTAATCTTCACAACAACCCTGCAAAGGTGGGTGTTATTATTATCCTCATTTTACTGTTAAGGAAATTGAGGCAAACAGAGGTTAAGTCACTTGCCTAGGGTCCTACAGTTAATAAATATCTGAGGCCAGATTTGAACCAAGGTCTTCCTTACTCTAGGCCCAGCATTCTGACACTAAGATGAAACATGAGAGTATCCCTGTCCAGGGTTTAAATTCTGCAAGGGAAAACAAAATATACCCCAATAAGTAAATACAATATAACCGGAGGAAGTTAGGGTTGTGCTGAAAAGTAGAGGAACCAGGAAAGATCTTCATATAGGAAGTGCACCTGGAGATGGGACAGGGAGGGAGCTAGGGATTCCAAAAGGTGAGGAGGAGCCCAGACGGTCTGGGCAAAAGTATAGAAATAGGCACTGGAATGTCGTGTATGGAAAGCAAGTGAACCAGTTTGTCTTGGAGCACAGAGCATGTGAGAGAGGAGTATGAAATCAATCTGGAAACAGGTTAGAGCTGGATTGTGAAGGACTTTAAATGCCAAATAGAACTCATATTTTATCCTAGAGACAATAGGGAGTGACTGAAACTTTTTGAGTAGTGTTGTAAAATGATCAGATCTGTGCTTTTGTAGTGTGGGGGATGGGTTGGAATTGGGGGAGGGGGAGACACTGGAAGCAAGGAGACCAAATTCAAAGTGCTTTTAATTGCTTAGGTAAGGGTTGATTATGTATTCCCTGAACTTGGTTGGTGACAATCTGAGTGAGGAGAAGGAGGATTAGAAAGACTTGGGAACTTGTTGGATAAATAAGGGTGGGTGGGGTGAGTGAAAATGAAGAGGTGAGGTTGCCAACCTGGGTGACTGAAAGAGCAGTGCTACTTTTATTGGAAATTGAGGAGTTAGGGCAAGGACAAGTTTAGACAAGACAAGATAATGAGTTTTATTTTGTATATGTTGAGTTTAAGATGCTTCAAATGATGTCCAACAGGTGGCTTGGTGATATGGGACTGGAACCCAGGAGAGCAATGAGGATTGGTTATACATACACATACATATACATACATATATACATACATGTGTATATGTGCATACACACATTTAGGAGTCATCTTCAAAGTTGATAGATCATTAAGAAAGAGTATAGAGATAAAAGAGAGGATCCAAGACAGGGCCCACACATGGGAGGTATTGCATGGATAATGTGCATCAAAGGAGAGCAAAGGAAATGGAGAAAAATAAACTAACTAGGTAAGATGAAAACCAGGAGACAGTGGTACCTTGAGAACCCAATAAGGAAGAGGAGGTCAACGTGTTACAGAGAGATCAAGAAGGATGATGAGAGAAGTCTCTTGTAGTTCTACAGATTTCTGACCCTACTACACTCCAGGATCTAATTTTCTATTTCCTCTTAATTTTGACTGGTTCTGGAGTCTCTTTCTTAAAAATGAGCTTTTCTTTTTCTTTCCAAGCAGCTGAGGTACTATGGGAAATCAGCTCCCTGAGCTTGCTAAAAAGAATCCTTGCTTTCCATAGACTCACCTGTTCATTTATCTTCATTTTTCTTTATTCGTGCCAAAAAGCGGACGCTATACTCAACCCCAATCTTGACAGCTACAAAAGCATTAATGGCACCGAAGACTCCCAGTCTTTTCTAATCGGAGCACCTATTATCCTCATTAATTCAAATGCTATGATGAAGAAAGATTCAAAAGTATTTGACAAATGTGATTTACTTGATTCCTAATCCTCTTGTTGAGTACAGATGTCTTCGAACACAATGGCATTCAGATGGCTTTGTGATGCATTAAAGATTTTCCAAGAGAATGTTCTAGTGCAGAACACCTTCTCTCATCCACATCCCACAGAAAACTGGAAGGAAGACTTTTTAGCATATGAAATCTCTATCTCAGTGATAGGGCACACATGTAGTGAAAGGAAAGCAAAGGGTCTGTTTTCCCCAGCATTAATGGGGTCCTGTGTGTTTTTCAAATACTTTATAAGGAAGAGACATCTGGAACATCTCCAGTCATCCTGATATATATCTTGCCACTGGAGCAAGATGGCTCTAGAGAAGAAAGTGAGGCTAGTAACATAGCCCGGCCTCACTGTAATCCAATTCACTGGTGAGGCATGACATCACCTTCCTGGTGTCTTGGTCCTCTTCGTGAACAAAGGACAAACAACAAAGAAGAGAAACTAGGACAATAGAAAATTGTTGTGACTCCACGGACTAAGAAAGAGACATAGGAACTCTGAAATTTGAACCCAAACACTCCACAGGTAATCTGGGAGTGTTCATTTCATCAATGCTCAGTGCCTTCATTTTTCTATCTGTAAAACAAGAACGATTCCCTGCTTATAAGATTGCCTATTTAGTGACTGGATATTGGGCATTTAGCCTATTGGCTATTTTTTTTTTAATTGAACCTGTGATTTCATTGGTATGAGCTGTTGCCAGTGAGGAAAATTTTACCAATGCAGATCTGCATATATCATGAAATTTATAAATCTAGAGAGTTGCCTGGGGGCATTGACTTGCCTAGGGTTACAAATCCAATGTAGGTCAGAGGTGCGATTTGAATCCAGGTCTATCTGACTCTGGAGACAGGTAGGTACCACAGTGAATAGAGCACTGGGCCTAGAGTCAGGATAGACCTGAGTTCATAATCCGACTCAGGCACTTAATAGCTGTGTGACCTTGAGCAAGTCACATGACCTCTGTTTACCTTAATCCACTGGAGAAGGAAATGTCAAACCACTCCAATATCTTTGCCAAGAAAGCCCCATGGACAGTATTGACATGCATGGTCCACAGATCATAAAGAGTCAGACAGGACTTAACAACAACTACCTTACTCCAAAACCAGTTTTTTTATTCACTAGAGAGTTCAAATTCTACAGGGGAAAACAACATGCCTCTTGTTAAGTACAAATATACAAAATAAATTAAAAATAATTTTGAGTACATGCATTAGATTCAAAATAAAACTTGTTACCCCTCCCACCATCCTTCCTTATCTCCGTCCAGGGAATCCCAACCCTGTCACCTAAGTTTTCAACCTCATAGTTATCCTAGCTCTTTACTCTCCATCACCCCCATATACCCAAACAATTGCCAAGTCTTTTATCTCTACAACATTTCCTAAATCCATCCCTTTCTCTCCACTCTCATGGAAACCTTCCCTACTTCAAATCCTCAATCACCCATCACCTGAATTATTGCAATAGACTCCTAATTGGTTTCTCTGCCTCAAGTTTCTTACCTCTAATCTATCTTCCAGACAACTGCCAAACTGATATTCTGAAAGCAGTGTTTTCACCACGTCACTTTGCTTGAAAAGCTCCAGTGGTTCCCTGTTACCCCTTAGATAAAATACAAACTCTATTTGGCTTTTAAAGCTTCTCACAATCTGGCTCCAGCCTTCCTTTCTATCCATATTTCATGTTATTCCCCTTCACATACCTGATGTGTAGTAGCCGTATGAGCTAGAGGGAAAGAGGGTATGTGTGTTTTAGAATGGAATTCATGGTACATCGTGAAGGTAAAATAGATCTTAGCAGCTGATTGTGTAGGAAAGAGTTGGGGGTGGTGGTAAGGAAAGAGATAAGTCAAATATGACTCACAGGTTTACAGTCTGGTTGGTTCAGAAAATAATGGGGCCATTAACACTGGGTAAGGGCTGGGCTTCTACTGCCTGTCTCTTCTCCCTACTATGTGGGTTCTGTCTCATCCATCGACCACACTACTTTAAGCCTCCTCTCATCCTGTGCTCTAGAGAGGGGCCCCATCCGGGAAGAGGCAAATTCAAATATGGCCCCAGATATTTACTAGCTATGTGACTCTGGTCAAGTCACTCAACCTTGGTCTGCCTTAGATTCCTCAAGTCTAATAGCACCTTCCTCTCAAGGTTGTTTTGAGGATCAAATGAAATAATTGTAAAATGCTCAGCACAGTGCCTGGCACATAGTAGGCACTTGGTAAATCCTTCCTTTCCTTCCCTTCTTCCTTCTTTCCTTTTCTCCTTCCTTCCTTTCCTTCCTTCCTTCCACCCTTTGTTGCATACAAGTTTCAACAATCCTAAGAGATAGGTACTATTATTATCTGCATTTTACAGATGAAGAAACCAAAGTCAATAATGGTTATGTGGCTTGCCCAGAGTCACACAGCTAGGAATATGCTGAACTTGGGCTCAAATTCAGGTTTTTCTCCTTCCAAATTAGCCACTACATCCACTCAACCACCTAGCTACCATCAAGTATCTATTCTCTACCAGGCACTAGAAGGGACTAAATTTCACTGCTATGGGGAACTCTCCAGTGAAGAAACTCCCTTTATCAACATAGCTCAGGGACTTTTCTGCAACTTACAATCTTAGAGAATTGGCCAAAGCATTGAGTTTAAGTGACTTGCTCAGACACTGGGGAAAAGAAGGCAAAAATGGAGTAGTCCCTGCTTTGCTAGGATTTATGCACCATCTTGAAAGACAAGATTATATATATATATATATATATATATATATAATTAACCTGCTTAAAACTTAAAAATTAAGCTTAAAATTAAAACCAAAAATTAAAAGCTTGAAACTGCATTAAGACTTTTTGGACAAGCTATATAAAAATAGAAGGTTATTTGAGTGAGAAGGAAGAGGCACTAGCAACTGGGGAGATCAGGAAACGTCTCTTGTAAGAGATGGTACTTGGGCTTAGCTTAAAGGAAATTAAGGGTTCTAAAATGTAGAGTTGGGGAGAGAGTTTGAGCTGAGTTCAGTTTCCCCATCTGTAAAAGGAGGAGTTGAACTAGATGTTTTCTAAGGTCCTTTCTATTTATAGATGCTATGACCTTCAAGAGCCATTGTAGTACAGTGCAAGAAAGTTTTGGATTTGATTATGCTTCTTTGGAGATCTCTGGGGGTCCTGGGGCCACTTTTTAATTTTCCACTCTCATCTTTTGCAATATCTTTTATAGAAATTCTCCATATTCCTGTGTTCTCCCTTCCTCTGCCAGCTGTAGCACTTTACACACCTACTATGTCCTTAGAGCTGGTAGGCTTATTCGTTATAAACCAGTTAGTACTGACAGGAGTCAGGAGGGTTGAGTCAATATAAGTCTTTTGCAATGCAAGGGTTTTTTTTGTTTGTTTTTGTTTTGTCTTGGTGTGATGTAAAGATGGGCTCTCCGGTTCCCTAGACTGGGTGATACCTGTCGTGGGTGATAAACCCCATGTCCTTACATTGGTTTACATGGATGTAATGTTGAAGATTCATCCTTCTGCAGAGACCAAGAATAAAGACATAAATGTACCATCGCTTTGCAGTGTCATTATTGTTTTGATTTAAAGCTAGTGTGGGCTGAAGTGACCTTAAATCATCCTACCGTCACAGTATTAAAAAAATCACATTTTCAGTGTTTATCTTAGCACTTCTTAGCAGGTCAACAAGTAGACTGTTCATCAAGGGTCTTCAGCTCATGGACAGACTAGGATTAAAAGGATATTGAACAGGGGCGGCCAGGTAGCACAGTGAGTAAGAGCACCAGCCCCAGTGTCAGCATGACCTGGGGATCAAATCCAGGCTCAGACACTTAGCACCCACCCAGAAACACCTGGCCATGTAACCTTGAGCAAGTTACTTAACCCTGATTGCTTTAAAAAAAAAAAAGGATATTAAACAGAAAAGGGCGGCTAGGTGTCACTGCAGTGGATAGAGCGCTGGGCCTGAAGTCAGGAAGACTCATCTTCCTGAGTTCAAATCTAGCCTCAGACACTTACTAGCCATGTGACCCTGGGCAAGTCTCTTAATCCTGTTTTCTCATCAGTTTTTCTGCCTCAGTTTTCTCATCTGTTAAATGAAATGGAGAAGGAAATGGCAAATTACTCCAAATACCTGCTAAGAAAACCCCAAATGGGGTCATGAAGAATCAGACATGACTGAAATGACTGAACAACTAAGCGGAAAGGTTATTTTAAACACCAAGGATATCAGCTAGTACAGAAAAAATAATCTTCCAACCCCTGTTTCTTCCTTTCTTCCATTTTATGGCCTAGAGAGAGTAGAAAGTTTGGTCTCCAGATGGGATCTTAGAGTTGTAGACTTAAGAATGGAAGGGGACTTAGGGGACTTTCTAGTCCAATCTCATTTTACAGAAGAGGAAACTGAGTCTCAGGCATGTTAAGACCACACAGATAAGTGGCAGAGGTGATATTTGGATTCAGATCTGATGACACCAGAGCCAGCATGACTTCAGATACCTTCCTTACTGTTCTGCAATGGGCTCGGTAGGGATAGAAGAATGAAACTTGCAGCTTTTCTCTTGCCCAGCAAGAGAACATGTCTCTCTTTATCCCCCCATACCACCTTCCTTACCTCCACTCCCCATCCAACATGCACACACAGATACACACACACACGCACACATGCACACACACACCCCCCTCTTGGGGTCCTGTGTTCTGATTAATTAGGAGAATTCTTTCCCCCTTCTCCCAGACTAAAGCCCAGGTTAAACCAGATAGTAGCCATCAGTGTCTCTGAGTGGCAGACCCCAGGCCCATTTTCTAAGAGCCCCTTGTGCTTTTCTTCTATTTGTTCATCCCCGTTTAGCCTCAAGTCCTTCTCCAGATGGCCAAGATGCAGCCCGACCTACCAGCAAGAATCCCTCCACCTGGACTGTGGAAGATGTAGTCTGGTTTGTGAAGGATGCTGACCCTCAGGCCTTAGGACCTCACGTGGAGCTCTTCAGAAAACATGTATGTAGATGTCATGGGCCCTGGGGAATGGGACCAGGGGTTGGGATGTGAGGGGTCTGAGATAAACATACAGATGGCACTGACTTGTTAAGGTGGACCAAATGAACAGCACCTTGCGCCCCTCTATCTGAACAAAATTAGGGAGATACAGTGAAAAGAGCACTTGCCTACTCTCCATTACCCAAGGAGAGAAGGAAGCTTTCTCCAGAAGAGCAGAGTTCAAATCTTGCCTCTTGTGCTTATTACCAGTATGATCTAGGAGAAGTCACTTAACCTCTCTAGGCCTCAGTTTCCTTGGCTGTAAAATGAAAAAGCTGGACCAGCAGGCCTATAAGGTCCCTTCTTGCTCTGGATCTAAGATCCTACAACCACTTCTGTTATTTATGCTTCAGAAATAGCATTTCATTTGTCCCACGTATTACCTGGTTTTGACATTTATTGGGTAGGCCAGTTTAGGTCTGTTTTTTTTTTTCCCTAAGTGAAGTGGTAGCTAGTCTGTCTGGTATATTGCTAATTTGAGAACTCACCAGTCAAGAGGGATATCCAGTAAGGACCTTTCCTAGAAAATGTAACCCTTCCTGCCCCCAGCATCGGGGGGCCCACTCCCACAAAAAGGATCAAGGAAATTCTTAAGTCTCAGGTCTCAACACTCCCATGGTGCATGGGGTCTGAAATTTGAGTTACTGCTTAGCACTTTTGGTCTCTAAACCCTTGTTGACCTGTTATTACTCATGACTATGGGTCAGGATCATTGACCTCAGGTTAAAGAGAGACCTGAGATAGCCATTTGAATTCCCAGGCTCAACCAAAACAAATGAGACACAGTTTTTAAAATGCCCTGAGATTCCCCAAGGCCAAGAGTTGGATTCACACTCAACTATCTTGTTAACCTGCTATGTCATCTTCCAGTATAACACGTAATTTGTTTTTACTCTATCCCTGGAAACATCTTATGGTAAATAGGTTCATTTAGTAGAGGATTAGAAGGAGGGTCAGACAATGGGCATTCAGAATGTCTTAATGGGCATTGAGAATGTGACAAGCCCACCTCCACCCCTATGCACTTGCCCTCTAGTTGCTATAGGCAAGGAAAGCTTCCCTATTATGTACCCTGGAAAAGGAAATCTCAGTAGAATGATTGGGCAGCCTGGATAATAACACAATAGCCACATCTGTATATAGAAACAGGCATTGTATTGGGTGTCTGAGGTAGCAGGGGCAGGGGTGGTGGTGAGAGAGAGGAGAGAAGAAAGTTAATTTCTCTACTGACACCTGAATCTTATTCACATTTTTTTCATTTGTAAAATAATCTAAAAGTTCATGCAATTATTATTTCTATCTATTGGCTCTATCCTCATTCAGAAAGGGTCTGAAGAATATGAACAGTATAAATGCCCCCTCCACACACACACACACCTTGCCCTGCCTCCCAATACTACTTCAATCTTCTCTATCCTTTTCTCTACCAAGAGCATTGCCATCCTCAGCTCTGTCATTACAGAGTATCCACGAGGAGCTTGGTTGAGACCAAGGATCACACCACTGCAGTGTCCAGCATCTCGGAGGGCATAACATTCTATGTTACAGGCCTACCTGCCTTTATGTGACCATAAAGCAATGTTACTAATGTTGTCCTTTTTTTTTTTCCTTTTTGGAGGGCAGGGCAATTGGGGTTAAGTGATTTGCCCAAGGTCACACTGCCAGTAAGTGTTAAGTGTCTGAGGCTGGATTTGAACTCAGGTCCTCCTGACTCCAGGGCTGGTGCTATATTCACTGCACCACCTAGCCACCCCTAATGTTGTCCTTCTAAGTAAACATCCCAGAACTTACTCATCCAAATAAATGCTGTCCCCTTTATTTTGAGGGGGGAGAAGCTTACCCAAGGTTACAAGCTATTAAGTGTCTGAGGCCAAATGAGCTCAGGTCCTCCTACCATCAGGGCTGGTGCTCTATCCACTGCACCTCACTACCCCTTTACAGTAGTCCCCTTGGGAAGCTAGGTACTTAGTTTTGCACTTCCTTATTCCTACTTGTCTTTGAGTGACTTTTGATTGTAACAAAAAAAATCAAATCTATTGTCAAATTGATTAACCATTGAAGTTTTATATCCGTAAGAATGTCCCAGGGGGAGGCTAGGTGGTACAGTGAGTAGGGCATCAGCCCTGGAGTCAGGAGGACCTGAGTTCAAATCTGGCCTCAGACATTTAACACAAAAACTAGCCGTGTGACCTTAAGCAAGTCATTTAACCCCAATTGCACTCCAAAAAAAAAGTCGAAAAAAAAGAACATGTCCCAGTTGGCTCAAAAGAAATTCCAAAAGCATTCTAAATAATGACAGCATCATTGAAACAAATGTCGAGCCTCACAAGATTATTGAAGGGGTCAATGGTTGTTTATATTTCTAAGTTTGAGGATGTTTGTTTAAAATCATTCATATTCCTTTGTAGTCACATCTCATGTTTAGTAGATGTATTCTAGGAAACACCAATTTTTTACAAATCAAAGAATGTTTTAAATGCATGAGGAAAAGCCACCATTTAAAGTAGTGATTCAGGGGCGGCTAGGTGGAGCAGTGAGGACAGTGCCGGCCCTGGGGTCAGGAGGACCTGAGTTGAAATCTGGCCTCAGACACTTAACACACACACATTCAAAAACCTAGCCGTGTGACCTTGGGCAAGTTACTTAACCCCAATTGCCCTCCAAAAAGCAAAAACAAAAAAAAATAGAGTAGTGTTTCTTATTTTTTTTGTATCCTGAACCCCCAAAGACAGTGAAGTCTGTGGACATCTCTGAATGTTTTTAAATAATTGGAAGAAATGCTAAGTTACGGTTAGAGGTTAGTGGAGAATCCCAGATGACCATCTAGTTCTATCCAGGCAAGGCTTATCCCAGTGGGAGACCCTGGCTTTAGTAGGTTAGGACAGGGTCCCAGGCCTTGAGGCCACCCCTGGAAGAGGAAAGGGGGGTACAGGGAAGGACAATTAAAGGGAAAGAGGGAACAAAGACAGTCTTGACCTGCTCCAGAATTCTGCCTAGGGCTGGCCCCCAATTCAAGGAGAAGGGGAGGCTTGTTACTCTTCCTCACAGTTAATGAACAGTAATCATTCCCCTTCTTGAAGCCCATATAACTTACATCAATATTGTGTCTATGGTTCTGGGAAATATACAGTATGGGTATCTAAACTGACTTGAGAAGAGGCTAAAGACGCCCAATTGAATTAAACTCATGAATTAAATATATCTCCAGGAGTTCCGTGCCTTTCTTAGCAAAATGGGATTAACCCAAGTACCACTGGTGATTAGCGTATTAACTGTAGCCCTGTAATTGCCTGCACTAAATTCTAGGAAGAAGCAGGTGAATAATTTGTGTGTAGTTATTGACAGGACCAGAAGGCACCTGAAACCTCTCACTGGGTGCAATTACCACATTGGCAATCAACTAAAGTTAGGGTTGAAATTTTTAGGGAAAAAAAAAATCACAAGAGGCCCAGGGAATGAATGGCACATGGGGGAAGGAAGTTGCAAAACCTCAGATCTGGTTTTGTTCACATATTTTAGGAAATGATGGATGTCATATCTTATTCCTAGGGACACAGAGGTTGGAGTATGGGGACGTGGTTTTGGGAACACAACAGAGATTAAATTTCCTGAGTCCTCACTCAGGAATAGGGATGTTGTTTTCTCCAATTCCTTCAACAAGGGGACATAGGCAATGAGAAGATTAGCCTGGACCCAAAACACACCGGAAGAGAATGGTAGCCAGTAGAATGTGGGTAGAGACTTTGCTTTTTTATCTTTGCATTCCCATCACTTAGAATAGTGCCTGAAACATAGTAGGTGCTTAATAAATTATTATTCAGTTTCATTGTAGAGTTCTTTGTCTCTCACTTGTCTACCCAGACCCTTGGTCAAATCATTGACTCATTCATGAAGGTCAAGAGAGCATAAGTGATCCTAAGATTTAGACCTTAGAGATCATGTAATTCAATGCCTTCATGAGGAAATTGCCTCATGTCAGAAAGGGGAAGTAAGTAGTCCAGGTAAGAGGCAGAGGAGGAATTCAAACCCAAGCACTTTTCCTTTAAATTCTGTACTCTTTCCATGGGAAAGCACCTCTGAAAACAAAACTATACACATATACAACATTTAAAGATGAACTTTCTAAAAATATCCCAATCATAGATTTAGAGCTGTAAGAGACTTTGGAGACCATCTAATACAAGTCCCTACTTTTACACACAAGGAAACTGAGACCCAGAAAAGTGAAATTATTTTCTCAAGGTGACACACATAGAAAATGACATTGCCAGGATTTGAACCTGTGTCTTCTGACTCCAAATCCAGCACTCTTTCCAGGCAAGAGGGAGAAAAGATGCTTCTTAAGTATATGTTTAAGTACTCAACTATAGACTTGAACATTTATTCTGACCTGACAAGCCTACTATATGTACAGACACACACACATATACACACATACATAATACATAAACACATACATATAAATATGCACAGCACAGATATAGTTCTAGCTATCAATATTGATTTAGATATAGATGACAGCTACATGGAGCAGTGGATAGAGCACCAGTCCTAGAATCAGGAAGATCTGAATTCAAATCCAGCCTTAGACGCTTACTAGGTGTGTGACCATAGGTGAGTCATTAACCTCTGTTTGCCTCAGTTTCCTCATCTGTAAAATGAGCTGGAGAAGGAAATGGCAAACCACTCCACTGTCTTTGCCAAGAAAACTCCAAATGAGGTAAAAAAGAGTTGGATGTGACTGAAACATATATATATATATATGTGTGTGTGTGTGTGTGTGTGTGTGTATCCATATATACATATATAGAGAATATATGGAATATATTTGGAAAATATATGGACACACAAACACACATTATATATACACACACATGTTTATGTATTTCTTGGAAAACAGAAAAAGGACAAAGCAATCCTGAGAGAAACACAGTCACATATCCAGGTAACCTTTGCTTTCAAAATCAGGGTATATTGATTGGTTTTTCTTCAAGTCACCGTAGGTAAAAGATGTCACCTTTAAAAGGACCTTTATACTATAAAACACTAAGTAAATATTAGTCATTATTATCCTTAGATTTCTAATGTACAAGGTCATTTTTCTAGTGATAGGCCTTGGTACTTGGCAATTCCCCTACAAATGTAACTTGGGAAAAGATAGAAGTGGTTATTTGACAAGGAAAATGCAACCTACCTTCTTAAAAAGTTCAGTATATTTTAAGTCAGCTTTGGCCCTAAAATTCACAAGTCTAAGCAATTTGGAACAATGCCCCCCAAATTACTAAACTGTTCATATCCTTCGATGTAGTAATACCATGACCAGGCATACCCTCTATATCTGTGCATATACTTTGTCCTTCTCTGTGTCTGTCCTATCAAAAAAAAAAGAGAAAAAGGAGCTATGTATACAAATATATTTATAGTAGCTCTTTTCACAATAGCCCCAAACTAAAAACTAAAGGGCTGCCCACCTATTTTAAAATGAATAAACAAATTAATTGTTGTGAATGTAATAGAATATTATTGTACCATAAGAAATGATGGAATAGATAGTTTCAGAAGAAACTGAGAAGAATTCCATGAACTGATGTAGAGTAAAATGAACAGAATTAGAACTATTTATACATTAACATTTTTATAAAGAAAACATCTTTGAAAGAGTTCTTTATCAATGTAATGATAGACCACAAGTTCAGAGGACTGAAAAATGAAATATGTCACCCATCTCTTGCCAGAGAGAAGGTGGTCTTAAAATGACACACACATTTTTCCAAGTGGCCAATGGGAATATCTTGTGATATTTGTTACAAGGGCTTTATTTTTCATGTTTTGTTGTTGTTATTGTTCAATTAGGGGTGGTGCAGTGGGAGGGAGAATAAGAAATGTTTATAAAAATAAAATAGATGTGAAAGGTATTCACAAGAATATGACCATCCTTTCCCAAATATCCTCTCTCTTTCTGTCTCTGACTCTTTCTCTGTCCTTCTTTGTTTCTGTCTGTCTCTCTCAACTAGGAAATTGATGGCAATGCATTGTTACTGCTAAAGAGTGACATGATGATGAAATACCTTGGCTTGAAACTAGGGCCAGCACTGAAACTTTGCTACCACATCGATAAACTCAAGCAGTCCAAGTTCTGAGATTCTCTAGAGCATAGAAGCCAGATGCTGACATCATGTTAAAGGGTAGACTTTAAGGTAATTTGCTGCCTTACCAACGTACAGCTCCAACCACAAAATTATTTTCTCCTTAAAAACAAAAACAGAAAAACAAAGACTTTGGGTTTTGTTTTTTTTTTAACATTTGTGCATCTTTACATTTTTTGTTTAAAAAAAATCAAGTATAGCCTTTTAAAGAGGCTGCTTCATGTTAACAAGTTGCAAAAAAAGGTACAAAAATCTCAATAATTATTTTTAACTTTCCTAATATGATTGTTGTTCTTAAAGTAGGCCTTATTTTTGTAACCCCAAAGTGAGAACACTGCACATGATAACCCTCTGAGACATCTTGAGGTTTACAAAGAAGAAAAACAACCCTGGCAGACTGTGGGGGGTGGGTGATTAATCCCTGTTTTATTACAAAGTGTTGCCATTCCAAACAGTGCCAACTGTACTGCCCAGTGTTATGTACAACATCTAGGACATTTCCGTATTGGTCGGCTTGGTTCAGCTCTCAGAGATATCTCCCAAGAATGACTTCTTTGTCTTGCACTATCTGGAAAACTTGAATTCTTTTGCTTTCCAAAAAAGAGAGAGAGAGAGAGAGGAGAGGAGAGGGAGAAGAGAAGAGGAGAGGAGAGGAGA
>NW_027187391.1:45325863-45371094 GCF_028583685.1 Petaurus breviceps papuanus
GAGGAGAGGAGAGGAGAGGAGAGGAGAGGAGAGGAGAGGAGAGGAGAGAAGAGAAGAGAAGAGAAGAGAAGAGAAGAGAAGAGAAGAGAAGAGAAGAGAAGAGAAGAGAAGAGAAGAGAAGAGAAGAGAAGAGAAGAGAAGAGAAGAGGTCGTTTCTTGCTGGATGAAATACCTTGTTGTCCCACTAGAGGGGAGAGTCTTAATGAACTTTCAAGATTTTAACTTCACAATATTGCTCTTATACAATAGTGGTGTGAGAGAATAGTTGTTTTCTTGAACTGCACCTGACCTGTACATTTGGCTCATAGCCCAACCAACCCATCCACAATGAGAACCAGAGAATGAAACAAAGCAAAGAAACCAAAATCCAGAGTGGTGCTGTTTCATGTTTGGTAATTGTTGGCTCACCAGCTGACAACTTTGCTGGAGGACTATTTAACTTAGTGACTAATGGGCAAAGAGAGTCCTTGTGTTTCATGTTCCCTAATTGTTTTAACTGACTGTCTGTCTGAGTGACTTTTTTGTCTGTCTGTCTATGTGAGTGACTGAGGGACTACATGACTGATTGTCTATCTGAGTGACTGTCTTTCTATCTTAGTGACTAGCTGACTGAATGACTGACTGACTAGCCAACAGGCTAAGTGAATGCTTCTATTTTATGCTCACTAATTATTAACTGACTAGCTGACAGCCTGGCTGATTGAAACAGCCAAGTGTCAGGAACAGGGATTTTATCTTTTTGAGATACTCTTAAAAAAATCATATTGAACTTGGTAAAGTATTCCATTTTGGTGCCATTTCCAGAGGGATCTCCTTGAATCTATTACAAAAAAAAATCTCAGAAAAGAGTGAGCCACAGATGGTCAACTGGAAAATATGAACAGTCTGAACCAAGTTCTGAACCTAGAACGCACTGACCTAGAAACATCCTTGCTGGACTGTGGTTGTAACTGTGGCTAATTTCATTAGTCTTTAACACACACACAGAAATGGTATTTAGGGTTGGATTCAATTTACAAATAGGTTTTCTCTCCCCACCATGAAGGAATACAAAAAATTGATTTTCTACTACTTTCGCAGCCGTGTCCAACAGGAGAATGATATAGTCTATAATTTAATAGGACAGGAGGAGTTGAATAATTTTCCTCCCTCTCCATCTCTTGGTTTTCTCTCCTTGAGTTGAAAAGCTTGAATCCTTCAGAAAGGTGATTTGATCTTTTCTAAGTGAATCATACTCTTTCTCAAAGAGTATTCAGAGCAGTGGAGTCCACAACATGGCAAGTTTTGTGCTTTTCCTAAGAGTTTTAGAGCCAGAGCAAACTGAAGTAGTAGATTGGCTACCTATAATCAAGGCAAGATTTCTTTGAACACCGTTAAAAATGCTCAACTCCAGGAAAAACCCTGAAGTCCATATGGATGAGGGAACCTTGGAGAAATTGGCTTCGTGAGTAAATGTCTGAAATAACTACACACCATGACTTCCTGTTTCACTGAAGACTGACTTGGAAACAGGGAAGGGAAAAGGAAGGTGGAAAACTTTTTAGAAACTTACTTCAATGAGATTCGTGAGTTTTCCAGTCATGAAAATGACTCAAAGGTCAGATTTTACAAGTGGACCCCATTTTCTCTCAGTGACTGTTGACTTTTACCTGAAATGAAAAATCTTTTTAACCAGGATTGGGACAGAAAAATAAAGGCTTTTGGGGGTCCATCCCCAAGAGGTTTGGTAAATCCAAATAATTACTGCTGTATATGACATTCATTTGCCTACTCTGCCACTGTACATAGTCAAAGCAGTTCAGTGCATATAAAGAAGCACTCTATAAACAAAAATGCCAGATAATTCCAAGACAATCTAGTTTCTTATAAGTGTCATTGTCTTGATAGCACTCTGATCTTTTGATTCCTTTTCCACAAGCATATACCTCATTTCATACCTTTCAATATCCCCCCTCAATATCCCTTCACATTGTCTCTTGATGCCTTCCCTCCCCTGACTTCTCCCCACCCCTCCCCATTCCCCACATACACCTGCAAACTAGTTTCCAAAAAAATAATAACAATAAGTTCAAAACTCTTGTGAAATAGCACCCATACTATTTATCATATATGTAAGCTTTTGCTTATCTCCCGTTTCAAAGAAAATTGAACCTATTGTCTTATTTAATCTCACACACAACTAGAGGTGCCACCTTACTTTGGACCCCCCAAACTACCAAAGCCAAGATATTTAATGTTTAACTTTTCATCCTTTCATTTCTTCTCAAATGGATACTGCCCATACGGTATAGGAGACCAACCTGAGAACAAATTCCTCCCAGACTGTTTTTGCACTGGAATTCAATCAGGAGGCCAAATTATTGTAGCAAGATTGCAATTATAATTAATTTCCCCCCCTCTCAAAAGTCTTGTCAAACCAGGCAGCTAAATAGCTCTGCCGTGTAAAACATGTCAGACTATTTCCACTGAACAAGCTTTTATAGAGTCAGACCACAGATGTCATTCTCTTCCAAATGAGAGCCTGTGTGGAGGCCTCACGCTTGTACAAATTAGGTTGCTCGGTATTTCATTCCAAAGCCTCTGCTTCAGATTGTAGCCAATAAAGACATATTTTTACATCATTTAGAACAGGTGTGTATGTGTACATGTGTATGTGCGTGTGAGTGTGTGACTGAGTATGTATGTGACTTCTGAACTAATGACATGAGTCTGTTACATATTTTAAGGGAATCAAGAGACGTTTCTATTGCCTCAGGCATTTTAAATATTTAATAAGTGTGAATGTTCTTTTCTATAAAGATTTTAGGTAAAGCTCCCTCCCTTTTCTGTTTTTCCTGCAACTCTTGTTGAAACAGACTTAGGAAGTAGCATTCAGTATATGAACTACTTGACTTTTAAATAAGCACCCAGCTTGCAGATTAACCTTGGCTATGCTGAGGCAGATTGCTCTTAAGACCGTTCAACCAGCCAGCCCTTAGTATACAATCTCACGTTTTACTGTCAGTCCCTTATTTTATATATGAAGAATCTCAGGCTGAATGGCTTTGATTTGCCCAGTGTCACCTCACTAGGTGGGAGCTGTGACTTGAACCCAGGCCTTCCTGATTTCAGATCCAATAACCTATTTACTAGACCATGCCGTCAAAGGAGTTTGTCCCAGAGGATATGTATGGGGTTCTCCCTCGTTGTCCTGGCCTCATTGAACCAGGCTGGCACCACCAGTCACTGCTCCAATCTGGAGCCTTTCCTTTCTTTCCCTAGCTTCTGCAGCCCTCAGGCTACCATGCATGCCACACTTCACTCACTGTAAATGCTGGAGGAGAGACCTCCCTCAGGGAACAAATAGGTTGTAGACAAAGAGCTATATAAAGCCCTAGAAGCTCTTCCAGGAACACAGGGTCTCCCAATGTTCCCTTTCAATGGCACTGCCAATGATTTCCCTTTCATTGGGAAATTAGAATGGATAAACCACTCAAAAGAACCAAATATGATTCTTGAATTGAAGAAAAGTACTAAGCTAAAGATGGGGTCACAGGATTATATCTGGAAGGGGTCTAGTCCTACCCCCCACTCCAATTTGGTGGATAAAGGAAGTGAAGCTCAGAGAGGTAGCCATTTGCCCAGGGGTCATATAGCTAGTATCTGAGGCAGCATTTAATTAAACTCAAGTCCTCTGATTACAAATCCAAAATACTCTTGTACTGTACCATTCTGGTTCTCAGTCGTAGAATTTAGAACTGGAAGGATCCTTTGAGATGATCTCTTCTACCTCTTTATCACACAGGTGAAGATGCTGAGACCCAGCAAGGTAAAGTAATTGGCCCATAAACACACCGGTAGCAAATGGCAGTAGCCAACCCAACTAACCAACATGATGACTGTGTCTATCAGAACATGCAACGTTCATCATCCATAATCTCGCTCTCTCCTGGGAGGATGGAGGTCTATTTCATTATCTGTCCAATGGAAATCAGTATTGGTCCATGCACTTAATTTGGATTCAGTTGACTTTTAGTGTTATTTTCTTTTGCATTATTGTAATTATCATGCATGTTATTCTCATGGTTTTGCTTTCTTTGCTTTGCATCACTTCCTGCAAATCTTCCCAAGTTTCTCTGAATTACATGTTTGTTTTTTTCATTTTTTTGTGGTATAATAATATCCCATTATATTCATACACTTTAGCTATTCCCCTTAATGAATGGACATCCACTTTGTTTTCAGTTTTTGTTATTACTTATTTGGATATATGATATCATCCATGTGGAAAACTACCAGTGAGGAAATTCTCCCCACTCATGCATAATTTATAGCTTTAGAAAACTGCCTGGGACATTCAGAAGTATCATGACTTGCTCATTGTCATCTAGCTAGTATGTATCAAAGTTGGAGCTTGAACCCAGGTCTTGACTTTAAGACATACCTCTTAATTACTATCCCACTATTGCCTCTTACTTCTAGGAGCCAAGATGGCAGAGTAAGTAGTAAGGCACTCTCATTCTCCTTTACTGATCTTGAAAAGCCCAGAAAATGCTGCCCCAGGAAAAATCCTGGAACAGTGGGGCCAGCAGAAAGATGGGGTGCAGCAGGCTTTTAGCTTGTAAGGCAAAGGGATTAGCAGGAAAGGTCCCTCTTGCTGTGGCTGAAGGGGACCAGTACAGGAGAAGAGGTGTCCTGCTAAGCCAGCGGCAAGCCCCACCTCAGCTGACCAGTGGAAGATCCTGAGCTGCAGGGTGGTAAAGCAGGCAAGCACCAACACCTATTATTGCTTCCTTCCTGATTAATTTTTTTTCTCATACACGAAAAAATGCTGCTATGAATATTTGGGGGGAACATATATATGCATATATACATGTATTGTGTATGTATATATGTGTAGTGTGTGCACACACACATGAGCACAATACATAGGCACAAAATGCACATACATGTATGTGTATATATACCTGCACACGTGCACATGTATGCCTGTATATACACATATACGCTCATATAAATATATACATATATGATATATTGTGTATGCAATAGATACTACCTACATACAAATACACACACATATATGTATGCATGTATATAGCTATATGTGAGGCCCTTCTATCTTTGACCTCCTTAGGGTCCATATCTATTGCTGAGGCAAACATTGTGAACAGATTATTAACTTTTTTCACAGAATGCCAAATTGACAAAATGCACTGTTTTCCCAATGGTTTTAAATATAATTTTATCACAAGCACACAGATACCCATACTCCAGATGGTACTGCTTACACATACAGGGACAGACAGGCTCAGCAGATGAATAGATGGTCAGAGCTGCAAGCTGTCCAGTGTTTCCTTTTTTATGTCCAACCAGGTGTCGGTTTTGTCTCAGTCAACCTTTCTCGTACTCACATATGTCACTCGAATCCAACAGGATTGTTAGAGAAGGAAGCACTGGGCAGTCCCATCACCCTAGGCTCCATTCCTCACGATGGCTGGGCAGTTCCCTGATTCACAATTCCTTCATGGATAATTGGAGGCTGATTCTTTGGAAATCTAGCATTGACTGGAAGAGGATTCACGTTGATTCATTGCCACCAGTTAAATATTATGGAAACATGTCTGCTAACAATTTGCTTTGTGTAATTTGCTCTAATGCTAATCAGCAGCAGCTGTGATGCTTCCTGTGGTAAATTCCTTTGTGGTTGCAGTGGTATTATCACACATGTACTTCACACACATGCTACATGAGAGAGTCACTCTCACCCTGGCACACCATCACTCCAGGAAACTCTCTTCACTCAGAATCAGCATAAGGCAAAAATGGATTTATTAATATTATTATTAGTAAAGATGAGACTTTGTTTTACTCTCTCCTTATATTTTTAGGCAGGTCTAGAGTTAGCTCCTATGGATGATGAAATGGCTTTCCTGAATGGATTTCCTATTCTTTCTGCAGAAGAGACCATTTCTCAGGGCTAGGGTATATATGTGTATATATTAATATATGTATATGTAATTATACACACATACATATATGTGTGATTATATACACACATATGCATGTATACATACATATATATGTATATATATTTATAATGACAGAGACAGCATAGCATAGAGTGAGGTGGTTTTGAAGTCAGGAAAACCGGGATTCAAGGCCTTTATTTGATACATTTTCATTTTCTTCAAGAATGAAGGACACCAAGCAACCAACAAGCAACTCATTCTGTGCACCTTTGGGTGATTAATGTCTCAGTGTGCCAGGCAACTCTTAAAGATCATAAATTACTAAAGGGGCTGCTGATCAGCATTGATCAAGGAAGGAGTTTCTACACTGGGAGTTTCCAAACCACAAAAAATAAACCGGTATTCTAAGTACAATAAATCAGCCTAGCTAAAGGGATGGATGTGCTATTATCTGGGCAGCCAAGCTATATTATGTTAACAAAAGCAAAAAAGTCTTGCTGCTTGTATGACACAAATATATGACACACTTATCAGGTAACTATACTGTTTCATTTTAGCTGGATAAACTGGTTCTTAGAGGGGGTATATAAATGAGTGTCCTGGACTCCTTGCCCACACCTGTTAGAATAAATTCATCATAAACACCAAGATAATTGCTCCATTGCTTCCCCATAACCTGAAGCATCCTAATGAGATAACTGATCCCTACTGACTGTCAATTAAAGTAAACTACCTTGAATTGAAGCTCATTTCTCTACTATAAATTGCAGACTCATGGAAAGGAAGGAAGGAAACAAGTATTTATTAAACACCTACTATGTGCCAGTGATGGTGATAAACATTTTACAAATATCTGATTTGATCCCTACAATAACCCTGAGAGGTAATTGCTACTATTAACCCCCTTTTATAGTAGAGAAAACTGAGGCAAACAAGTTAAGTGACTTGCCCAGGGTCACACAGCCAATAAGTATCTGAGGTCAGATTCAAACTCTGGTCTTGTGACTCTAAACCTAGTGTTCTATTCACTGGACCACCTAACTGCCTCATAGAATCTTAAATGTTAAGAGCCCTTAGAAGTTGACTAAACACCTGCCCCAGACTGGAATTCCCAGTATAACAGCCCAGATGGAATAGTGATTTAGCCTTTACTTGACCACTTCCAGTAATAAGGAGTTCACTACTTTAAAGGGCAACTTTGCTACTGTTGAATAACTATAGATGTTCTTTCTCATGTGAGAAATCATAACATTTTTGTGTATGAGTCATGATGGAGATCAAAGATTTTCAGTATGGAAGTGGCTTTTTGGCATTGTCTGCCATAGGTCCATGGCAAACAGAGCTGGATTTATCAACAGTTCATAGCTAATAGTTAATCCATGTGAGTTAAGGATTGCCAACAGATTTAAGACAGCTTCCAAGAGACTGTCTTTTTTGCTCTTCAAAAGGAAAGCTTTCGATAAAAATTGAAATGTGGACAGATCTCTACCATCAGATGTGGCATGCCTGTCATGGCAAAAATAGGCAGTGAAAATTTTGTGAGCTCATAAAAAATTGGGGGCAACCAAGAGACTTTTTAAGGCCTAGCTATAAAGCTGCCTATAAGCACATAAACATATGAGTATGTGCGTTTGGGTTTACGAATCTGTAAAATTTTATGCTTTGATTACAACTGTTATTACTTTGGAAAATGTTGAATGAAACTCAATCTCTTCTAATTGCCCTCACTAATTCTATAACCAACTTAGTTTAAAGAAACCAATTATTATAATTGACAATAGAAGCATAAGCATGCTCTTTAGAGAGTCTGTGAAAGTTTCATCCTGTTAACAGGCGATAACCCAAGTTAGGCTGAGTGTGTTACACAGGATTGGCTGAGGTAGAGTGTAGGGTGGAAGGGAGAAGTGGAAAATTTTGCATACAACCTTTCAGAATGTTACTCTATTTAGAAAGAGCTGTGTAGAGATCTGATGTAACAACCAGATTTTTTACAAATAAAAAATTTAGGGAATATGTAGTTTGCTCAGTTACTATTGGCCAATTATGGGGTAAGTGCCTTCTGCAAACATCTAAAGTTCAGCAGAACTTCCAGTGTTACAGATTTTACCAGGAAGAAGCCATTAGTTTTGTCTTGTTCTATTGGGTGTTTTTCGTTTTTGTTTTTGTTGTTTGCTTTTTTAATAGCTCCTAAGTTTCATCTTTGTTGTAAAGCAGCAGTCTCACACAACCTCTTCCATTTGGGGATGGACTCAGAAGCTGAGAATTTCCCTTGATGCAGTCTCTTCAAGTTGAGTAAGGGAAGGGCAAGGAAAGACAAAACCATATGGTGACATTGGTAAGGTGACTCTTGCTCAACCTGAAGGAGGTTACACATGCCATTCACATGGGGTGGGGAGGGTGGCTGAACAACCCTATCCCTTTCCCTTCACTCATGTTCTCCTTTCTTGGAAGGGTCTGAATTCTGTATGACCCAAGGACAACATTTCAAGAGTGAATGTAGTCTTCTGATACTTAGGACTGAGTCTATATGATGGGGTTAAGTGCAATTTTATCTTTAATTTATATACATCCTTACCAAAAGCAGAATGCCAGGGCTTGACAATGTTTGCTTTCCCACAAGTCACTTTATTATCCAGAATGCTTCCCTCCCTCACAAATTGCTATTTCAGGTTCAAGGTACTCTGTGGGTCCAAATCCACTCTGCTTTTTACAAATATTATCTCATTTGATCATTGATCAACAACTTTGCATGATAGATGCTACTATTATCCTCATTTTACAACTGAGGAAACTGAGGCAAACAGTAGTAAAATTATTTGCCCAGGATCACACAGCTAATAAGTCTCTTTGATGCTGTTTTTGACCAGGAAAAAAATGCTCTCTCTCACACACTTTATACGCCTTCTTATATACAGTCTCCTTACTGTGCAATACAACTGTCTTATGTTTTGTAGTATATAAAACTTGGGAATATGTAGCTCACAAGAGGTACATGATAAGACATCAATCCTTATCTTTTTTATCTTCTACCCTGCTGCTTCCCCAAAGAAGAGAATATAGATATTGATATAAGATCCTTAAGGATATAATTGATATAATCCTTAAGAGCACAGATTAGAAACAATGAAGATTTTTTTCACATCTTTTCCACGTCATTAGGAAGCAGCATGAGATAGTGGATAGACCTGGGTTCAGGTATGTGTGACTCTGGGTTTAAGCTCTTAGTGCTTTCAGCAGCTCTTTGGGACTATAACTGGGAAAGAAGATGCCAGTTTGCATCAGCAGAGGAAGTTTACTCACCTGGGAAGTCTCTTTATCCATGAAACCAAAGGTCCAGGCCTCAACTTGTTTCTAAAATGTTAGACATTCTTTTTTTCGAAATTGGCTGCAGAGACTGAGGCTTTTCATCTGCATATCCAACGGAGGAAAATATCCATCCTTGGATGGGGTGATTTTATTTTTTGAAAGATCTGGTGATTAAGGGGAAAGATAATGTTGGGTGCTTTCAATATGGGTCAAGAATGAAGTGTGATAAGAGTAAAGTGATGAGACTGATTCCCTTGTGTGACTCCAAACTGACTCAAATGTTAGGGTCATGGTAGCCTCAGTGAAATAATTATATCAACTTCCAAGGTGAGTACTTTGAGGGACCAGTCATTTTTATTAAATTGTGAATTTTTTATAAATTTGATCATCTTATGGTGTCTGGTGTTTCCCCCTGGGACAATTCAGTCCATGTGCATATGTAAAGAAGTCTAGTTACAGCCACACACTCAGAGCCCTAGAATCCTAGGATTGGAACTCTCTCTTCTTCGACATCTCACTTGTGCCTCCTGTTACTTTGTTAGAGAGCCAAGTATCTCAGAGTCAAGAAGACTTGGTGTATGACCGTGTGCAAGTCACTCTCTGGGCCTCAGCTGCTTCATCTGTAAAATGAGGGGGTTAGATTAGATGGTCTCTGAAGTCCAGCTCTGGAATGTAATGGGAGTCTTATTTCTTCTTCCCGATGTCCAAGGTGGTGAACAAATGACTCCATCTTGAGGGACTGAAGTCAAATTATCATGGGCCCTATTGTCAGTGTTTCTTTCTCTACTTCATTCTGTCATCTATCATCCTGTTCTAATTCTCTTTCTGTTCAAATTCCTTGGGATTTCACATTTTGACCTCATTTTGACCCAAGACTTTATTTCTTTGCCTTCACCCCTTTTCTTCCTTTCCCTTAACTCATCCTGTAAACCTTCTCTTCATTAGGCTGAGTAGATTGAAAATTGGTTGACTGAATTTGTCATTTACCAAACACAGGATATTAGAACTGATCTACTTCTAAGGAAACATGAGCAAGCTTTCCTAAGCCTGTAGTTTGTACTCTGCCACTGGCAGAGCCATCATTAGTCCAAGGGAATCAGGGAATCAGAGATTCAGGGTTCCAACATCTTGGGGTTAAGGGTAGGACAGGACATTTTCTTCCCAGGGAGAGAGCAAACTTCATCCTTTAGTGGGGAATACCTTTTGACCATGGCACCTGCTGTCCCTGGCCTTGTCTTATAGTCCTACTCCATAATACTATGTAACACAACTATCCTTAGGCAACAAGGTCCTATTAATTTGTTATCGCTCTCTTGGGCCTGCCTTATCCTCCAACCCTCAAGGGATAAGGCCCAGATTGTGGGAAATGGCCAAAGCCTTTCCCTGCATGACTACACCTACAGTCACACTGATCTCTCATTGCCAACTAAACTTGAATCAATGACAAAATCTCTAATTATGGCTCTATCCTCCAAGACATGGTGCCCCTTTGGAAACATATGGTGATCTGTGGGTCCAGAGATGCCATGGTTCTCAGCAACTCACATTCATAATAGCATTTTACAGCTTATAAAATATTTGCCTTACACACTGCCTTCCTTTAAGTCCCAGTCATAATCCTCTGGAGAAGGTAATAACAAGCCACTCCAATGTCTTTGCCAAGTTAAGCCCAGGGACAGTATTGAAGTGAGATGGTCCATGGTATCATGGAGAGTCAGACACAAATGTACCACTGAACAACAACAAAAATCGGATCTTTTACAAGAAACCTTCCCCAAACCCTCTTAATCCTGGTGCCTTCACTCTGCTAATTGTTTTCTATTTGTCCTGTTTACAGATTGTTTTGTATGTACTTCTTTTCATGTTGTTTCCCCCCGTTAGACTGTAAGCTCCATGAGGACAGGGACTATCTTTTGCCTCTTTTTGTATCTGCAGTGCTTGGCACATAGTAGGTGCTTAATAAATGCTGATTGATTGAAGTAGGTAACACAAGCAGTATTATTACCATTTTACAGATGAAGAAACTGATGCTCACAGACATTAGTAAAGTCGATTGTCCATAGTCACAAAACTAACAAAGGGTAGAGCTAGGCCAGTCTTCTGGCTCCCAAGCTCAGTACCCTTTCCACTCGACCATACTGCCCAATTAGAAAGGCAGCTGTAATGGCTACCACTTTGGTAGTGATCAGGGAATGGTTAGGGCAGAAACCCTAGGATTATGAGAGAGTCAAGTCAGAGTTGCTAGGTCATTTAGTAGAGTGGAATGATCACTTGTCTCAGAAGCATTTGTCTTTTTTTTTTCTTTTTGGAAGGCAGAGCAATTGGGTTTAAGTGACTTGCCCAAGGTCACACAGCTAGTAAGTGTTAAGTGTCTGAGGCCGCATTTGAACTCAGGTCCTCCTGACTCCAGGGCTGGTGCTCTATTCACTGTACCACCTAGCTGCCCCATTTGTCATTTTTTAATTTGGTTTTTATTCTTATGCTTTCACTATTGCAACTAAGGTTTGTGCAATACTAGGTCTCATGCTTATGTCCAAGAAAGAGGGCCTTTGTACCCCATCCCCTTGCCCAGCCTCCCACCCTCCTATCTCCATAGAAATGATTAAATGATAGTTTCCCAGAGCAGGAAAGCCTAGATAATTTTAATCCTGCTGGGAAGTTGACATCTCTAAGAGGGGTCTGAACGAAGTGTCTATCAACCAAAACGTCCTCAGATTTCTTCTACATGTCAAACTTTCTCTTCACTGGGGAAAGAAAATGTGTGTGTATCCACATGGGGGAAGGGCAAGGGATGGTGAGAGGTGGGGGAAGTTTTTGTTCTGTTCTATTATGTTAAAAGATTATTAACTATAGTATTTAACTGGCTGAGAGGCAATGCTATGTAGGGGACAGAGAGTTGGCTTTGGAGTCTAGAACATGGTTCAGATCTCTGAATCACTGTCTATAGAACCCTATGCAAATCCCAACCTTTTTCTCCCTCCAGGTGATTCTCTGACTACAGAATTCAGAGAAGGAGCTAAGCATCAGGAAAGTTATTCTGGAGCTCCCCATACTGACTGCCTCTGGTCAGTACACCCATCTTTTTCTTATGACATCCTGCAGATACTTTGAATTTTTTGCCTAGTTTTCACATAGCAAATCTATGAATCTTGTGTTGAGTAATGGGTTGAATCATGTCACTGATGGGTCACATATGCCTAAAAGAAATCCCATTATGCAAAGATGTTATACTTCAAGTGCATTTGTAAATTATTTCATTTTGTGTATTCTGTGCCCAAGAAACCCCAAATATCATATTTGGTTGACAAGCTCTAAGTTAAGAAACTTATGCCCAAGGTTCTGAGTGCTGTGGCCTGAAATGTTATGTCTTCTACTTTGTAAGTCAATAGAATTATTGTCAGATGTTTGTGTGGCCTCATTGAGCTGTCTCCTCCTTTATGCCCCGCTTCTCGGTGCCAGCCATACCCAGTGGGGCTTCGTGGTCTCTTTCCACCAGGGGGTGTGTCAACTGTACATCTTCCTAAACTGTGCACTCTAAGAAATGGCTAGACAGCAGGGTGACAATTAGAATCTTTCCTTGTCCTGGAAAGAAAAGAACTGGGTCAACCACTCTCTCTGTTGACTTAACTATGTGTCATTGTAGCTGAGGCTACTTGTATTCTTGGTGCTGACACTTTTTCAAAGCGGTGTGTGTGTGTGTGTGTGTGTGTGTGTGTGTGTGTGTGTGTGTGTGTGCTAGGCCTGAGGGTTCAATAGAAAGACAGTCTGACATAAGTCTGTATGCTGTTAGCTAATTAGGAGGTGCCTGGCTGACCAGGACCCTTCTATGCTATTGCAAAGTCTCTAATTACTGGGGTGATACTCTTTGGTATAAATCTGCTACAGTCCTGGAACATTCCTTTGACTCCGGAATCAGTTCAGAAATGCCCAAGGAGCAATACCCTGAGGTTTGTAGCTTATGGGATAAGACTTCAGGTCTTTTGCTATTGTTTTTCTTTTTTTTAAATGATGATTGATTTTTGCAAAGCAGGAATTTGGTGATAAGAATAGGGTTAGGGGATTGGGCCTGTGATTTCAGTGATATAGGGAACTCTTCAGAGAAGATACTTCTTCTACCAGTGAAGTTGGCACCTTTTTGGTAACTTATAGTCATAGAGCACTGAGATATTAAGGTCACCCTTAAGGCCCAGGGTCACCCAGCCAATATATATCTGAGGCAGGACCAGAACCCAAAACTTCAGTGAAAAACAAAAACAGAACAATGCAATGATCTACCAAATTCACACTGGAGTGAGAACACAGTAGAAACCACCATCTGGACAAAGATGGGCTACTAAGATTTACTCTTTGGCAACATGATACAATCAGTGTTTTCCTTCATTTGAACGACTGTCTTTTCCCCTGAAATTTTCATATATAATCATACTGTACAGAGAAAATCATACTATGTAACTCTGTGCTATATTCAGTTTGCCAAATATCCAAATAGAAGATAATTGACTCAAACGCAAATGTTTCACACTTATTTGGAGGTTATTACGGGGAGATAAAGCCTTGTCTGTCCAAAGAAAACTACCTGATAAAAGCACTGTGGCCATGGTTCTCTTAGTTCCAAAACATTCCCCCCCGCAAAACAAACAAAACCAGAAAACACTATGAACGTGCATCCAATGGTGTGACAATTTCACACACTGTCCCCACACATAGCAGCACCCTTGTTATACCCGATTGTGTGGGTGAACATACAAGCAGCATTCCTAGAGACATTCACACACAAATCTCTCACCTGCACAAGCAGACATCCCCCTTCCCCCTCCCCCGAAGGCAATATGTTCTTCTTGGGTGAGTTGGCTATTTTCATTTTAATAATGTACCATATTATAAGAACTATTCAATCCTGCGTCAAGCACTATGTCAAGATGTATTTTTTATTCTTCATTGTTTTCTGTTGTGTTTTATTTTTTCCATTTCTATTCCTGAGGTTTTTTTTTTTTGAGTAAATTTGAGTAAATTCCTGTCATTATTTAGAGGAATATTTTCAATGTATACTTACTTGTACAGTGACTGCTAGAGGCGTATTGTGCCCAGATGTATGAGCCCAAATTAAACGAGTTACTACTGTTACTACTTTTTTTTAATTGTCTCAGTTTACTTTTGAGGTGGTATATTCCCAATCTTGTGTCATGGGGGCCGAGGTGTGATTAAATGTAAGGGTCCCAAATCTTCACTTTTATGTTCCACAAAAAGGCAATATTTTCTGTTATTACTGTAAGAATTATTTCGGTATTTTTAATAAAGAGTGGAATTTATACAGGTCTAGGTGTTTTGTCCATTTGACCATTTTATCTCATTTATAGTTTTAAGAGTATCTCTTCCAGGGTGGCTAGGTGGCGCAGTGAATAGAGCACTGGCCCTGGAGTCAGAAGGACCTGAGTTCAAATGTGACCTCAGACACTTAACACTTACTAACTGTGTGACCTTGGGCAAGTCACTTAACCCCAATTGTCCAACCTTCCTCCC
This sequence comes from Petaurus breviceps papuanus, assembly GCF_028583685.1. Taxonomy (NCBI): domain Eukaryota; kingdom Metazoa; phylum Chordata; class Mammalia; order Diprotodontia; family Petauridae; genus Petaurus; species Petaurus breviceps. Next base: position 45,340,641 of record NW_027187391.1, read on the forward strand.
AACAAAAAGCAAAAAAAAGTATCTCTTCCTATGAATAGAAATAAAGGGAAGAGTTGGGGATGGAGACTTGTGAAGCAGTGGTCTAGAATCAGTACCAGAGGATCCCAGACTTGGAGCTAGAAGATACTTCAGAGGCCATCTAAGAAAGAAAGAAATAAGCATCTATGAAGGCCTACTATGTACCAGGAACTTTGCTAAGCACTTTACAAGTATTATCTCAGTGGATCTTCACAACAACCCTGGGAGATAGATGTTATTGTTATCCCCATTTTACAGTTGAGAAAACCAAGGCAAACCTAGATTAAGGGACTTGCCCGTGGTCACATAGCTAAAAGGTGTTACAACTCAGATCTTCCTGATTCCAGGCCAGTGCTTCATTGACTATGCCGCCTAATTGCCCAGTTGACAGTGCTTTGCACAAAGCACTTAATAAATGCTTTATTTATTCATTCATTTGTTCATGAGGAAACCAAGGCACAAGAAATTGAAGTGATTTGCCCAAGTTTACATGGGTAATAAGTGATGGAGGTACCAGTGATACCACTACTGGGCCTATATCCCCAAAAAGATCAAAGAAAGAGAGAAAGGACTCAACTGTACAGTAATGTTTATAGTAATTGTTGCTGTATTTGCAAAGAATTGTAAACTAAGGGGATGCCCCTCAGTTAGGATATGCCTGAACAAATTACATTATATGGGTGAAATGAAATACTATTATGCACACAAAAAAAATGATGAAAAGGATGGTTTCTGTGAAATCTGAAAAGACTCATGTGAACTGATGCAGAGTGAAGTGAGAAAAATGAGGAGAATCATTTCTATAATCACAACACTTTAAAAACAAACAACTTTGAAGGCCTTAAGAATTCTAATACTTCAACCAACCATGTTTCCAGAGGAACCCCACCTCCTAACAGAGAGATGATGGACTCGTGGAGTAGAATGAGACATTTATTTTTTTTTTAATATGGCCAGTGTGGGGAATTGTTTAGCTTGATTCTGCATATTTGTTACAAGGATTTTATTTTCCTTCCTTCCTTCCTTCTCTTTTCTTCCTCTCTTCCTTCCTTCCCTTCTTCCTTCCTTCCTTTCTTTCTTTCTTCCTACCTTCTCTTTCCTTCCTTCCTTCTCTTTTCTTCCTTCCTTCCTTCCTTCCTTCCTTCCTTCCTTCCTTCCTTCCTTGCTTCCTTCCTTCCTTTCCTTTTTTATAATGGTGAGGGTTGATGATGGGAGGGAAAGAAATTAATTTTTATTCATTAAAAAAAATTAAAAATAAAGGTGAGAGACATAATTTGAAATGAGGACCTCTAACTCCTAAACTACTGGTTCCAAGTCAAGAATGTTAAGGTTAGCAACTGAAGTAAGATGCCAGGCAAAGGTGACAATAGGGACAGACTTAATCCTAGCTTGTAACAGAATGAAAAGATGAGGATCAGGCCCAAAAGATGAGGAGCTGTCATCCATATCTGTGGCTACAGGTTGGAACAAGGGTAAAAGGAGGAAGAAGAAGTAGGGTCTAGTTGACTAGGCTGTGTTCCCTTTGACTTGATGAGGACAGAGTTGACAAGATGATTATTATTGGCCAATTTTGCTCTCTCACTAAGGTGGTTCTTAGAGAACCAGAGAGAGTCTCAGCACCTCCAGGTTAGCCTTGTCCCAGTGTTCTGACATGTACTGCTTCCTACTCCTGGTTTCACCCTTGTTCTCCCCTGTTCCCATAGCTTTGAATTCTGAATCTGGTTTGGTTGATACTTCATCAATTCATTCTACTACTAGCTGGGTCCTAGGACTGTTTGTCCTTTGCTTCATTCCTATCTGGTATCTTGGTCTAGCTGCTGACCCAGATGCTCCAGACTTAGTACAACTAGATAGTGCAGTGGTTAGACCACTGGACTAGGAAACAGGAAGACTCAACTTCCTGAGTTCAAATCTGACCTCAGACACTTACTAACTGTATGAGCTTGGGCAAGTCACTTAACCCTATTTACCTCAGTTTCTCATCTGTAAAATGAGAAGGAAATGGCAAACCATTCTAATATCTTTGCCAAAAACAACCCAAAATGGGGTCACAAAGAGTGAGACACAAATGATACAACAAGCAAAAATGCCCCCAACCTTGGAAATGACATAGCACTGGTTTGGGAGTTTGAGGGTCTGGGTTCAACTTATGTTTCTGTCACTTATTTGCTATATAACCTTGGACCAATCATTCTACTCCACTCCCCATCCTCCACCCCTGTTTCAGTTTCCTCACTTGTAAAATGGAGCTAGACCAGATGACCTCTGAGGTCTTTTCTAAATCTGAGAACCTATGGCATTGCTTCCTGACTCTCAGGTCTCCATTCTAGATTGTGAGCACTGTTCTTGGTGCTTAGTCAATTCTAATCCCCTACAAGGACAACTTTATGCTCAATGAAAATAGTTCCCTGGAGAATCCCTCTTGCCTAATGATTAAAATCTTTTTTTTTTGCCTGGCATTCAAGGCCTCTACAATCTAGGACCACTCTATCTTTCTAGTTTCCTTATTGTGTATTATTCCCTTCTGCCAGTTCTATATACTGACCTGTTATCTGTCTCCGGAATAAGCCATGTGTTTTCTTGCTTCGACGTTGTCCTTGATCATATTGCACTCCATTCTTGGAAATGGACCCTCTTCTCTTCACCTTTTAAATTCTAATTCAAATGGTTCCTCTTGCATGAAGACTTCCTTGATTTCACTTGTTAGCAATTCTGGGTTACCACTCACAATTCCCAAAGTACTAGTTGATGAGGGTCCAGCCCTGGAAGGATGTGTAGAGGACCCATGAGATGGTTGGTGGGGCATCTTCTGTGAGTTCCTACTGATGTGGAATAGAGGGGTACAGGTTAGCTTTGGATCTCCCCCAAGGACAAAGATAGTGATCTGGACAGAGTGGGGACATGTTTAGGGATCAGGACTGGATCCATGGTTTCTTTTGCACAGGGATCTCCCAGGTAAGGAAATCCATTCTGCCAGCACTGATGCACTTCTCTGAAACTTTTAATTTTCATTATTTAGAGCAGAGCTGGCAGACCCACAGTCATTGGGAAATAATTAATAAAATAAAATTACAATAAAACATAAATAATGCTAATGTGTGGTTTTCTAAATCAATATCCACCCCAGAGATCCTCACGTGTGATTTTTGTGGCCCCATTTCTATTTGAGTATGACACCACTGGTCTAGAGCTCTTGAGAAGTTAAGTGATTTACCTAGGGTAAGATAGCCAGTATATGTCATGGGATGACCTGGAACCCAAGTCTTCTTGAACACTCTATCTACTGTTTCTAAGTCAAGTGACCTCTCAGAGTTACTAATTTTGTTTGGTTGTGTCTAGCTCTTTGTGACCTCATGGACCACAGTGTGCCAATACTATCCATGGGATTTTGCTAGCAAAGATACTGGAATGGTTTATCATTTCTTTTTCTAGTAGATTAAGGCAAACAAGTTAAATGACTTGCCCAAGATCACTCAATTTGTGACTGAGGCTGGATTTGAACTAAGGTTTTCCTGACTCCAAGTCCAATGTTCTATGCACGGAGCCACCAAGCTGCATCCAGGTTCTTAGTAAATGTTGGTAAAATTAAATTAGTACCATTATTAGAAGAGGGGACAGTCACATGAGCATACTTCCACCTTACCTCACCTTAGATCCTTGGTCTCTTTCATATTTAATAGGCTGAGAAAAATCATTGAATATCCTAACAATTATATTAAAAATTGTTTCTATGTTTTATTTCTTCACCCTTTTCCCTCCCCTATTCAATATAAGATCAAAGATTTTCTGAGCCACCAAAATGGAGCAGCCTTAGGAGGCTGTCTTTCCAGATGTTTAGAATTGTGGCAGCTGGCAATCATGCTGCTTCCCTTTTCTTTAATCAGCTTTTCTCCCTGAGGCTTTAGGAACAGTCCCCTAAAGCTACCTTTTATTGGTAGGTAGAAACTTGAAATGTAACCCCAGTGGGGGATTAGATGGGAATTCTAAGGTAAAACTTGGACTTATTATTTCCCTCAGCTGGGAACTGTCCATGTTCTGGTTCAGAGAAGATTGACCTTCAACCCTTAATTCCTCCCTCATTCCCCATTGGATGGAGGGATAACAATACCTTTGACATAAATAATTATTACTCTTTGACAGTGATGAGCACAGAAAGCATGCAAAAAAAAATTTTTATATAGGTTTCTGTATGACAGACAGTGAAAAGCAGTGAAGACAAAGCTGGTCTCAGAGTAAGAAAGAGCCTGATTCAAGTCCTGTTCCTGACACACACTGGTTGTATGACCTTGGGCAAGTCACTTAACTTCTCAGTGTAGAGTCATCTCTTTAAGACTATTAAGCTGTTATGCCCAAAGGGCTGTAAAACTGTGCATACCTTTTGATTCAGCAATACCACTACTAGGTATGTATCCCAAAGGGATCATAAAAAAGGGGAAAAGACCCATATGTACAAAAATATTTATCGCAGCTCTTTCTGTGGTGGCAAAGAATTGGAAATTGAGGGGATGCCCATCAGTTGGGGAATGGTTGAACAAGCTGTGTTATATGAATATAATTGTATACTGTTGTTCCATAAAAAGGGATGAGCAGGCAGATTTCAGAAAAACCTGGAAAGACTTGCATGAACTGATGCTGAGTGAAGTGAGCAGAAGCAGAAGAACATTGTACACAGTAACAGCAACATTGTACAATGAACACTTTTTTGTTTTTTTTTAAAGCAATTGGGGTTAAGTAACTTGCTCAAGGTTACACGGCCAGTTATTTCTGGGTGTGGTGCTAAGTATCTGAGCCCAGATTTGATCCCCAGGTCATCCCCACACTGGAGCCGGTGCTCTTACTCACTGAGCCACCTGGCCGCCCCTAAGCAATTGGGGTTAAGTAACTTGCTCAAGGTTACATGGCCAGGTGTTTCGGGGTGGGTGCTAAGTGTCTGAGCTTGGGATTCAATCTCCAGGTCATTCTGACACTGGAACAGGTGCTCTTACTCGCTGTGCTACAATGAACACTTTTAATAGACTTAGTTCTTCTCAGCATGAGAATGATCAGCATGACCTGAGATACTTCCAAAAGACTCATGATGAAAAAGGAGTCTGAAAGCAGATTGAAGCATACTATTTTCTCTTTTTTTGTTTTTTCTTTTTCATGGTTTTCCCCTTTGGTTCTGATTCTTCTTTTACAACATGACTAATGTGGAAATATGTTTAATATGATTGTACATACATAGCCTATAACACATTGGATTCTGTCTTAGGGAGTGGGGAGGGGAAAAATTTAGAACTCAAAATCTTATAAAAGTGAAAGCTGAAAATTAAAAGTAAATTAAATAATTTTTTAAAAAGACTATTAAGTTGCAGTTGTTGTTCAGTCATTTTAGTTGTGTCTGACTCTTAATGACACCATAGGGGGTTTTCTTGGTTTTCCATTTCCTTCTCTGACTCATTTTACAGATAAGGAAACTGAGGTAAACAAGGTTAAGTGACTTGCCCAGGGTCATGCAGATAGTAAGTGTCTGAGGACAGATTTGAACTCAGGAAGTTGAGTCCTACTGACTCCAGGTCTGGCACTCTATCCACTGTGCCACCTACCTGCCCATTAAGTTGCAAAGCAGGTGCCAATTGGCATTGACTGAGTTTCCTGACTTTCACTTCTCTATAATAACAAAATCACAGGTCTGATCTAAATGTGTGTATGTGTGTGTGTGTGTGTGTGTGTGTGCGCACATGTATATAACACTAGGTGTCTCTATGTTAAGCAGGAAATCTACCAAGGTAGATTTAAAGGCAGGATTTTGTAGTAATTCTGCCCTTGAAAGTGTAGTGAATGACTTGTGATTATGTCTCCACTTAGGCTGAGCAAACTCTTAACAGTGGGCAGGAGAGTTGGGATCCCAGCCCTGACCTAGGAAAAGCCTCATTCTTCTTGACCTCTTTGCAGCCTTTGACACTGTAGGTCACTCTCTCTTCACTGGTTTTCAGGACATCAGTCTCTCTTGGTTTCCTCCTACCTATCTGACTTGCTGCTCCTTCTCTGTTTCCTTTGTAAAATCCTCTTACAGACCATTCTCTGTAACTGTAGGTGCTCCTCACAGCCCTGTCCTATACTCTCTTCTCTTCTCCCTCTACACCACTTCACTTGGTGATCTCATCAGCTCCCATGAATTTAATTCCCACTTCTATACTGATGATTCTCAAACTTTTCCTACTCTAATTTCTCTTCTGACCTCCAAATTTGCAACTCCAACTGCCTTTCAGAAATCTCCAACTGGATGTTGAAAGGACATCTTAAATGCAGTATGTCCAAGCAAAGCTCATTATCTTTCCCCCTAAACCCTCCCTGTCCCTTTCTGTCTTCCAAACAGAAGGCAACACCATCCTTACAGTCCCTCAGATTCCAAACCTAGGAATCATTCTGGATTCTTCACTCTCTGCCACCACTCATACCCAAGCTGTTGCCAAGGCCTGTCGATTTCACCTTTGCAGCATCTCTCAAATACACTCCCTTCTCTCCTCTGACACTTCCACCACTTTGGTGCACACCTCCATCACCTCATGCTTTGATTTCTGCAAAAGCTTGCTGGTGGATCTGCCTGCCTCAAGTCTCTCCCCATTCCAATCCATCCTCATTCAGCTACTAAAGTGATTTTTCTAAAATGCAAGTTTGATCATGTTACACTTGCACCACCCCCCTTTACTCCATAAACTCCAGTGGCTCCCTCTTGCTTCCAGAATCAAATACTGTTTGGCATTCAAAGACCTTCATAACCTAGCCCCTCCTTCCTTTTCATTCTTCTTCCACCTTACTTCCATCCAGGTACTTTTCAGTCCAATGACTCTGGCCTCCTGCCTGTACCATTCTCTCTGACTATGCCCTGTGCCTGGGATGTTCTCTTTCCTGCTCTCACTACTTACTTCCCTGGCTTCCTTCAAGTCCCAACTAAAATCCAACTCTCTACAGGAAGCTTTACCCAGTCCCTCTTAATTCTAGTGCCTTCCCTCTGTTAATTATGTCCTGTTTTTCCTGTACAAAGCTTGCTTCACGTGTATTTGTCTGCACGCTTCTCCTCCATTAACCTATAAGCTCCTTGAGGTCAGGGGTTGTCTTTTGCCTCTTTTTGTATCCCCAGCATTTAGCACAATGCCTAGCATACAATAGGCACTTAATACATGTTTGCTGATTGATCGGTTCTTGATTGATCGTACACACACACATATACACCCACACACACACAAAGATAGTGGTGTGCTGGCATGTTTAACAGCCAGCTTAGGGGAAAAAATGTACACATGACACACTTTTAAGTTTAATCTGTATTATTAACATTTTCTCCACCACTCGCTTAAGTCTAGACAATCAACAAATCAATAAGTCAAGCTTCTATTTGTAGTGTTTGCCCATTTTTGAGATGTAAATGGTCACACTGAAAATTTAATAATCAAGTCAGCTCGTGTGTATGTGTGTATGAGTGTGTGTGTTTGTGTTATCATGACTAATTACTGTGGCAGGCAGCTCTATGGGGGAGCCTCAGTCCTCACTCCTAAGCTGATAAAGGAGGAGCAGAAGCCATTCAAACCAGAGTTATCTCCACTCACTTGCATGGGCTGGCAGGGACAACCTAGTCTCTGTCTTCTCCTTCCCTTGATTTCCCAGCCCTTCTCTGCTTGGTTGGTTGTGAAACATGGAAATATTTAGCCTCAGAGTCCATGTCCTTTGATTATAACACAATTGCAAATTCATTTTTATATCTAGGAGAAGATAAATTAAAAGTCAGGCTTCTGTTTTACATACTGCTCTTAGAAATTTATTTTTAAAAATTTAAAATACAGAACAAAGCTTGTAACATACCCCCAGACAGCACTACCTGTGGAGCTGAATATCTTCTAAGCTAATTAACCAAAGCATACCCATTGCAGACCCCAAGTAGAGACTTCCCCATAGGACAGGGGAAAACAAATCCTTCTATCTAAAGGAATCAGGTTTACAAAATACCATTACCATTATGAAGAACGAGCTTATCAGGGAAATAGGAAGTTTAGTGTCAAATCTGTCTCCTGAAAGCTCAAAGGAGAGAAAGTTGATTGAGGACAGGGCAACTGGCCTGCTTTCTTGGCTTTGTGCTTGCCTCCAAGTCTAGTCACTGCTACCAAGTCTCCCTATATCACTGTCCCTCCTCCTGAGACACTTTTCTTCATTTCTCTTTTCAGATACTAGAGATAACCAGGCCTAACTCTTAAGACATAATCTGTCACCGGCTTTTTAAAGTGTTCATTTCCTAGGTAATATCTTTGATGCTATTTTTGGAATGCCAGTTATAAAAGGAAACAGGCTTCCCCTATTCATCCCTACTTCATGTCTCTCTATTGGCCTTTGGATTACCCACCATTTTGAGTCTTCTTTAGCTGTGGAACTTCATGACTGGAGCCATACAAGTCATGGAAAGACTATTGATTTTCTTTTTTTTTTTTTTTTTTGGAGGGCAACTGGGGCTAAGCAATTTGCCCAAAGTCATGTGGCTAGTAAGTGTGTCAAGTGTCTGAGGCTGGATTCAAACCCCCAGGTCCTCCTGACCCCAGGGCCGGTGCCACCCCCAAGACTATTGATTTTGAAAAGATTATTGTTTGTTTCAGAACGTAACTTGGGATCATTGAAAGCACCATTCAATTTCCCAAATGGAATATAGCCTCTTTTCTTCCACTTATTCAACCATGGGTCATGCATTTATGAAATCATGTAAGATTCCTCAGAAGATGAATATCAAAAAAAATTTGTTCAGTGGTCCTCTAATTATCAATATCAAATGAGATTTTAAGTCAGGAAATGTTTGCTCACCAAAAAAGCACTTGCCTCGGTCAAGGAAAATCCCCAGCTCAGACTCCAACTACAAGAGGGATTCCCTATGAAGGATGAGGTCTTCTAGTGCTCCTATTTGGGGGTGACATTGTGAAGACTGCAGAAAACCCCAAGTAAACTAAAGAATCTCTAAAATGAGCTCATCAATTGGGGAATGACTGAACAACCTGTGTATATGAATGTAAGAGCATACTATTGTGCAATTAAAAATGATGAACAGGCAAATTTCAGAAATACCTCGAAAGACTGATATGAACTGATGTAAAGTGCAATCAGCAGAACCAGGAGAACCTTGTATACAGTTACAGCAACATTGTGGGATGATCAACTATAAACTACTTAGCTCTTCTGAGCAATACAATGATCCAAAACAATTACAAAGGACTCATGGTGGAAAATGCTATCCACATCCAGAGAAGGAACTAATGGATTCTGAATACAGATTGAAGCACACTATTTTTGCTTTAGTTTTTTCATGTTTTTTTCCTTTTGGTTGTTTCTTCTTTCACAACTATGACAAATATGGAAATACATTACACATGATTGACATATATAATCTATATCAAATTGCTTACTGTTTTAGGAAGAGGGAAGGGAGAGAAAAATTTGGAACTCAAAATTTTGTAAAAATTAAAGCTAAAAATTGTCTTTACACATAATTGGAAAAAGAATTAAATGCTATTAAAAAAAAGAATCTCTTGAATGAGTTCAACCTAAAATTTCACACAGGAAATCTAATAGGATGAAAAATTCCTATTATGCTAACTATTATAGTTGCATGGGCAACCTATGGAGTTAGTTTATCTGTGTGTCTATTTTAGACAAATATTGGGATATACACATAGAGGAATAGAGATTTACAGCTAGAAGGAAACTTTAGAGGCCATCACTTTTCAGGTGAGAAAATGGAGGCCCAGAAAGGTTAAATGATTTGCCTCAGGTCACACAAGTAGCAAAGGCAGGATATGGACCCAGGTCCTCTGTGTCCAAAGCCAGACCTTTACACGGTACCTCCAATATTGGACAGGAAGTAAATGTGAGCCCTGCCAGGGAATCAATTAATCAAAAAATCAATGAGCATTTATCCAGTGCTTTCTATATTCCAGGCACTATGCTGATTGCTGGGGACACAGAAAAATAGCAAAAAATGGTCCCTGCTTTCATGGTGCTTACATCCTAACAGAAGAGATAGCAAGCCAAAGCATAGTGTATTTTTTTTTAATGGACAGTGATCTGTAATGAGCTACTCTGTACCCTTTTGTTCTCTCCAAAATGAGGAAAGAGAACACAAAGGTTAAGTGACTTGCCTAGGGTATCACAGTTAGGAAGTGTCTGAGGCTGAATTTGAACTTACATTTTCCTGACTCCAGGTCCAGCATACTCTCTTCTGTTCCACCTAGCTGGATAAGATGGATCTTTTCAGTTTTGAAATACTGTAGGAAGATACAGCTTGGTGGAATGACTCAGACTTCTGGTCTGTGCCCAAGGGGATGGGGTTTGGCCAGCAAACCTTCCTAGGTTTTGAGCCTGCCCTATGTTAGAGAAACCTAGTGACTTTTCCTAACGTTGCTCCAAAATAGCCGCAGTGTTGAGAACAATCAAAGCAGCTAATTTTTCAGGGAGAAAATGATAGCAGGAGGAGTCAGACCTCCACCTTATGCCCTTCCTAAAAGAGCAGCAGGTAATGACAGGACTTTCAGGGAAGGGGATACCAAGGTGGGGGGGGGGGGTTTCTTCAGTGGAGGAAATAGAAGCCTGTGGAAGTGAGAAATGAGAAAACTCAAATCGGAGAGCATTTGCCAAGCATCTATTATGAGTCTAGGCACTGAAATAGGTCTTAGGGATGCAAAGACAAAAATGGCACCCTCCTACTTTGAGGTGGGGAACTAAAGTTCTAGAACAGGGGTGGGGAATCTGAAGCCTCAAGGCCACATGTGTCCTTTTAGGTCCTTGGATGCCGCCTTTTGACAATTCAAGTTTTATAGAAGAAATACGTTCATTAAGGCGATTTGTTCTATGAAGTTTGGATGCAGTCAAAGGGTCGCACTTGAGGGCCTAGAGGGTCACATATGGCCTCCAGGCCACAGGTTCCCCACCCCTGGTCTAGAATATTGCATGTATTGTCAAGCAAGGTTGATGTATTGGTTAGTGTGGCTGAGCTGCTCTCCTCCCCTTTTTTATTTTTTATTTATCTCTCTAACCTTTATTTTTATCCAATTTATTCTATTTTCATTTATTTTCTTTGTTTTTGCTCATCTCCTTTCATTTATTTATATTATTTATATTATATCATATATATTTATTCTTGCTCATAAAGAATGATTGGGAGAGGAAGAGGGAGAGATCTATAGCGGAAAATGAAGATATTGTAAAAACCAACAAAGGGTCTTCTTTACATGACTAATGTGAAAATATGTTTAATATGAATGTATATGTAAAGCCTATATCAGACTGCATGCTGTCTTGGAGTGGGGGGAAGGGAGAGGGGAGAGAAAATATGGAACTCAAAATCTTATGGAAGTGAATGTTGAAAACTAAAAATACGTAAATTTAACAGAACAAAAGAAAAAACCAATAAAGGGGAGACAAGCGGCAAACATATAAGTAGATATAAAATATATACAGTTGTGGGGCTGTGATGCTAGCAGAGGAGTTGAGGGATAGGAAAGGCCTCATGTAGGAAATATATATACTTGAGTTGATCTTGGGAAGAAGTTATGGATTCTGAGACCAAGATGAGGAGGGCATGCATTCCAGGTATGGGGGAACAGCCTCTGTGAAGACACAAAGGTAGAACATCATATGTGAGGAACAGCAAAAAAGTGCTTAAAACCAGGATGGACACTGAAGAATTAATTTTCTCAGACAAGTAAAGAGGAAAGAGAATTTCCTCTCCCCACCATATTCAATCACTGAAACAACGACTCAGCTCCCAGAATGAACAAGTCAGTTACACAGATGAGGCATGAAGGGGCCTTTCCTTCTGCTCGCTGATTAAGGCCTTCCATTCATTCCCAGCTCAATGAGCTTTTGCCCTTCCCTATTACTTCTTTTCATAGAAAAATCATTATTTCAGGAGAATGGCTTTTCTCCTTGAACTTTTCACTGAGCCTGGTCTGAGATCCATCCAGCAGCAGCTCCTAATTGTCAACCTATTAGTTGAGGCAATAAAAAATTATCGAAAGCCCAAGGCTCTTTAAATGAGAAGTATTTCTACAGAATTCCCTTGAGATGGGATGGAGGGGGAGGGGGCAGTGCTGGCAGTGACTTTAGTCCAGCTGCCAGTTTGACTGAAGACTTAACAGGTTTAAATATGCTGTTTTAGTTAGCTGCACTTTAATCAGTAAATCCCATACCTTAATAAGGCAATCAGTCTTTGCAGAAGCTACAAATTGCAGTTTCTGGCTTGCCGAGTTGAAGACACCATCCCTAACATTTTACATTGGTAAACCTCTCCCCAGCAAAACCCAGGTACTCCAAGAAACAAGTATTATGTGTGATCAACGGGGCCTGACTTTGTCCTATAAATTTATAGTTGTTTCCACCTCTTCTTTTTATTCTGCCTTCCCTCTCCCTTTTCCTTCCCTTCTCCCCCTTCCCCCATGTATTCTTGGCTTGGAAGATGTACTTAAAAGAGCAAAATGTGCCACTATTTATTACTGGATGCAGGAAACGAACCATAAAACTGGCCTAGAGTAAATTCATAGCCTTGTAAAAATTTACACTAAGTCAGTTCATGGGCCTTGAAGGGAGTTTCCAAATGATCAATCTGTGAATCTATGATTTATTGAACTAGAGAAAGAGGAGAGTAGAGGCTGCCCCCATCCCAACCTAACTGCTTCCATTAACCTCGAATGACACTCTGCCCCCTGCTGAGGTCACTTCCATTTTACACATCCTATTTCAGCCACTCTCATTTTAGGACTGAGCAGCTTAGTAGCTGCTGAGCTGTCCCTCCAGACTCAGCTGACTGACTGGTCCTTAAATTCCCCAGATTCATCTGCCAGACGTCATCTGCTGGCCTGAGCACCTTTGTCACCCAGTCATGTCCCCTGTATAGTCCAAGACTACCTTCATGTAGGAAAAGGACAGTGTTCAAGGTTTCAGCTCCAGTCTGGTTCACATTGTCTCATGTGGAACAATAACTGGGCTAGTAGAGTGTGTGTGTGTGTGTGTGTGTGTGTGTGACATGCAATAAAGTGAAAGCTCTTTGGCCACTGAACTTGGAGTTGAGACAACCTGAGACGACCCTGCCTCAGACACTTAGCAGTAGTATTCCCATGGCCAAGTTGCTCAGTTTCCTCATCTGAAAAATGTGGAGCCGGACCCAGTGGCACCTAAAATCCTCTCTGCCTATAAACCTATGATCCTGGGCATTCACAGCAAGGCTTAGGGGCAAGGAAAGGTTGGTCCCAACGGGAGAAGAAGAAGCAGCCGTTTTGGAGAAAAGACATATGGAGGCCTGGGAGACTCTGTGTTTGGCACCTTTCCTAGGGAAAGTTGCACTGGCCCTCACAGAGAAGTGAGACTTGACATCCCTGCGTCAGGACTTCATAATCCCTTTAACTTCCCCAGTTCTGTTTTTTAGTTCTAAGAGCCCTTTTGGGGAATGGATTTTAACTCAGAATGGATTTTTTAAACTGTTTTTTTCTACCTCATCTCTAGCAAATGATGTCATTTTCCTTCTCTCACCCCCACTCCCCTTCTCCCTGACTCTTTTTGCATGTCCTGAAAGGCCATGCAGAAACATTTCTTAGAGCTGCTTACCATTTCCCCTGGGTGGGTCCTTGTATTTTTTGGCCAAGGTAAGTTTTATACATTTTAAGCTGATTTTTTTTCCCCTTTTGGTTTCACCTCTGCATTCTTCCTTAACTCGGCTCACTAAGCAATAATTGAAGAGGGGAGAGGATATGTTTATTTTTTTTATTTCTTCCCTCTTTCCTGTCCCCTAACCCCCATGAGGACATCTCTGTGAGTGTCTTCCAGCCTTACATTTTCCACTAGCAAACAGAGCTCCCAAAGAAGGGCTTTGGTGACTTGTGAAAAATTCCTTCTCAGTCTCCTAGAAACAGGATGTCGAATGAAAGCCCCTTTCCTTAAACTAAGACATTTAAAAAAGGTACCCAGTAACTACTATGAAAAGCCCAAGTGTGCCTTCACTTGCCTAATACTGAAAAAGGATCTGTTCATCCTTCAGTCTAAGGGACAGGGACAAAGCATCCCAAGTCTCTAGGCCGTGCGCTTCTTTTCTCAGAGATAGGCGGAGGTCATGGATTACATAGATTACATATGATTCCTATCTCTTGCTCTAAAGAAATTCAGGGTCAAAGAGTGTCTGGGGGATCTTTGTAAAATACTGTTCCAGGAGGGCTGAATGCTATGATTGTTTGAGACAGTTAGTGGGAATTCTGAAAGTAACTCTAAGCCATGATGTCTTATTTGGACTCCTAAATTTTGATTAATGTAGCAGAAACTGGTCATCTTTAAGAGGGAAACTTACAGAGCTGACTCAGTACCTAGCAATGGCATTTAAACTGGACCAGCTGATTATATTAAAAACTGGAGGGACAAACCTCCTTCTGAAAAAGGCTTTAAAGAAAAAGAGAGAGGCCCCAGGAGAGTTCCTCAGTTCTTACTTTATGAAAGGCCCAAAAATGAATGAATGAAGTATTTATTACATGCTTACTCTGTGCAATTAGGGGCTAGTCCTGGAGTCAGAAAGACTCATCTTCCTGAGTTCAAATCTGAAGTCAGACACTTATGAGTTATGTGTCCCTAGGCAAGTCACTTAACCTAGTTTGCCTCAGTTTGCTCATCTGTAAAATGAGCTGGAGAAGGAAATGACAAAGAAGTCCAGTGTCTTTGCCAAGAAAACTCCAAATGGGGTCACAAAGAGTTTTATATGACTGAAAATCACTAAACAACAACAATGTGCAACGCGTTATGTTAAGTCCTAGGGATACAAATAGAAAAACCAGTCCCTGCTCTTCCATAGTTCAGATCCTAATGGAGTACATGTGACCATGTGCATCATTCACTTTGAGTGTGCGGTGCATTAGAATGGATGGTGAACCTGGACTCACAGGACCCAAATTTGAATCCCAGTTCTACCATTTACTTATCTATGTTATATGACCAAGTCATTTGATTTTTCTGACCTCAGTTATAATTTTTTTTGGAGGCGGGGGGAAGTCAGGGCAATTGGGATTAAGTGACTTGCCCAAGGTCACATGGCTAGTGTTAAGTGTCTGAGGCCAGATTTGAACTCAGGTCTTCCTGACTCTAGGGCCAGTGCTCAATTCACTTCACCACTTAGCTACCCTCTGACCTCAGTCATACATCTGCAAAATTAGGGAGTGCATCAAGTTGTTTGGACATTTCACTTCCTGAGAGCAAGGACTGTTCCTGCCTTTCTTTCTCTCCCCACTATGTAGCATAGTGCCCAGCACATAGTAGGCTTTTAGTCAAAGGTCGTTGACTTAATTCCAAGATCCCTTCCAACACTATGATATTATGATCATGCTCAGTCTATCTCAAGAACTAAAACAAACAAGTATGTGGACAGTGAAACTGAACAACAACAAAATTAAACCCACAAGGATATTAAGCACTAGAAATACAAATCGAAACTCACAAAGAGTTCACATTCTAATGGCATATGAGTGACTATGTGTGTTGCATTAGAAAGGAAGTTGAACCTGGAGTCACAGCTCATGACAAATGAGGGGACAGAGGCTTGGAGAGAGCTGAAATAACTCACCTGGGTCACAAAGCAAGATAATGATGAAATGAGGAGAGCCAGAATCTGCTTGTCCTGAGTCCTAAACCAGAACTCTTTATCTCTTTTCCATGCTACTCCATTAAGAGGCTTGTAGATAAATAATTAATAAATATAGATACATATAACTAGCCTATAAATGTCTCTCTCTCTCTGTCTCTCTGTATACACACACACACACACACACACACACACTGAACAACAAGGACAAATATACCTTGGCGTATGTATACATATGTATATATACATATGTATACACATATACGTATATATACATATGTACACACATGTATGTATACATATGCCAAGGTATATTTGTCCTTGTTGTTCAGTCATGTCTTATTCTTTGTGACCTGATTTGGGGTTACACAGCAAAAATACTAGAGTGGTTTGCCATTTCCTTCTCCAGCTCATTTTATAGATGAGGAAACTGAGGCAAAAAAGGGTTAAGTGACTTGGCCAGAGACAGCTAGTAAATGTCTGAGGCCAGAATTGAATTTGGGAAGATGAGTCTTCCTGACTCCAGGCCTAGAACTCTATCCTCTGTGCCACCTAGCTACTACACATACACACACGCCCACCCGCTCTATATTTACATAAATTATATATGTATGTGTATATATATATATATATACATACATAGTTTCAAAACTACCACTCTTAGCTTTCAAAATTTCCTGTTCTAGTTATCTGAGATTTCATCAAGAAGACACTGTGTGTATGCATACACACACATATATGTATATATTCATTTTATATATGTGTGTGTATATTACTGTGCTATAATAAATTATGAATATGATAAATACAGAAAATCATGGAAAGGTCTAGATGAACTGATATAGAATGAAGTAAACAGAGAAAACAATATACACAATATATACAACACGGACAACAGAAAAAGTAAATACAAAAAAAAAATTAAAAGTGAATTTTGTAAAATTATAGAGAACAATCATGGCTCCAAAGAAGAGTGATCAGAAGATATATACATATATGTGTGTATATATATACATATATATATATGTCCAAAAGCTATTTCCCAATGTGTAAGTGATCAAAGGATATGAACAATTCTCAAAAGAAAAATTTTGAAATATTTACAACTCTATGAAATAATGCACCAAATCATCAATAAAAAGAGAAATCCAATCTAAAAACCCTGAGGCTTTACCTCACACCCTGAAAATAGGCCAAGATGACCAAAAAATGGGAATACTCAATGCTGGAGGGGTTGTGGGAAGATAGGCACTCTAGTACATTGTTGGTAGAAGTATAAATCAACCCAAGTATTTTGGAAAACAACAAGGAATTATGTGAAAAAAAAAAGTGTCTAAAATGTCCATACCCTTTGGTCCTGAGATTCCAACACTTGGTTTATACCCCAAAGAGGCCATTGATAAAAAGAAAGTTCCTTATATATAAATTCATATATATTTATTTATTTATAGCAGCCCTTTTTTGTGATAGCAAAGAAATGGAAACAAAGTAGATGTCCATCATTTAATGAATGGCTAAACAAATCTTGATATAGGAATATAATGGACTGTTACTATGCTACAATAAATTATGAATATGGTAAATATAGAGAAACATGGAAAGGTCTAGATGAACTGATATAGAGTAAAGTGAACAGAGAAAACAATATACATAATGATGACAACACCGACAACAGAAAAAGCAAACACCAAAAAAAAAATTTTAAGTGAATTTTGTAAAATTATAAAGAACAATCATGGCCCCAAAGAAGAGTTATCAGAAGACACCTATATCTCACTCCTTAACAGAGGTGAAAACTCTACAAAGATGGCATATTGAACATTTATTAGCAGTCTTTTGTGATAGATTGACCAGTTTCATTGTTTTTTTCATCTTTTTTTCTTTTCTTTTGCTTTTTGGAGGGGGAAGACAGGGCAATTGGGGTTAAGTGACTTGCCCAAGGTCACACAGCTAGTAAGTGTTAAGTGTCTGAGGCCGGATTTGAACTCAGGTCCTCCTGACTCCAGGGCCAGTGCTCTATTCACTGTGCCACCTAGCTGCCCCTTTTTTTCTTTTCTTTTAAAAAAAAGTTACTCATTATATGGGATGGCTGTCTAGGAGGAGGAGGAAGAGTGATACATGTGGAAATTTTATAAAAATAATAATACTCATCACCAAAAGAAATCAATATATTTTTTAAAAAGCTTGTGGAACGCTAGGCCATAAGCTACTTCAGGGTAGTGTCTCTTTTCATTTTTGTCTTTGCTCCCCCCAGTTCCTGGCACAACAATATATATTTGTTGATTAATTAGACTGTTTGGTTTTAAATAACATAAGGGAACTGAGAATGTACTCAAAGTTTACAGAACTGTGGGCAGCATGGAGAGGCTGAGTATTGTCCTCTTCAAGAAATCTCAGGTGACTAGAACTAACAGGAAATTGTGAAAGCAAAGAGAGGAAGTTTTGAGGTCAACAAAAGGAAATATATAGTACTTTTTCCTTCGAGGATGCTGGATATGGAATACTTCACACCCACAAGTGGTATAAGAAGGGATTTGTGTGTGTATGTATATGTGTATATTTTATACACACACACACATATGGACAATGGCACTTAAGTGTGTTATCTTGGAAAGCTTGAGGCCTTTGAGGCACATCCCTACTAGGAGAAATATGGCATTGTGGACATTGTGGACAGCTTAGCTTCGCAATGATATGAGGTCAAACACCACTGTAGCAGCACTGGACCCAATTCCTACATGTTTAAGAGATTGTTAAACTTTCAACATGAGGATTTCTGCCTCAGAAATTGGCAAACACTACAAATTAGGGCTTGATTCATTGCTTAAATCGTAAGAAAGCGAGGGAGAAACTATTAGTGTTGCATATTTAACTTAAAATGGTGTCTTTCATCAGAGAATCAACCACTGTTAATCTTTTAACAGCATACCAGTGCTCTTAACACTTAATAAAAGTGTGACCCTTGCAAGCCACAGAACCTCCACTTTGCTCAGGATAGAGCCCTGGACCTGAGTCAGGAAGACCTGAGTTCAAATCCAGCCTGATTCTTATTAGTTATGTGACCCTGGCCAAGACATTTAAATTCTGACTGCCTCATTGTGCTTAACTATAAAATGGGAACAATAATATTGTTTGTTCTTCATTTTTTTCCTTTTTGGAAGGGGAAGGCAGGGCAATTGGAGTTAAGTGACTTGCCCAAGGTCACACAGCTAGTAAGTGTTAAGTGTCTGAGGCCAGATTTCAACTCACATCCTCCTGACTCCAGGCTGGTGCTCTATTTACTGTGCCACCTAGCTGCCCCTGACCTTCATTCTTAAAGAGGACCATGACATTAGGAAGATGATTCTGTGACTTGCAAGTGATTTGGATTTAAGTGAGGGAGGGCTATGGAAGGTCACCAGCCTCACTTTCTCCTCTGAAGTCATCTGGGTCCAGTGGCCAGATACACATCAGGCTGACTGGAGAAGACCTTCTCTGCCCCCAGGAATAATAATAGCACATTCCTCAAAGAGTTTCTGTGAAGATCAAATGAGATAATATTTGTAAGGTGTTTAGTACAGTGTCTGGCCCAAAATAGGCATTTAATAGAGGCTGATTCCCTTCCCTTCCTAACATAGTGCCACTAGCTAGATCCCAAAAGCCTTGCAGAAAATTGCAAATGTAAAATTGCAAAAATAAAGTTACCTTGCAAATATAAACATGGCTAGCTCTTATGAGCTTGTGTAAAGCAGACTTTGGAGTATCCTCTGACATTCTGTAACTGGGATGTGATGAAGAAATCAGCTTTTGATTTGCTGCAGGGATGAAAGTGGGACAAATTCAAAAGGCACTAATTAGTTGAAGCAAGCAAGCCTTGTGTTCTTTCTCATCTGGCTGCTGTTCAAGAGAGGAGGATCAGTTATAGGTGAGGGAGGGTCCCTGGGCCCTCTCTCATCTAGAGCCAGCATGAAACCAAGAAAGTATGGTCCTGCTATTGCTGAGAGAGACAGCAGCAGCAGCAGCTGGGGCCTCCTGCTTCTCTCTGCTCACCTCTCACCCAGGGCCAGCATGGAATCTTTATTCTTCATCTCTTAGCACTTGTTTTTTTTCTACTTTTAGGTGGAAAAATATTGCAAATTACTATAAACTTATAAGCATCTAAAGGTCAGTTTAGCAAGTGCCAGAAATTTAGCAGCAGAAATTGATACCAGAATTTGTTGAAAGTTAAGTACAGGTGGAACAGTATCGGGAGCCCAGAAGAATGGCCTGCTGGACCTTGCCTAGGGTAGCTGATTGCTGCTGACCTGTTCAGTGACCATGCTACAGCTGGAAGGAAAAGCAGTGGAACAAATGCTTGGTGGAAACTTCTAAATTTGAGCCTACTCTCTCCAAGGACAGTGGTGATACAGGGGAAATAGAGCACTGGACCTGGAGGCAGGAAGACTCATCTTCCTGAGTTCAAATCTGGCTTCAGACACTTACTAGCTGTGTGACCCTGGAAGAGTCACTTAACCCCGTTTGCCTCAGTTTCCTCATCTATAAAATGATCTGGAGAAGGGAATGGTGAGCCACTCTGGTATCTCTGCCAAAAAAAACCCAAATGGGATCACAAAGAGTCAGAAAATGAGTGAATAACAAGTTCCCTTTCCTCTCCCAAATCTGTTGGGAGAAGGTGTTTATACTCCTGTTTCTGCTATATCTTCTCAGTAAAAGACTTCTTAGTCTTTCCCTTTGTAAAAGCTAATGGATGCTAATTGGTTGAACAATGCTAGGTTGCTAATCGCTGGTGAATGATATTGGGGAGAACCTAACAGAATGGGTACTTGAGTCGATAATATTAGAAAACCACCTCCTGTTCCTCAGGGGTATACCTCAGGAGGAGAGGTAGCCTGACGTGGGGACCTGAATTATCAGCATGATTGGTAATAATAGGATATTCTTCTCAGAGTGTATGGGGTGTTCAGGGAGGACCAGCACCTCTGGCGTGAGGGCTTGCCGAGCACTTTTCAGGGCTGCTCATCTACCTTTGGGGTCCACCTAGCATTCAACTCTCACCTGTGGTTCCAGCTTCTTGGCAGCAGCCACACCCCAGTAAACCATCTTGGCAGACGGGTTAAAGTAGGCTAAGGGTAAGCAACAGGTCTCATATCCATCAGTCAGTTCAGGGAGTGTCTATCCCAAGCATGTGAAGATTTCCTCTAGTGGAGTGGATGGATGAGAACAATTTGTTTCAGCCACCACGAAGGCAACTTGGTCAGACATCGAAGCTTGGTCAAACATTGAAGACACCAAGGTCATCCGCTGCATCCTGACTTTTGTCCTGCCACTAGACACTGGAAGAGAGAATAATGCCGATAACTTTGTGCAACTGCCTCTGTTAAATACAATTCACTCACAAGTCAAGATATCACTCCATCATGTTATTGATGCACTTTGAAAAACAACAACATTCTTCACAGAGTTTCTATGAGGATCAAATTATAAAGTATTTGTAGTGTTTTTAGCATAGGCCGGAAGCATAATAGGTGCTTAATAAATACTGACTTCTTTCCTTTATAACATTGTACCTTCATGATTGATAAGATACCAGTTTCTCCAAGTGCAAAATGTAAATGATAATGGCGGCTATCTCATAGGGGAGCTCTAAGGAGGAATAGAGATAATATATGTGAAGTGCTTCAAAAACCTGTACTAAATAAATATCAGCTATTATTATTTATTAATCGCTTGCTATGTATAGCCTGTAACTATTCAAATATGTATAGTAAGCCAGAAATTTTGTTACATATTTGGTACATACTTATATGTGTATATAGTTTCACCCATAGAATATAAGCTCCTTGAGGGCTGAATTGAATCCCTCACCTTCCATGGTGCCTGGCCCATAATAGAGACTTAATAAATGCTTGTTGACTGACTGATAGACTACATGTGACTGGTCATATATACTATCAAGTTTGACCTGGTTGCACAGTTTCATTGTTGTAAGTTTTTCGTTGTCATCTGTCAAAGTTGTGAACTTTTAATTCTTTTCCTTTAGTTGTTCTTTTCTTTCATGGCCCAAAGTTCAAGCTTAGTCCCTTTATATTTAGCCACTTTGGGGAACTCTTCTGAGGGTCATCCATTTGGATGAGCTTCTCTGATGTTTTTTTTTATATGTACACAAATATTTATAGCTTCTTTAAGCGGTGACAAAGAATCAGAAATTGCAGGGTTACTCATCAATTAGGGAATGGCTGAACAAGTTGTGGTATGTGATCATGATGGAATATTGCACTGCAAGAAATGACTACCAGGATAAACTCAGAAAAACTTGGAAAGGCTTACATGAACTGATTCAAAGTGAAGTGAGCAGAAATGGGAGCACATTGTACATAGTAACAGCAATATTCAAAGGATGAACAATGGTGCAATTTGGGGCAATACAAATGAACCAAGACAATTCCTAAGGACTTATGAAAAAATACATCCATCTCTGGAGAAAGAACTGATATAGATGATGTTTTAAATGTTACACGGGAGACAGAGATAGTGTGGGCAGAGACTATTGGGTCCCAGAGGCCATCTCTATAGGCAGGAGGGACATAGTAGGCCTGGTCCTTGTTCCACTGACTCCACCACAAATCAGCCGCTGGGAACTTTTCCTGGGAGAGGATTACTCAAGAGAAAGAGAAAAATTTGGGGAGGTTTTTGGAGGGCGGGTGTAATGGGCCAACATTCCTGGGTAAGCAGCTAAGCTTTAAGAAGGAGCATTATGTGATCAGTTGTTATATAGAAGGTAGTAGTAATCTATTTTTCATTTTCAGAGAGGACAGGATAAGAGAAAATGGTATTGAAATATAGCAGATGGAATTTAGGCTAGCATAGGAGAGATTAGGGATTATTTCCTGGGACAAAGGACTACCAAAACCCTGGAAGAGGTCATCTAAGAAGGCCATAATGTCAATATTTACCAACATCTTGTGATTGTTTTTTTTTTTAAGAGTCATTTTCAGTCATGTCCAACTCTTTGTGGCCCTTTTTGGGGGTTTTCTTGCGAAGATGCTAGAGTGCTTTGTCATTTCCTTCCCTAATATGTGACCTTGGGCAAATACCTTAATCAATTTGGGCCTCAGTTTCCTCATCTATAAAAATAAAGAGATGGGATTAGATGACCTCTAAGATACCATCCAGCTTTAAGTCTATCATCTACATGTAATCCATGATCAAGGCATATATCCTAACAATTACAGGCTGAGAAGCATGCCTTGAATATAAATAAATTATTTAAATATTTGTTTATTTTAACATATATTTAAATATATTTTGATTTATTTCACAATGTATTTTAAATATTTATTTAAAAATATGTTTTAAAATATTTCTTTAAAATGTATTTTAAAATATTTATTTAAAGAAATATTTAATCTCCCTGGGCCTCAGTTTCCTCACTTATAAAATGAGGGGTTTAGACTAACTTCTGCTTCAGTTTCCTCATCTGTAAAATTAGGATAATAAAAGCACCTATCTCACAGGGTTGTTGTGAGGATCAGATGAAATATATCAAAAGTACTCTGCAAACCTTAAGGCTCTATTTAAATTTTAGCTATTATACCTGTTGTTTTTAATCATGATAATTCATTTCATAATTCATAATTTATTATGATAATTCATAAATTATTATTGTCACATGGACTTCATAGGATCTAGAACTCAAAGACCTTAGAGATCACCTAGTCCTGTGTCATTCTTCAAATCTTATGTGAAGAAATATGAGAAGACAGAAGATGCTTTACTAAGCAGCTAAATATTTGAGCCGTCTTAGCCTTCTGACCTCATGTGGCCCTTTAGCTGGAGCCATCTGCCCAGAAAGATGACCGTATGTATTTGCTCTGTTTTCTCTTTATTGAGGCTGCTTTTCCATACTGGATAGAGATGAAACACATTTAAAAACGTAAACTTCTCCTGCAGGACATTAGCCCCAAATGGCAGACTGTTTGAGAGAAATATTGTTATTAGGGAATGACTGAGTAACTTACTGATTTATAAACCCATGGAAAGAAAATGAAGGCAACTTTTCCACTTGGTGTGGTTATTTATGATGTCCAGAGACTCATCAAATACCAGGGTAGGATAGTCTTTGGTCCCTGAGCATGAGAAGGAACAAGAGCTAGTCTTTTCAAGACCGCTCATCCTTACAAAATACAGGATTCAGCTTGCATCAAAATTCTCCCTTGCCTCTTATTGATTACTGTTTATGAGCAAATTGGCATTTGGGTCATGAACTCAAAACTGAGGGCATTATTAATAAAGAGAAGATTAAGTGACCCAGTGTCAGCTCCATGACTTTTCAGTCTCCCTCCTTTGGTGGATACATTCCATTAAAGATAAGCTTTGGTTTTAGTTTTTTCATTCTTTTCTCCCCCCTCAATAACTCCTCTCCCCACTCTCCCCAGCTAGCATTTATTATTTACCTTAAGCATTCACCACTTTCCAATTTGTATCATATTTTTCGTCCTCATGTATATTGGAATCCTTTCCTGTTCCCCTTTGTTGCTGGTTAGTGTCGGTGTCTCCTCAAATTATTCTGTATATATTCATCTCTTTCCATGTTATACTTTATTCTCTCCCCACAAAGACCTTTATTTAAAGGGCTTTTTATATGTGAATGTCTACATAGTGCATCCTGAACCGAAGCCCCAAATTCCTTGAATTTTCATTGTTGTCATTCTGTCGTTTTGGTCATGTCTGACTTTTGGCGACACCATTTGGGATTTTCTTGGCAAAAAATACTGGAGTGATCTGCCATTTCCTTCTCTAGCTCATTTTTTTTTTTTACAGACAAAGAACTGAGGCAGAGTTAAGTGACTGGCCCAAGGTCACACAGCTAGTAAGTGTGTAAGGTCAAATTTGAACTCTTTGACGGATGAGACCTTAAGGATCCTTAGCCTTTTTATAATGTCATGGATCCCCTAGGCAGTCTGGTGAAGCTTATGGACCCCTTCTCAGAATAAGGTTTTAAAAGCATAAAATAAAATACAAATTTGTTGTTGTTCTTCAGTTATTTCAATCATGCCTAACTCTTCATGACCCCATTTGGGGGTTTCTTGGGAAGATATTGGAGTGCTTTGTCATTTCCTTTTCCAGATCATTTCACAGATGAGGAAACTGAGGCAAACAGGATTAAGTGACTTGCCCAGGGTCACACAGCTAGTAAATGTCTGAGGTCATATTTTAACTCTACTGTGCCACCTAGCTACCCCCAAATAAAATACTCAGATTGCAAAAGAAATCAATTTTATTGAAATACAGCTACCAAAATACGACCCCACACCTACAAAAAAAAAATGTTTATGGACCCAGAGGTAAGAACCCCTGGATCATTAGATGACATCTTACCTAAGGTCCTGTTCAGCTCTAACTCATCATGCAAGGTCTTTTCCAAAAAACACCCTATTCCTCTAGAAGATGTCAAAGAACCAGGTGGACCCAGGAGGCAGCTTTGACAGGCACACCTTTTGCAGCAAGGAACCCATTTCCCCCAGCCAAGGAAAAATGAATCTAACTTATAGCATGCCCAAGCTGCTGCCAGCCAGGGAAGCAGCCTCTGAGAGTTCCAAACACAGTAAGTGTGTTCTGTGAGCACTTTGGAGGGTCCCCAAGTCCTGGTAGGAGCGGTCACCTAGCCAGCTCACTGCTGACACCTTGTGGCTATTCAGGAGTGTTTCTGCATTGTTGAAGAGAAGCAAGCAGGAGGTTAAAAATGTCAACCCTGGACTAGGAAAAACCAAGGGAAACCACAGCCACCTCTTCTCTTCCTTCTCCAAATCCCAGATTTTTAAACCCACAATTTCCTGGGATGTTCGGGTTTTCTTGTGCAAGCTGCAAAGTGTTTTTTGTAAGGTTCCCTCTGCAAAGTCAGAACTCCCCTGTTTCAAGGGTCTTAGTAGAGATGGGGAGCCCTGTAGTGGGCGTGGCTCTCTGTGATTGAGAGCCAGTGAGGTAGAGTTTAAAGGCATGGGCCTCAAGTCAGAAGACCTAGGTTCTTCAGCACCTAGCTTTGAGACTTTGATCAAAGCATTGAACCTCCTAGCACCTGTTTCATCATCTGGTGACAAAGGTATGTACAGTCAGAAAACTAGTAGCTCTGGAGTCAACAGACCTCCTTACTACCAGTATAACCAACCCTTGAGCAAGCCACCCTTGGGTCTCTCTAAAATGAGGATGTTGGAGAAGATAGCCTCTGGAGTCCCTTCTATATCTATGAAAATTAGAGGGTTGAACCAAGCTTTCTTCCGTTTTGTAAGTACCAAAGCTATAAGCACCTCAGGGTATCCCTGCAATGTCAGACTACTATCTAGTACAATCCAAATGCAAAGGTTGTATAAGAGTTGCATTACCAATCAGGCTGAGGAAAGCAAAAGTCTCCAGAGACTTGTATATTAAAAAACAAAACCAAAAAAAGGCAAATGTGATGGGGGTGAAAGGACTATTGAATTTCAAAGACCTGGGTTCAAGTTTAGGTTCCAAGTCATTTGACTTGTCTGGTGCTTCAGTTTCCTCATTTTAAAAAATGGGGATTAAAAAATATTTAGAACCATGGAATCTAGAGCCGGAAGCTACTAGTCCAATTCCTTCATTTAACAGAAAAGGAAACTGAGGAACACCAAATGGTTACATTGAAATAAAGAAATAGAGTATTATCCAGACAATGATTTATTAAGCAATGAATAACAGTTGCATAACAAACTGGGACCAAGGCCTTGGTAGCCAAGGACTTTGACCTTTGGTTTCTACCCAGTTAATATATAATTTGGAGTGAGTGAAAAACAAGAAAAACAGGAAGAGGTGATTTTTAACACCAGATTTCTTATTGGTGCAGGATATTGAGAGGCAATCTAGTTGGGGTAGAGGGGTTTTTTTGTCCTCAGGTGATAGTGGGGAGGGGGAATAAACTTGTGACTTAAAAGCAGATGACTTACAAGTGGTTGAAACTTAGTTTCACAAAATGGTGGTTAAAAAACAAAATGGAGGGGCAGCTAGGTGGCGCAGTGAGTAAAGCGCCAGCCCCGGAGTCAAGAGGATCCGAATTCGGTTCTGGCCTCAGACACTTAACACACACACACACAAAAAAAACAACTAGCCATGTAACCTTGGGCAAGTTACTTAACCCCAATTGCCCTCCAAAAGGAAAAATAAACCCACCAAAATGGAGTCACATATTTTTAATATTACAAAAGTTAATTTGTTTTAGGTCACTCAGGTAGCAAAACCAACATTCTTGACTTAGTTCCTTTGACTTCAGATCTAGCGATTTTTCCACTAAATCAGGCCATCCTAACTCCAAGTCTCAAAGAGTTGCTGTGTGGAAAGTAAACTCACAAATTATAAAAATGTCATGGAAATGTGGTATGTAATTACAAATGAAATAGAAGGAAAAAAGCAATAATTACACTCCAGACATTCAATTCAATTAAGCAAGCACTCTCCTAGGCTCATGAGATACAAAGACAAAAATGAAACAGTACTTGATTTCAATGAAAAAAACGTATTAGGGAGAAACAACAAAAATATGCAATATGTACCAGTAGGGAAAGAGATAAGGGAGAGTGCTAAATTGAGGGATCAGGAAAGATAGAGAGTGATACTTGATTTGGACTTTGAAGGGAATTAGGGATTCTAAAAGGTGAAGGTGAGAAAAAGGGGGGAAGACCATTATGCAAAGGAATGGAGGTGGGAGATGGGAGGTCATATATGAGGACTGAATTAATTCATCCTTATGTTGCTCTTCAAATGAATGTGACTTTTTCCCTCCCCCCAACTCATTCCTATAGTGACAGTTTTGTATCTGAAAGCCCCACTGAACCAGTAAAGTAAGGCACAGTCACAGGAGAATAATGCATTTGGGATTAGATTGTGGTTTTCATTTAACCTGAAAATGTGGTCTCCAAAGCTTTGATAATCTCATTAGTTTGTTGCAAAGAAAGAGGTGCAAAATTTAATCTGCAAAAGGTTAAGTAAGGAATGCCCTAGGGAGTACCCTATTCCAAAATCATTTAGCCTGATGCTTCACACAAGGCAAATATGAAGTTGCTTCAAAAGTAGGGTCCCACTCCCTACCTTACAGTAATGATTTATCTTGGTAAAGGACATTACAAAAAGACATTTTTCTAGCCCAAGGGTTCTTACTTTGGGGGTCTATGAACTTTAAAAAAATATAGAACTAGAAATTACAGGGATGCCCATCAATTGGGAAATGGCTGAGCAAGTTGTGGTATATGGTTGTTATGGAATACTGCTGTGCTATTAGAAATGGTAAGCTCAATGATTTTAGAAAAACATAGAAGGAAATGAGCAGAACCAAAAGAGCATTGTATACGGTAATAGCAAAATTGTTTTAAGAAGGACTTTGGGTGAACAAGCTATTTTGAATATTATAAATACCCACATTAACTATAAAGGACATATGAAGAAAGATGGTATCTGCATCCAGAGAAAGAATTGATAAATAGAAGTATGTACAGAATAATTTTACATATATATGTATATATAAAGAAATTTACATGATGATTGTATTGTCTGTTTGGAAGGAATAGCAAGTTGTACATAGTAGATTTGCAGTTTCATGTGCAATCATCTTTTTTTTTTCACTGTTATGGAAATGTTTGTTTTATTCCATTAACTAAAAATAAGATTAAATTTTTTTAATCCAGACAAAATATAGTTTTTGACAATTGTACTTGGATACAATTGTTTTCTTTTGTAATCCTGTGTATTTTACTTTATGCATTTAAAAACATTATTCTGAGACGGGGGCCATAGGTTTCATCAGACTTCCTAAAGGATCCATGATACCAAAAAGGTTAAGAACCCTTGTACCAACCTTCCACACTCCTCCCCTTCCTATGCAGATATTCAACTAATATCAACCCTCTAGCCCAAGACTCTTTCTCCTTTCAATTGTACTTAACATTATCATTTAAACATTTTCTTCCCTGCAGCTCTGGAAAGATAAATTAAATGAGATACATCCTTAGTTAAGTGAACCTGGGATTTGAACCTGCAATCTTATACTTTTCTTCACATCATTTGGTCTGTGCCTAACCAAATAGAAGGCTATGTCTCTGTCCTTTCAGGCCAGCAGATGTAGACAAACTAAGAGAAAAATCAAATTCCTAAGGAAAGCCCTTCTTTCCTCTCCTTCCACAACCTTCACACGCCCAATTTGTTAGCAAATACCCTCAATGTCAAGGGTCATGTCAAGGCTACAAAAAGATCCATGTTTTCTTCATCAGAGGTACTCCTCTCTCCCCTGATACTGATCTTAACCCCCTCCAACTTTAGAAAATGATCTTTATGAATTCCCAAGTCCAACAGAATCATTACCTGGTTGTCATCCTATATTTGTTTTTAGATGACAGGCAGTCTAGCCTTAGACCCAGTTTGATAGGGCCTGCCAGAGTCTGTGTTCTATTGGAATTGATGTGTAACCCTTGGCTCAAAGGGCCAATTATATGGAACTCTTTCCTTATTGGTAGAGATTGATTACTTAATGCCCCAAGCCTGTGTGAGAGGCAGGAGAAGTTGGTGAGTGCTGGAGAGAAGAAAGGTCCCCAAATCTTTTGACTTTGAGTTCCAAGAGAAAAGATGTATCATTCCAACCTCTCTTCAGGTACCTGAAGGGAAAAAAAAGACTTTGGGAAGAGGCCAGTATGTAGAGGAGGTGGCTGTCTCCATTGTGTCCTTTCCCCTGCTTGCTACAATAGACTGGAAAATTTCCCCTTGGGTGAGATCTGAGACTGTCAGTTGAGCAGTTATCTTGCTTCTAAAGGGGGAGCTCATTCACCCTGTATTGTCTGTTACGTATCCTTCTATGTATATTTTTCTGATTTCTGTTTTACTATTGACTTGGATAAATGGGTTTATTTGATATTTTCTTTGTATGTTCATTGTGGACTGGCATTTGATGGGAGAATCAGCCTTGGCTATGTAACATCCCATTAAGGGATAGAGCTCAGAGGTGTAACTTGAACCTAAAAATCACTTTCCCCTAGACCAATACTATTTAAGGGAACAGACAGACAGTACCTCCTCTCTCTGAGGAGAGCAGAGTGTCCAACTCCTAGCCCCGACTTCCTGTATTCCCTCCTGGCAGGAATCGAAATCTTCCTTGGAGAAAGGTGGGAGGAGATGTTAGAGATGTCTTTTCTTATCTCCTTGAAAGCTACAACAAGACAGATACACACAGACACATATAACCTACATAGGTAAGAGCAAAACAGTATGTACGTGTGCACTCACACACACACACACTCACAACTCCCTCTTAGATAACAGCTAAGGGGTCAGGGGAGGATTTGAGAGCAAGATTCAATGAATAATTAAAAACCAACATGAAGCACTTCAGCTGCTTTTTGCTATTACAACGGCACATTTAAAAAAGTATCATGTTATACTAATAGGAGCACTGGGCTGGGGAAAAAGAAATGAGGACTCTAGTCCTGTCTGCTACCTGGTCATAGCTGTATGACCTTGAGCAAGTAATTTTTCCTCTTTAAAACTTAGTTTCTTTATCTATAAAACTGGGGGTATGGGGTAGGGTCAAATGATTTCTTAAATCCCTTCCACTTCTATGGTTTTGTGACAAGGAGAAAGGTCCCAAAAAACGTAACCAAGACCCAGAATCTGAGGAGTTTTGTTATTGACCCAAGGACAGCAAGTCCAGATGAGATGTAGGTACATATGCTACCTTTTAAGCCTTCTAGGACCCAACTCAGTAATGAGAGTGAGAGATGGGATAAGGATCTGTAAGGGTTATGGGATTTAAAGATCTTCCATGCCCCGTTGGACTTG
>NW_027187391.1:45371104-45413464 GCF_028583685.1 Petaurus breviceps papuanus
ATATTTGTAATCTCTATAGCCATTGTGAATATGGCATTGCTGATACAGGATCCCCTCTCCAAAATTTAAAAAGACTACAAAATTAGATTATACTTGGATTCTCCACAATATCCAAGAGATCCAGCAATAAAACCCAGATGTCTCTATACGGATACACAAAGGAGAGATAAGAAACAGTATGAACCAGAGGTACCAAAGCAAGCAGGTGAATTTGACTTCATAAAGCTCCCAGAAACTTTGTGGGAAGGATATAGTCTATGCAAAATGGTATAATGTATGCAAATAAATAAAAAGAGGGTAGGGTAACATTGCATATTAAGAATAAGATAGAAGGAGAAATTGACAAATGTTGGAGAGGTTGTGGAAAAATTGGGACACTAATTCATTGTTGGTGGAATGTAAACTGATCCAATCATTTTGGAAAGCAATCTGGAATTATGCCCAAGAGTCATTAAACTGCTTATACCCTTTGACCCAGCAATACCACTACTTGATGTATTTTCAAAGATGATTAGGGGGAAAAGGGAAAAAAAAACCTATACATTCTAAAATATTTATAGCAGCTCTCTTTGTGGTGGTAAAGAACTAGAAATTACAGGGATACCCATCAATTTATGGCTGAACAAGTTGTGGTATGATTGTGATAGAATACTACTGTGCTTTAAGAAATGATGAGCTCAATGATTTTAGAAAAACGTGGAAAGATTTGGACGAAATAATGAAGAGCAAAATGAGCAGAACCAAGAGAACATCGTATGGAGTAACAGCAATATTGTTCTAAGAATGACTTCAAGTAAATAAGTTATCTTGTCTGTTATAAATGCCTGAATTAACTATAAAGGATATCTGAAGAAAGATGGTATCTGCATCCAGAGAAAATAGATCTATAAAATAATTTTACATATATATGTATATATACACATATAGATGTCTGTGTGTATATGTGTATTAATAATTTTGTTGTTTGTTTGAAAGAAATAGCAAGTTGTGCACAGTAGATTTGCAGTTTCATGTGCAATCATCTTTTTCTTGTACTATGTTATGGAAATGCTTTTTCTATAAATTTTTAAATACATTTTTAAAAGAATATATAATAATAATAATAATAATACTTATATATCACTTTCAGGTTTGCAAAACACTTTATATGTTTTGTCTCATTTTTTCCTCACAATAACTCTGGGAGGTAGATGTCCTTATTGTCCTCATTTTACAGATAAGGAAACTGAGGCAGACTGTGGTTAAGTGACTTGCCCAGGGTCACATAGCTAGTAAGTGTTTTGAGGTAGAATTTGAACTCATATTTTCCTGACTCCAAGTCCAACAGTCTATCCACTTTATGACCCAATGGATTGTGATGGAATCCAGGTACTGGTGGGAAGAAAAAGTAGAGAGAAATTGAGTGAAGATCAATGGAGACAGGAACAGAAGTGATATTATTATAGGGGTACACTACAAATGATCTAAACAAAAAGAAATTGATGAAAAGGTTGTGAATCAGATCTCATACCTGCCACAGAAACATGATATTAAAATGCAGGGGACTATTTAAATGGATATTTCTGGTATTCTGTCTCTGCCAGAAGTAGAGCAGATGATATATCTGTGATTTACTTTAATGATAATTTTATCTTTCAAAAGATAAAGGAAGAAGTAAAAAGGGAAACTATATCCTGAACCTGATTCTGACCAAAATGGAGGTGCTGGTTATTAAAGAAGGAACATCAGAAATCCTGGGCCCCAGCGACCACTACATCATAGAGTTTGTGATAGTGAAGGAGACAAGTAAAAGTCATGCAATGTGTGACAAGCTCCCTAGATTTGGAGAGAACAGATTTCAAAGAGTCTATGGCCTTCTCTTTGAAAAGGAAGATTGACTGGAAAGGGATTAGAAGCCCTCAAGAATGAAATTCTAAAGCTTCAAGCAAAAATTATTCCCATGAGGAGGAAAAGGGAAAGCAGAACAAGAAGACCAATGCACTGGGAGCTAATTTACAAGTGAATTTTAAAAAAATTATTATTTATTTATTTTAACATTCTTTTCTTTATAAATTTTGAGTTCCAGAGTCTCTTCCTCCCTCCCACACTATCCTCTCCCCACTGAGAGGGTAAACAATATGATTTCAACGAGACTTAACTTTCTATTGTTTTTCACTGATATTTTTTGTTTTATTTTAATTACGTTTCAATTAATAATTAACATTTATTAACCAAAAATTAACATTGTTAATTTTCTTTTAAAATATTTTTCTCCAATTACATGTAAAAACAATTTTTAACATTCTTTTCCTTTTTAATTCCAAATTCTCTTTCTTCCTCCCTGTCTTCCCCTTCCCTGATATCCCTGACATATTCACATGGACTATTTGTGCCCAACCTATGATAGAGCCTTCTTAGCTCATATGGGTCTGATAAGCCACAGTAAAACACATTGTACCTTGATTCCAGCATAGAGACGTCATTTGGCCTTATTTGAGAATGAAAGCCAATGGCCACCCCCCCCCTTCCCTGAGATGAGAAGCAATCTGATATAGGTTATATAAGTGCAATCATGTGAATTATATTTCCATATTAGTCAATAGATGCATATTTTTAAAATCATGTATGAATTACCAAAGATAAAATAGATAATTTTAATTACATGATTTCAAAAAGCTTTTGCATAAATAAAATTAAAACATCTAGGATAAAAAGGGAAGCAGTCTCCTGAAGGAAAAAATCTTTGAATCAAGTATTTCTGATGAAGGTTTGGTATTCAAGATATGTAGACAATTACTAGAAATATGCAAGAAGAAAAACCATTCCCCAGTAGATGAATGATGACAGCATATGAACAAATAGTTCTCAAAAGAAAAAACTATTAACAACCACATGAAAGAATGTTCCAAATCACCAAAAATAAGATAAATACAATTTCTTTAATGAGGTTTTCCTTCATACTCCACAAATTAGCAAAAATGACAGACAATGGGAATAGTTAATGTTAGAGAGGTTACAGGAATGCTAATGAATTATTAGTAGAGTTGTGAATCAGTACAAATACTCTGAAAAATAATTTTGAATTTTGCAAAGTATCTAAAAAGTTCAACCTTTGCCCAGAGGCTCCTATATTCACTGAAATATTAGTAACAGTACTTTTTCAACTATAATGACATAACAAATATACAGCACTTTGCAAACCTTTAAGTACTATATGAATGTTAGCTATTATTTTGTGTTAACAAAGAACTGGAAATAGCCAATGCTTATTTATTGAGGAATAGCTTAGCAAATTTGATATGTGAATATGATGGAATGTTACTGTGCTATAAGAAACAATGAGCCTGGTAAATGTAGAGAAACCTGGAAAGACTTCTAGAAACTGATACAAAGTGAAGCAACCAGAACCAGGAAAAAAAAAAAAACAACTTTGACAATAACTACAACAATGTAAATGTAAAGAACCACTTCAAAACAAACAAAAAAAAGTGTTGAGAAATGATAAAAAAACAAATTGGGGCCCCAAAGAAAAAAACCGAGAAAGCATTTATCTTTCTATTCCCTGTACCCCTCTCCTTTGCAGAGGTGCATGGGTGTATAATGTTGGATATGATGTTAGCATTTTTTTGATATTTTGTTCAGTTTTGCAGAATTTTTTTCTCTTTTTATACCTTACTTTCTCCCTCCCTCCTTTCTTTCCTTCCTTCCTTCCTTTCTTTCAGACCTGCAGTTTCTTGGTATAGAGGATTCCTGGTGAGGAAACTCCTTCTAACAATGCACACCGATAATTAGTCTGTGACATACAGTCTCGGTCCATGATTATATAGCTAGTATATATCAGAGGCAGAACTTAAATCCAGAGTCTTCTGGACACTGAGGTTGTTTCATTTACCCACTGCTCCATGATGCCTCTCCACTGGATTTTCTAAGTCAGTTACAAGCTAACTGTGCGTTGAATTTCCATTTCACAGGGAAAAGGGAAGTATAAAACAAGGCACTGAACTTTTAGATTGATTTCCTTTTTGAGGCTATACTGTACCTGGGAAATAAGCATTAGGGGAAGATTGGGAAGAGACCCTAACCTAGAGGGGATTCTGTCCTTGAGACAGGGAACTAATGGAATGTACAGTCTATGTTACATGCAAGCAATGTTTTGGCTCTTACTGCCCTTTCATTTCCAAAAATCACTGAATCGCAGAATTTAAGAATTGGATGGGACCTTGGTAGCCATGCAGGCCAACCTATATGTTCAAGGAAGTGTCACTAGAATATATTCAACAAGTAATCATTCATCTACTGTTTGAACACCAATAAGTAACTGGGAAGCCACTTCTACAAGCAGCCCTTTGCACTTTGGGATTACTCAGCTAGGAAATTTTTCCTGACATCAAGCTTAAATTTGCCTCTTTGCAATTTCTGCTCATCACTCTGGTTCTGCCCTCTGGAGATAAACAGAACAAGTCTATTACAGTTATCCCTTCCAATCACAGAGTTTAGAGGTATGGCATCCCCATGATCTGGAAAATCCATGTAAAATTTTTTGGCCTTCTGTTTGTACCAGAAAAGAAATTTGATTTTTTTTCTTTTTCTTTTGTGGGGGTGTTTACAATACCTTATTGTAAAATTTGAGTTAAGCATTTGGTCATAGGCTCTGTGTTATCTGCTGGCCTTTACATGTCATTTGTAGCTTCCGCAAAACTCCAAAAAAAAAAAATCCCATTTAATTCCTTATGCTGACCCAATATATCGAAACCATGATGGGGAAAGTCGTGATATATTGAAGCCACAATGGGGAAAGTGGAAGGGATAACTGTACTTTCTCCACAAAACAACTCTTCAAAAACCTATAGAGAGTTATAATGTCCCCTGGAATCTTCTCATCTATAAGTTAAATATGCCCAATTCCTTTAAATAATCCTCATGACATGGACTCAAGGCCCTTCATCATCCTGGTTGCCCTCCTCTGGATATTCTCCAGATTGTCAATGTCTTTCTTAAATGGTGACCCCTGAGTTGAACACAGTCTGTATGAGGTCTTATGAGTTCCTCAGAAGTGAGACTATCACTTCCCTATTATGGAAGATGTGTTTCTCTTAATGCAACTTGAGATCACATTAACTTTTTTTTTTGGCCACCATATAATATGGTTGACTCTTACTGAACTTTTAATGCTATAATTCCCCCAGACCTTTTTCAGAGCAGATGTTATCTAATTATGCCTCTCCCATCTTGCATAGGTGAAGTTCGTTTCTTATAACCAAGTACTACTGTATCTCATCTCATTAGATTCTGCTCAGTTCTCTAGCCTGGTCTTTTTGGATCCTCCCTCTTGTCCAGTATATATGTTAACTATCCCTCCCAGCTTTCTTCAAATTTGGTAAACAAGTCATCTATGGCTTTATCCAAGTCATTGTTGGAAATGTAAAATAGCCCAAGGCCAATCATACATCCCTGGGGCATTCTACTGGAGAGCGCCTACCACAAGGACACTAAACCATTGACAATGGGTCTTTGAGTCTGGACAACCAATCAATTATGAATCCATCTAATAGCATTGTCATAGAGTCCACACTTCTCCATTTCCCCCACAAGAATAGTAGGAGACACTTTATCAGAAGCTCCAAAAAGATCTAGGTAAATTATATCCACAATGTTCCCCTCATCTATTAGCCCAGTAATTCTGACAAAAAAAAAGGAAATGGAATTAGTCTGGCATGACCTGTTCCTAATGAAGTCATTCAGGTTCTTAGTAATTACCTCTTTCCTTTGAGATGCTCACCAACACTCTATTTAATTATATATTCCAGAACTTTCCCAAGAATTGAAGTAAAGCTCAGTGCACACTATAGTTTGCACACTCTATTCTCTTTCCTTTTTTGGAAAATTTGGACAAAATTTGTTCTTCTTTAATCTCATATTTTCCATTTCCTATGATGTTTCAAATATCCCTGACAATGGTTCTAATTCTTTCCTGATGTAATTCACTTGACACAAGTGATTCAGATTCACTATTATTATTAATTACTTGTTGTTGTTGATGATGATGATGATGATGCTATGTGTGTGTGTGTGTGTCTTCTAGTATTTAAAATTTTATTATATAGAAGAGGGACTGGAATTTTTCTACCTGCCCCTGGAGGACAGAATTAAAATCAGGGCTCTCTGGATCATAAGATCTCAACAGGCAAAAATTATAGAACATCCTATACCTGAACTCAAGAAGTCTCAGGTTCAAATTTTGTGTCAGATGCATACTAGCTGTGCAACCCTATGCAAGCTGCTTAATCTCTGCCTTTCTCAATTTCTTCATCTGGAAAATAATAAGTACTTATCTTCTAGGGTTGTAAAGATAAAATGGCATAATGTGTGTCAAATGCTTTATTATTATTTTTTTTTTTGCTTTTTGGAGGGGCAATTGGGGTTAAGTGACTTGCCCAAGGTCACACAGCTAGATTTGTGTGTGTGTGTGTGTGTTAAGTGTCTAAGGCTGGATTTGAACTCAGGTCCTCCTGATTCCAGGGCTGGTGCTCTATTCACTGCACTACCTAGCCACCCCTGTCAAATGATTTTTTTTTAAACCTTAAAGGACTATATAACTATTATTGCTGTAATGATAACTATCCTAACAATTAAGAAGGAAGCAGGGAGTTTTCCTTCACAAGAGGTCTTCAGGAAATTGCTCAGTAACCACTTGTTGGTAATGATGTATGGGAAATTATTGATGAGATACAGGTTGGACTAGACAGCCTTTGAAATATCTCCCATTTCTTAGATTCTGTGAAATATGCTACAGCATCCCCACACCCATCCTAAGTCTAATAATCACTATTTTTATCCTATGCAGCTTTGATCTTTGATGATTTTGGTGTTTTAAGATCCTCAACCATCTAGCATATCAGAGAAGACCTCTACATTTATTGGGGAAGAGGATGAAGATTAAAGTTACATTAATATAATCTCAGAAGAATATTGTTTAAGCTCCTAAACTTACATAATAACCACTCACATTTTTTATAGCATTGTACTTAACAAAGTGTATTGCTTAGAGCAATCCTGACAGGAGGCTTTTTGGCAGACAAGGAAGAAAAGTCTGTTTTTGTAATTTCATCATTGGAGGGAACTCCTAGTATGGAAACTCCTTCCATCATTGCAGAACTTACAACTTACACGTACAACTTAAAGAGAATTAATTGGGTCACTGAAAGACAGGTTAAGTGATTTGCCCATAGTTACACAGCTGGAATAGGTCGGAGAAAGGGTTTGAGGCCAGTTTTTCCTACTGCCAATATTGCCTCTCTGTTTATTACATCATGCTGCCTCTTGGTACAAGCATTATTTTTTAATATATTATTTTATTTTTTCCCCAATTACACATCAAAACAATTCTTAATATTTGACTTTTCTTTTACGTTTTGAGTTCCAAATTTTATCCCTCCCTCCTTGAGATAGTAAATAATCTGATATAGGTTATAGGTACAAGTATTATTAGTCCCATTTTATCAATAAAGAAACAATGTCTCCAAAAATTAAGTGCCTTGCCCAGAATGGCATATGAAGTACTCAAAGTACTTAAGTACTGGGTTGCAGCATTGGGGACTGCAAGGCCAGTGTTCTTTCCAATAAAGAGTCCAATGACCTCCTGATATAACCCGAATCCTGCAGCAAATGAGGGGAGACAGTTGTAATGTGCTTCCAAGACAAGGAGTGTTCCTAACCTCCTTAACTCTTGACCCTGTCTCTAGTAACAAGTTTCCTTATTGATCACTAAGAAAAGCTTGGTTGTTCTCTTGGGTTATTAACTGCCAGAGCTAAACTACTAATTGCTTTATTCTTCTTTTGGGGTGTGATATGGTGAGGAGAATTGAGATGATATGACATTTCTAGGCTATTACAATAGAATTCCTTAAAATCCCACTCATTTCACATAGAGAGCCAGGCAGCAGACAGTACAATGTGCTCTGACACGGGGAGAAGCCCTCGTGGGCCAACATGACTGCCAGGCTTAGAGGTGAACTTACAGAAAGGCCTCATCTGACTTCCTGGAACCTCTCATTAAAGGCCTCTGTGCACACATCAGAAGGATGGAGCAATGGGCCAGCGGGGGTGGATGTGCCAGCTAATTAGTCTATCAAACCTTCTGCTCCTCTGGAAGTCCCAGCCCTGCTGGACAGTGCAGCATTTTGTGTTCCTGGTGTCAAATGGCCTAGTTCCACCTCTCAATGGTACTGGTATTTGGTTGGTTTGCCAGGGCTCCCATTTGGCCCATAAAGCGCAAACATCTGCTGGGGTTCTGGTTGGCTTGTTGGCCGACTTTGGAAAGGTTGGGGGAATTGGGGTGGGGGTCTCCGAGGGAAATGAGAGGTTGGGCAAGGAGGGGGTGGCCTGCAGCATTAGAGGAGCTGTTCTGGAGGAGTTAATTAGATTCCATGGAAGAGTTTCATCTAGCAGGGGCCAGGCTTAACCATTTGAGAAGTGGAAACAGAACTGGGAAAATGGGATTTCACAAAATCTCATCAAAAGAAAAAAAGCCCTTAAAGCAGAGACTGTGAGTGTTTTCCCATCCACTGCCTTGCCTCCTCCAAATGTTTCATTTTCTCACCAGTTGGCTATTATTTTCTAACGCATTTTGATAATTACTTTATCAATCAAGAAAGATAAACAAAAGCCTAAAAATATATCCATGAGAACAAGTTTCCTGAGCCAACCATTCTTCTGTTCTACTTTATTCTTTGCTCTCAAGGGATGATTTAAGTGCTGGAGGAGGGGGGGATTCATCCATTGGGTTATTTTCCATCTTAACACTGATCATTGGGTGCTAGTGGTTATCATAGGCACAAACAGAGAAATTCAGTTAGTAGGGCAATGTTCAAAGTTATAGAAGCAAAATATATGACATGAACGTTCTTCCCCCAAATCACTTTATTTGATTCCCTCTCTCTGGTTGTTTGGGGGGTTTTTTATGAGATTACAGTGTCAAAAGTTAGGATAATCCTTCATGTGGCACCTCACTAAAAATATAGCTCATGGAGCTCATCCCTATCATGGTAACTGTTTTCATTAAAGAAGGGAACAAAGAGTGCCTGTTACTTTAGAGATGAGTATAACATTTCAAACTAGGCCCTATGCAAAAAGACAGAAGACATGCAGCAACACATTGATCCTGTTTGAGATCAAACATATTGTAACCCAAGGTCTTCTTTGTTTATAGAAGAGCATCCCTACTAAGGAATGGTAGAATTTGGAGAAGGGACAGCATCAGCATCAGCCTAAAGTTCCTGACTTGGTAATGAGAAAGCCAGTAGGGCTTTCTCATTGAGAATGGGTTTCTTAAAATCTGTCTCCATGTGCCATTCCTTCAAAGTTGCCATTTTTGAGAGTAAAATCTGCCAGTACTGGGTTTGGGCAGGCTACCTTTCCAGTTGAGAACAGAACAATTGGGACTCATTTCATGCCTATTCCCTAAAACCTATAGAATCCTATATGGAAATCAGACATGAAGGAAATTGTCTAATTTATAGCTGCTCATGTGAAAGCCGCCAGGAGGATCATAAAATGATTCTCCATATGGTGCCCGGAAGCATCCAAAAACTATATGAGAAAGGGGCTTGGACAGCAATTTTCCATTTTAGGGATAAAGGATAAAATAATGGCATTTGTAGCCATCTAGAAAGAGAACTCCCACCAGGGTGATCTGAGGGGTCAGTCTGGAATAATCAGCTCTTATATAGAGGGTCACTAACATGGGGCTTGGAGGTATTGGCTTTTCTTTTTTTGTTTTGGGGGGTTTTTTGTTAAGCAACTTCATGTTTTCTGGCAAAAAGTGAATTCTGCAGTTCCATTGCATGGAGGCTTCAGAACATGGTTTGCCAAATGGAAAAACATTTGGAGGTTGGGAAAAAATCTTGCACATAAATTACCAAAAGCATGGAGAGCCTGAAAGAGGGATCAAATTAGAAGCCAAGGAAAAGACCAGGAGGTGCCAAAGTTAAAAGAGAGGAAGGAAGGGAGAGACAGACAGAGAGAGACAGAGACAGAGAAATAGAGAGACAGACACAGAGATAGAGAGATGCAGATACAGAAAAAGAAAGAGACAGAGGCAGAGTTAGAGAGAAAGAGAGGCATAGTCAGAGAGAGAGAGAGAGAGGGAGAGATAGACTGACAGAGAGACAGAGATAGGGGCAGGGGTAGGGGGTGGTGTAAGAGAAAAAGACAGAGAGAGAGAGACAAAGGGAGAGAGAGATTTCTCTTAAAGCCTCTCCTTTAAACTGGAAAGTAAGCTTCTAAGTCATGTCCTAGTCTCATAAAAACCATGTGCCTGGATGATGAGAAATATCCTTTAAATGGCTAGATTAAGCCCCCATTTTTCATCTTCTCTCCCCGTGCTCTCGATGGATTAT
Source organism: Petaurus breviceps papuanus (assembly GCF_028583685.1). Lineage (NCBI taxonomy): Eukaryota > Metazoa > Chordata > Mammalia > Diprotodontia > Petauridae > Petaurus > Petaurus breviceps. Next base: position 45,381,481 of record NW_027187391.1, read on the forward strand.
GCTAAGTGCTACCCACGAGTAAGGAACACAGAGGGCTCCTTGTCTTCCACTGTGGCAAAGGCCAGTTACACACTTGTTAATTTCCTGATTTATGACACAGTAGAAAAGGAACTGAGAGGGTGTCTTTTTTTTCCCCCCTCTATTCTTTCTTTCTTTCTTTCTTTCTTTTGGTGGAAACTATTAAAACAGAGGCAGATCAGGAAGTTTGTGATAAAGAAAAGACAGGCTCTCCACTGACATGCAATCTCTCTTGGCTTGAGTAAACCTTCTCCTTCAAGGCTCTGCGATCAACAGGGTCTGGGCTCACATTTCACCACTAAATCTGAGTCAACAATCTCTAATCTGGACACTGGGTTCGGAATCCAGGCTCAAGTTGCACTTGGAAGCTAACAACAGGGACAAGGGGAGAGAAAAATACAGCCTTTGTTTCTGGTTCGATCGTCCACCCTGAGCTGAGCTGAGGTCATGTGTCATTTTCTGTCATCAACAAGATAAAAGTTTGCACCTCTCTGGCCTTGAAATGGTTTTCCTGCCACTTATATTAAGTATGGGAAGATCTATGCCCAAGAATCAGGGGCACAAGTTGGGTGAGCAGTTCAGATTTGGACTTCTTTTCATCTTTCTGACATGTGATACCGTGACATAAGCAGCCTGCAGCGGGTTGCTATGCAGATATACAATTTCTGAAAAGTTACACCAGGAAAACGAAAACCTCGTGCTGGATTAGCATTTCACAAAGAACAAGGATAAAATGTGTAGCAGTTCGGGTAAAAAGCTAAAAAAAAAAATAGGTGAATTAAAGTTTCATGAAAACAATCTCTTTCCAAAAAAATAAAAAAAAAAAAAGGTCAATAAGCATAAAAGTATCTTATTGCATTCCTGGCCCTCAGTCTCATATCCTAATCCAGCTACTGTATATGAAGGAGATACTGTGTGTTGAATGGTGGAAACTGGGTGGGAGGCTTCTTGGGGTTGAAAGAGGTGGGTTGGGGGAGAAAAAAATAATAGAAATGTTAATGTTGCATGCTGATATTTTTAAAAATCCCCTCTCTTTTCTCATTGATCATTTTTGCCATTGCTTTGTAATGGTCTTTATTTTTAAAGAGAATTCTAAAAGAAATACTCATTAGAAAACGGTATTTTGGTCCTCCAGACAAATGTACCTCAGTTCTCTTTTCTTTTTCCTTCTCTAAGTCTTCAAGCCAAAGACTATGAGCTCTCTTGATCTTACTCTGTCTTCCCAATGAATAACTAAAAGTATTCTGAACAACAAAAATAATATCATTTGATACAGTTTGGGAAAGGGCATGTTTGCACGAAGAGAAGAGATTGGGGATTTAGTATAAGGAGAAGAGCCAGAAACGACAAGTTCTTGGGATTTCTTTTTCATATTGCAGAGACATTGTAGAGACATCTCAGACTTGCCTATGTCATTCTTCATAGGTTTTCTTTGTCCACATTGGCTAAATAAAAGTGGATGCTTCAATATCACTTAGAGACTTGCAAAGTATTTTCTTTACTCACATTATCTCATCTGAACTTACAGGGTAGGTACATACAATGGATATTTTTATTTTTTGATTGTGGAAGGGGCCACAATGGGATTTCATTAGTGTGCCTCCCTAATGCAAATGGGTAAGTTGTCTGTGACTTTCAATTCAATTCAGTAAGCATGTATTAAATATCTATTATATGCCTAGGGGGAAGACAACACACAAAAGGAAGTAGAAAGGGTGGGGTGAGGGTGGCCACCAGGTGGTACCCAAATTGGTGTTCCTTGGAATTGAAGCCAAGCACTGATGCTGTTGGAAAGTGGAAGGTTGTGAGACCTCTGTAAAGGAAGACTTTGGTAGGAGTTTAATGCTCCACCCTCCAGCCCTCCAATCAGAAGGGAAAGCCTGAAAGAGGGTGAGTTGAGGTGTTGAGTATCAAAAACCTGAGTCAATCTGTAAAGTGATGAGATTTCAGATGATCAGTTTATCCTAGGGTGGGGCAGGCTGTTCCTTGGAGTGGAAGGCAAAGGGAGCTGTGGTCTTAGAGATCTGTCTGGGCACTGAGAAACTGACGCCCATAGTGAGGCATTTAGTATTTTGATTTTAACCATTTAAATGAATATTTATTAAGCACCTACATTGTGCTAGGCTCTAGATAACAAAGGCAAAAATTAAATAGTCTCTGCTCTTAAGGAGCTTATTAGGAGAAACCACATATGTGCAGAAAATTAAATACAAAATATATACTATCAACTGGGGAGAAGGAATCAGGATAGGTTTCCTATAGAAGACGCCACTTGAGTTGACCTTTAAAGGAAACTAAGGATTCTTTGAGACACAGGTGAGGAGGGAGGACATTCCAGGAATGGGGGTTGGGAGATGGGAGATGAAAGGTTACCTGCAAGGAAAAACAAGCAGGCCAGTTTGACTGCAGTGTAGGGTGAAGAAAGGAGAACAATGTGGGTATAATGGAGCCAGATTGCTAAATACTTAAAGAGCCAGAGACTAATTCATATTTTATCCTGGAGGCAAGAGAAAAACATTGGAATTTCTTGAGTAGGGGAGTGATGTGGTTAGACCTGTGCCTAAGAATAGTAATTTGGAAATGATGTGGAATTTGAATTAGAGAGAGGAGACATTGGAGGCAGGAAGACCAATTACAGGCTATTCCAATAGTACAGGCAAGATGGAACAAGGACTTGCATGAGAGTGGCAGCCATGCAAATAGAGAGAAAGGGACGGATACAAGCGATGTTGTGAAGATAAAATCACAGATATTTGGAAACTAATTGACTATCAGAGCAAGGGAGGAGGAAGCATGAAGAATGTCTCTAGAGGTGACAAATCTGGGTAACCAGGAGGATGGTGGTACCCACAACAAAAACAGAAAAAAAAAGTGGAAAAAGAAAAAAATTTATATAGCATATATTGTGTACCAGGCATTCTGCTAAGCTCTTTTACAAATATGATTTCATTTGATCCTCACAATCACCCTGTGAAGCAGGTGCTGTTATTATCCCCATTTGACAGTTGAGGAAACTGAGGCAAACTGGGTTTAGGTGACTTGCCCAGAGTCACATAGGTAGAGTAAGTATCTGAGGCCAATTTGAACTCAGGTCCTCCTGAGTCTGGATACAGTGCTTTATTCACTGTGCCACTAGCTGCTTCTAGAAGGGAGGGTTTCAGAGGAAAGAATGACATGGTCTTAGACAGGATGAGTTTGAAATATATATGGGACTTTCCACCAGAGATGTTCAAAAAACAGTTAATGATTGGGGATTAGTGATAAAAACAGAGCCTGTGACTAGGTCTATAGACCTGGGAGTCATCTGAATAAAGGTGAGGGTTGAATCCATGAGAGATGTGATGAGGTCACCAAGAGAGAGGAAAGTATGTGTCAAAGGGAACAGTTGAACTCAGATCTCCTTTACTACCCAAAACGCTACTCTGCCCCTACAGTTATAATTGTCACCATCTTATACGCATAGATATTGGGACAGAATCTGAACAGAAGTTTCTCATAATTCAAAGTCCAATTCCACTGCCTAATAAACCATTTCCTTGTGTGTGTGTGTGTGTGTGTGTGTGTGTGTGTGTGTGTGTGTGTTTGGTCAGGATATATTGAATTTCTGTAAACCTTCAAACTCCTGAAGTAACAGTTTAATGGATGGATACAGGGGTAGATTTAGAATTGGGAGGATGTGAGACTAGATCCACCTCTGACACTAGCTTTTTGACCCTGGATAATTCTGTAACCTCTCTGAGTCCTGGGCAACTCTCTAAGATGCAATAATTAAATTATGGAAAGGATGCCATATATGTGGTTATGGGAAACCTCCACAGAGCAAACCATAAAACCTGGCTTCCTTTAAATCCCAACTAAAATCCCTCCTTCCCACCCTCTTAATTCCAGTGCCTTCACTCTGTTAATTATTTCCTATTTATTCTCCCCATTAGATTGTAAACTCCTTGAGGGCAAGGACTGTCTTTTGCCTCTTTTTGTATCCCCAGAGCTTAGCACAGTGCCTGACATATAGTAAGCACTTAATAAATGTTTATCGAATTGATATATTGATATATTGACTCCCAATGCAGGAATTAGCCATTTCTTCTGTAGCACCAGGATGAAGAAGGATTGAGGAAACTATGTGATTGATCTTGGGTGAACCATTTAACCTCTGGGCCTCAATACGTTGTTATTTAATCAATTTCTTGTGTCCCACTCTTTGTGACCCCTTTTGGGATTTTCTTGGCAAAGGTACTGGAGTGGTTTTGCCATTTCCTTCTCCAGCTCATTTTACAGATGAGTAAACTGAGGCAAACAGGGTTAAGTGATTTTCCCAAGGTCAAACAGCTAGTGACTGTTGTTGCTGTTGGTCTTTCTTTCTTGAAGAGGACCAATGACAAGGGTGATGTCTTGACTTGTACGTGAATTGGATTCAAGTAACTCCGAGCTGTGCAAAGTTATCAACCTCGATTTCCTCCAGAGTCATCAGAGTCCAGGGGCAAGACAAAAGTTAAGAAAACTGGTGATGGCTGAGTAGTTAAGTGTCTGGGGTCAAATTTGAACTCAGGTCCTCCTGACTCCAGGCCCAGCGTTCTATCTACTGCACCACCTAGCTATCCAATGGATTTATTTACATGTTGTTTCCCACGTTAAGAGTATAAGCTTCTTGAGGACAAGGAAAGTTTCCTTATCTGTAAAATGAGGAGGTTGGATTCCATGGCTTCTCACATACCTTCCAGTTCTAAATCTATGATTTGAAGTCTTTTCTGCCCCCACCACTGAAGCCACCTCAGGAGTCCAGAGCTACTTACAAGAATGGGGCAAAGATCAACTTTGTTCTGGGCCTCACCAAGTGGACAATTGAGTATTGTGGAGTCTGGATACCACACTAGAGTAAATTCCCTTCAGCAGTTCCAATTTCTGGGTGTCTAAAACTTATCATCAAAAAAAAAAATCTCAGATTCAGTGATTTTCTAATAATCATGGTAATGATGACAGTGATGCATATGTCAATAGCAATTTAAGGTTTACAAAGTACTTCTTCCACAACATCTCTGTGAGGTAGGTAGATGGCAGTGTTTTCCATTCAGGACAGAAAGTATTTAATACAGAAGAACAAGAAGTAGTCCACAGGTTTTTGCTCTTCTACAACTCAACAAAGTCTCCCGCTATGGAGAACTGGAGGTTCTGGGTTCGAATTCTGACTCTACTTCTTACTACTTGTGTGACTATTTCACTTTTATGGCCTTCATCTGTAAAACAGGGGAGTTTGATGAGCTGCCCTATGTGGTTTATTCCACTTCCATATCTATGATTGCTCTTTTGTGTTTGTGTAGTCAGCTTATGTAACTTCTAGGGTTGGTCTCCCAGATGAATAAAGATTTACATTTTTGAGGGAAGAGAGAAAGTCATTCAGTATTCAGCTCTTAAAGGAGCATAGAAGAGGTAGAAGACTGAAAATGAATCTACTTTAAAGATTTTTCCACTGGACCAACTAATCAACTAATTGAAAGTGAGAGTAATACCTTTACCATGAAGTGGTTAAAATCCAAATTGAGTTTCTCTTTGAGTTGATAATGATATTTAAATAAGTGGATGGACTCCAATGGAGAGGCAGCCTGGCATAATAGATAAATGTTGGCCTTGGAGAGAGATCTGGGTTCAAGTCCACCTGGTGCATGTTAGAAGTTGAGCTCAGGCAAATCACTTAATCTTTCAGTTCTGCCAGCAACTCTCTGAGACTAAGAGTAAGGTGACCTGTTTTCATCTGGATGGAGGGAAGTTTCTACACCAGGGACCCTCCCAAATGATGAAATCACAGATCCATATCCAAAACACAAGTAAACCACTGTCAACTGGAGATTCAGTCCAGATGTGTATGTGAGGAGTGGATTGTTCACACCTTCAACACCTGTAGCCCATCTCAGCTCATTGAGCTGGGGGTGGGGAGTGGGGGAAGGAATGTTATATTTTCATATGCCCCAGCTGGCTTGTAACACATGTTTAACATTCACCCATCAATCTTAGTGAGAGCCAAGGGGAGAGAAGTCCTAGCAGTTAGAAAACCAAACTCCGTTGAAATGGAAAAATGTGTACATCACCCACATGCATCATAACATCCTCTGTTTATTTCCTCTAGGGATGTAGAAATTCAAGTCTGGGACTGATTGACTATATTAAATGTACCTTTGCTTGTTCCTCCAACAGCTCTCCTCCTGCCCCTCACCCACATCTATCCATAAGCAGATGGATATTTGCAAATTTGGCCTTTTAAAGAACCAAGGGGAAAAGGATGCTATTATGCTGCAGAGGTTTGTTTTTTGGTTCAAATCTTCTAGTTCAATAATGTAAGGACCCCACCCCCACCCAGATAAAACACTTTTTACTGATACAGATAAAATAGCGGCTATGCAACATTTAGACTTAGAAAATTGGGGGCTTTGAGAGGTTAAGTGACTATAGCCAGTGGGAGGAAGGAACCAAACCCAATCTTCCTGACTCCCAGACCTATTCTCTGTCCTCTATACAGCCCTGCCTCTTGGCGTGGCAGCTAGATTTTTCTTTATCCCCTCCATACAAAAGAGAAAAAATGCCTACATCACACAGGTTCAGGCACCTAAGAATTAAGTGACTTTATCACTGGTGACAGTATAGTCACATCCTTCCAGCCTTGCATTTCTGGTCCTCTTCTTACTCATCGCATGCTTCCAAAGATTAATAATGCTTATGCTCCTCTCTCATTCATTTGCAACTTTCTCATGATCAGGGTGTCCTGGAGAGATCACAGATGCGGGTACAAGTTCTGGTTCTGGCACATGCTACCAGTGTGACTTCTGGTAAGTCCTTTGACCTTTCTCTGGGTCTCAGTTTCCTCGTCTGTGACATAGACTAGATACACTCTAATATACTTTCCAACTCTATGGTTAGAGGATGTCTCTGATTCAATATCAATAGGCTCTTTCTTGGTGTTTAGGATGAAGTACAACTTCTTATCTAGAAATATTTTTGTGTCAAAAACCTCGATGATGTCTAAATTCATTCCATCTCTAGAAGTAAATGATTCTTTCTCTAAAGTAAAGTTGTAGGCAAGAGACTATGCCATTGACTTTGCATCCCCTTAGCACCTAGTACAGTGCTTTTCAGAGCAGGCATTTAATAATCAGTTGAGTAAATGGAATGGATGAATGAATGAATTAGGCAAGAATTCTGATGACTTTCCTTAAATGATAAATAGCACTCATGACAGCCTTCATTTAGTCCTTTTGTGCTTTGTTACTAAGCTCTTTATGTTGCCAAAAGAAATCACTTTCTACAAACAAGTAAATGAAGAAGAGGATATATTCCCTCATTTAAGAAGAAATTGCTTACAATAGCACTACTAAGTCTGTTTCCCAAAAAGATGAAAAAAAATCATACATATACAAAAATATTTACAGAAGTTCTTTTTTGTGGTGGCAAAGAATTGGAAATTAAGGGGATGCCCATCAATTGGGAAAATGGATGAACAACTTGTAGTATGTGATTATGGTGGAATATTATTGGGCTATAAGAAATGATAATCAGAGTAGTTTCAGAAAAACCTGGAAAGACTTACATGAACTGATGCAAAGTGAAGTGAGCAGGGCCAGGAGAACATTGTACACAGCAATATCGATATTGCACGATAATCAATTGTGAGTGACTTAGATGTTCTCAGTAATATAATAATCCAAGATAATTCCAAAGGACTTAGAATGAAAAATGCTATCCACCTCCAGAGAAAGAACTGATGGAGTCTGAATGTAATTTGAAGCATACTTTCTTTTACTTTATTTTTCTTGGGGTTTTTTTTTTTGGTCTGTGTTTTCTTTCACAACATGACTAATATGGAAATATATTTTGCATGACTGTACATATATAACCTATATCAAATTGCCTTTCAATGAAGGGGGAAGGGAGGAATGGAAGGGAAGAATTTGGAACTCAAAATTTTAAAAAAATGAATGTTGGAAATGTTTGCGTGTAATTGGAAAAAAATAATTTTTTAATAAAACAAGGAATCATTTAGAGTAAAATATGTGAGCTGTTAGGTTCTTGTTTTCCCTTGTAATTTATGATTATGTCACAGAATTTCCATGGGACCTCAAAATATGCATGGTGTTAGATGGAAGCAAGAAATATGGCCCTGAGAAGAAAGGTCAGTTGGTTTCTTCATTCTTTCAGGTAGTATTTAAGTCAAACCTGCATGACATTCACAGGTCCAGAAGGGTATTACACAATATGCAAGGCACAGAAGGCATCCTTTGCATAGATTTCATTCAACCTAAGACCTAGTTGAAAATGTTCTTCACTTGAAATACTGCTATTCATTTGCTTGAAAAGTGAATCACCCAGCTGTCCCAATCAGGCTCTTAGAGCAGTAGCCCTAGACTACTCTGTGCCTCTAGTGGTTCATAGGTCCCTGAAATGAATATAGGATCACCACTTTTTTTCTGGAAATCTTTTGGGTGGAAGAGGCCCCCTGTATGAAGTTTAAGTGGGAGCCCAGAACTGAAATTTAATGACTCTCTTTAGTCAATTTGCTATATTAACATTGTCAGTACTTTTAAAGTCTTTTCTCATGCCTTTGCTCTGTCTCTCCCAATTCAATCTTAAGCTCTGCAAGGGTTTTCATTTTGTTTCTCGGTCTTACCCCTTTCATATTTTGCTATCACACCTAGTATGCTATGGGTACACAGGGGAAACTCAATAAATGTTGACTGATTCACTCCCTGACTCATTTTCCAGGAAGTCGAGTATCCTCAGTATCTTCTCAGAAGCCAAAAGGTGAAGTGAGTTGTAAATCATTACTGTCCAGTGTTTTTGTTCATGTTTAAAATTAGGGCCAAGTTAGAATGAAACTGAATCATCTGTAAAAATTCTCAGGAGGTTAAAAAAAAATTCTGGATCAGTTTAGGTTTCCATGGTCATTCTACAGATTAGATTTCAGGGTTGGTTTGTATTTCTTTTCTATAGATGATTTTCATGGTCTAAGAGATATTGCACTCTGGAAATGCCGAGTTTAAAAGGAGGAGGAAAAGAAGACAACAATATACTGATGTCTAATGATATTCTCCAGTGTTGGGAACAAAGGAAACTTTTGTTTCCAGAAGGGTCAAAATGTTTGCCGACAACCTTGGACAGCAGACAAAAGCAAAATTAATATCCTGTGTGATTGTCTCTGAGGCCAAGTCCAGATGAATAGTGCTATCAGAGATGGCTTACCAGGCAGGAAAACTGATGGCCAATTCTTTCCAACCTGGCATGTCCTCTGCTGGGCCTGTTCAGCTCATTTGGAGGCTATGTCATTGGCATAGAATTGTACCCAGAGGCCGCCACTGATGATGCCCCAGGGCTCTGAAAGCATGAAACAAGTATGGCAGAAACCATGGGATGATCATTTGAAGGTTTCCCTTGGATGGCACATTTTTAATGAGCACCTGCTTTTGATATGCAAATGTTTAGGTACTACAAAGCAACTAGGCTGAACCCAAGGTGAACTGGTGGTTGCCATACACCCTTTATTAAAGCTAATCAATGCCAATGAGAGACAACACGGTGCAATGGATAGAGGGCTAGAGCTAGAAAAATTGAGTTCAAATTCTGCCTAAGACATACTGGTAACGTGACCCTGGACAAGTCATTAAAGTCTCAGTGGCCAGAAAAACTCCCTCAAATGGTCAATTACAAGGAACACTATCTCCATCAATAGGGACTTTCTATACTGGGAATTACCCCCACAATGATGAAATCACAAGTCTGATTAAAATGAATAACCACCACAAACAGAATACATGGTTCCTGTTGGGGTTGTGGATGCATGCAGAAAGCCTGTGAACAACACATAGATTGAGTTAATATCTTTTTCTTGATTTGCATCTGGGTAGAGTCCTATTAACAGCTCTGTTTCAGAAAGGAGTCTAAGAACTGAAAAAAATGAAGGATTTGGGAACAACTATGGAAGAGAAACAAACACAAGACAGTCTTAAAACAGTAGAGGTGATTCAATCCAATCCCTGCATTTTACAGTCAATTAACAAGCAATTATTAAGTACTCATTAACTGTCAGATACAATGCTAAGTACTTCAGACAGGAAGAAAGGTAAAAAGTCTGCCCTCAAGTAACTCACAGTTTAATGTGGCAGACAATATGTATAAATAACTAATGTACAAACAAATTATATACGTGTGTGATATATGTATATATGTATGTATAATATATGCATATATGATTAATTATAGATAATAGATTGCAAAATTGAGATTCAGAGGTGGTCAATAATTTGCCCAAAGTCACAGAGATAATGTTTGACCCTGGCCCAGATGCCAGAGCCATCCCTTGTAATGTTACTTTCCACCTACTCTTAATGCACTTTGTTGTTCAGTCACTTCAGTTCTGTCTGACCCCGTTGGGGTTTTCTTGGCAAAGATACCAGAGTGGTTTGCCATTTCCCTCTCAAGATCATTTTATTGATCATAGGAAATTGAGGCAAACAGGGTTAAATGACTTACCCAGGGTCACATAGCTAGTAAGTGTCTGAGGCCAGATTTTCTGAGTCTTCCTGACTTCCTAAGGCCTGGCACTCTATCCACTGTGCCACCTAACTGCTCAATGCATTTTATATGTCCCTATTTATTTACATGTTGTTTCTCACCTTAGAATGTAAGCTTCTTGACAGCAAGGGCTGGTTTATTGTGTTTGGGGTTTTTTTTGCCTTTCTTCCCTTAATATACAGTGCCTCAAACAGAGTAAATGCTTAATAAATGCCAGTTGATTGACAATAAAAGAGTAATGACTTGCCTAAGGTCCCATAGATAGTGTGTAGCAGAATGGGGATTCAACCCCACATCCTCTAACTCTAAACTTGGCTTTATTCTGCTGCATAACACTTCCTTGTAAAGACGCTGAAGTCCTGCCTACAGACAGAGCTATCTGTTTGTGAAATGTGATATGAAGGAATGGCATGAATGCAGAGGGAAGGGACTTGGACCTTCAAATACATCTCTACACACTTTCATTTTGCAAAAGAAAATGATGAGAAAGAGGTTAGGAGAATTAGGATCTCTATTAGTTTTGGGGGAGGGGTTGTGTTTTTTTTTAACTGACTGATCCTCAGAAAACTATAATCCATAAGGAAAGAAAAGAATACTTTCAAAAAAGAAAACACCAATGACAATAGTCATAATAATGGGGAAAAAAAACCAACAGCAGCACAAGTTAGTGCATTTTTTTTTCTTAGAGATTTATTTTTGTTTTAATAAATCTGACACCAATCAGGGAGAGAGAAAAAAATGTTGTGAGCCCAGAAGGAAAATGAGCACAAGTTCAGTGCCACTTCTGTGTGTGTGTGTGTGTGTGTGTGTGTGTGTGTGTGTGTGTGTACACATGTGGTGGGAGAGGGGGAAGAAGGTTGGTGAATGTTGGGGACGGGAGTGGGATTTCTTTTTAATTTGTTGCTGGAGGTTTTTTTCTTTTGTTCACTTTTAAAAATCTCTCCCCTGGCTTGCGAGCTTCCCCTCCCTCCCGCCTCCCCTTCCCTTGCCCCAAGATTTTATTTTTAAAAAGCGAGCTCGCTCGCCAGGTGTGTTTCCCAAGCTCTCACAGCTCTAATAAATAAGGAGCACCTGTAAAACAGTAGCTTGACTCATTAAGTGAATCTGTACAAAGGAAAATATAGAAATACAGTATGTACATAGTGCCCCGTCGTGCCCCATGTCTACAAGGCTCTGGCTCTGGGCATAGGTACCCCGTCCCAGCTCTGCTGACCCTGCAACCGACCAACCGACTTTCCCTTCCTCTTCTGCCAACTGCTCGTTGGTTCTGTTCCGCAGCCTTGTAGGTCAGGGTGCACTTGGAAACCTTCCGCGTGAACAATTGCTTTATTTGAGTTAGTAAACAGATACACTGAATCACAAGGTGATCGGAACTTTTTTTTTGTTGGTTTTCTTTTTTGGGTTTTTTTTTTTTGTATTTTCTTTCTTTTTTGTATTTGTCAGAATGGGATACTCCACAACTGTCTCACCAATTCAGTGCCAGTATACATGCTCTAGTGGACTTTTGGACTCTCGGCTACGACTGTACAAGTGCACACAAGTAAATCTACCCTGTTGTCCTCCACCCACCGATTGAGGATCGAATTGCACATTTCTCTTAACCATGACAGGAGAAAGCAAACAGTGAAACAGAATCATGGGGGACCTTTCTCACTTTACTCCTTGTTTGCGGCGGTTTGTCCATACCATTCTAATTATCATGAAAGGGCGCTGCGTATGGAGAGATTGTCTCACTGGCTTCCTGGATCACTGAAAACCATCAGGGCTGAAATTTCATCCAAGTCTTTCGTGACGCCCAGCAAATATTCCTCTCATATTATTTTACACCTTGAGGGAATTTTGGTCTTTAGTTCAACACTCTTGCTCTGTTCCCAAATGGGGCGCTATTTAGGGGAATTTAAAGAGAAAGCTGAGAAGAATAAACATTTACTGAGTTCTCTTGGCATTCCGTCTCTGAAAAACCACAGTATAAACTATTCATGCTGCTTCTTACATCTGTCAAATCAAAAATTAAAACCCATAAAAGTGTAACACTGAAAATATGGCATTAAAAAGGATAAAGGTGGCCTTTGTAAAAATAACAAGAAAAAGTATATTAGCCAATAAAATATTCTAACTCTTCATTTAAAAGTGCATCCTGGGTAGGCTAGAGATGATTCTGAAGCGTTGTGACTCCAGTTGAATCCCTTTCCCCCACCAAAACGTGAATAGTATAGGTCCAAAACCGTACAATGCAAATCACAATTCTTAGTGTAGCAGCAAAACCACAGCAGTTTTTGAAAAGACAAAAAAAAATTTTTTTTTTAAATCTGTATCATCTTTCAGTCTCACATTTCTGAGCCTTGAAGACAGAGAGGGGAAAGTACCTACATTGGTCCTTGTGGTTTATTGGTGCTTTTTTTGTTTTTGTTTTTGTTTTGTCTTGTTTCAAACCATGGGCAAAATCCCTAAGTTCTTCTGGGGATGAGAAGAGGTGGCAGCAGCGGGAATGCTGAGCGGGCTTGGTGGGTCCAAGATGTGTTGGCTCTTTTGGGCCAGAGGCCATCGTGGGAGGGCAGCTTCCTCTGAGACGCTTAATGACAGGAAGCTGCTTTATTTGCTTGAGTGTTAGCCAGAGGGGTGGTGAGCTGACCAGCTGGTGTCATTTGGTGGAGTGACATGGTTCGCTCTGCTCCCTTTCTCCATGCAAGGTACCCTGTGAGTGAGTATTCCTGAAAAACAGAAGAGAAGGAACCAGTCAGAACACACTGGAACTGAACCACCCCCAGCAAATAAGAGAACAGACAACAGACATTCAGTTCATTCCTTCTGCACTAAGAGCTAAGTAAGCATGACTCGTTCCATGAACCTCTTTCCCAGGACTGCTAGAAATCAGTGCCGCCAACTGCACAAGACAAACTGAGTTAACTCTCTAAATCAGAGTCTCTTTTGGAATACTTTAATACATATACAATTCACACCTCTCAACCAAGGGTGGCGAGCCTCATTTCAAGTCTATAGCTCATAGCCCTCCACTTTATTTCACTCCTGGGAGTTGAGGTCTTCAGATTGATCCTAGGTCTCCTAATAGTGAACAGAACCATGATTCGGGCTCTGCAGCTCCAAAATTCAGCCCTTCTTACTAAGCAAATGACCTCACTTTGGGGTGTTTGTTGTAAAGCAATGAGGCCAAGAGATCATCTTTATAGCAAATGAAGTCATAACCTACATGGAGACACACCTCTTAAGAGACTTCTCAGAGAGATGGAGTGACGTCCCCAGGGGTAGGAATGAATGAGTCAAATTTCAGGTGCCAAATTCACTTAACCAATTTCCCCATGCCTCTCTTTTTCCAGCTCTTCCCTTGAAGAGATGAACCATTCACATTTTTATATTTCAAAACCAAACTGCAGGCTAGGATTGGAAGAAAACCTATCTGAAGTTCTCTTGAAACGATGATGACGTGTCTTTGCAGGACTCCTCAATCCCCAACCATGGACTGAAAACTGCTTTGCTTAGGAATGTCCACCCCAGCACAGTAATTGTTCCCTGGCTCTTCATTCTTATTAGGTTATTTCAATGTCAGCTATCAGTTTCAAATGAAAGCAGTTCATTTTGCTTGACTGTTGCGGCCAGGATTACAAGTATGTATTAGATGGGGTTTCATAGATTAGGTGTTGGACTATTTTAGAGGTCATCAAGTTCAATCTCATCATTTTACAGATGAGGAGACTGAGTCTATCGATGTTAAGTGACTTGCCAAAGGTAACATAGGGTCAGTGGTAGAAGTGAGCCCAGGGTCTTCTACCTTCAAGTACAATACTCTTTCCCACTGTACCATCTTGGCTCATTTGTAGGCATTGTCAAAGCAAAGAGTATTCATTTCAGAAAGGAAGATAGAAAGAAAAAAGAAGGAAGGGGGGAAGTAGGGAGGGAGGGAAGGAGCAAGTCCTCTTCTTACATACATCCATACAACATCATCCATACAACAGGGAATATTTTTTTTTGTTTGCAAATGAAGATATCAAAAATATACCCAGCTAGAAGTTTTGCTAAGATGAAGTGGAGGCAGAAGGCTCATAAAAATCTTTACAACTGTGAAGAATGTTGTTAGAACTAACAAAAACTCCATTGTGGTTGTAAACAAGAAATTAGAATGAATTTAAGAGAGGTTTTTTTTTTTAAGTCCATTGGAGAGGGACTAAAGTTTAAGTACATCCTTTGTACAATGCCTCCTCAATGACTGATGTTAATGAGGGCGGTCTGAATATGGCTCTAGGTACTTGCTAACAGCAAATTTGGAAATTTAAATGTGCACATGGTAGGAAATGCCAGAGTTCCCAGAGTAATATTAAATCACCAGCACTGTGTGCACTTAAGACGTACATTTAATTGCCAAATTAAAAATGTAAAACACCACAAATATGCAACAGGACTGGAGTTACCCAGACATGAAAACTTTTTATCTGGCATGGTTAGCTCTAAAAATGTAGATACTCTATCATATTGTGCAGTCATATAATTTTCCATTTGATTTCTTATGTTTTTATTAAAAGGAGAGAGTGGGGGAAATAGACTGCAAAGAAAAAGAGAATCGGAAAAGCAAGAGGAACTGATCCGTGGTGTTGGGCCATTTCCCTTCGCAGTTTTGAGTGACAGACAATTGTGTGGAAGCTTCTACGTTAGTGACAGACAATTGTGTATCCCTTGACCAAGTTTGCCTATAAAAACCATTCTTCATTGGGGTATAGGAAAGTAATGGAACACTATAGTTGTTCAGAAAGAAAGGGTGAATATGAAGAATTTGGAGGAACCTGGGGATACATGTACAAACCAGTGCAGAGTAAAAAGACCACAACAGGTAAAAGAAAGACAACTGTTAAAGCCTTCAAAAGTCAGATCAATGCAGTGACCAATCATGACTTTAGATTACTCAAGATGAAGCACACTTCTCACGTCTTCACTAGAGACGTTGAATGGGATATACATTTCCTGATTTGGCCAGTGGGTTGATCTGTTTGCTAGATTACACTTACTTGTTTCAAAGGAAGGCTCTATTGGTGGTAGTGGGGGAAGAGGGTGAGTTAATGAAATGTGACAGAGATTTAAATAAAAGAAAGAAAAGAGCATCGATTTTTCAAAACATACGAAGGGCAAAAAGAAGTTGGGAAGGAATCAAAGAAACAGGGCAATTTTTTTTTTACTACCTTGTTAAACACTTTAAAAACCATATTACAGAAGTTTATGGTTTTCTATCCAATCCTCTTTTTGTTCCTCTTTCTATATTTCAATTTTTGTGTTTGTTGATTGAGTTCATAATAAAAAAAGAAAATGTAACATTAAATTAAATCACTCTTCAAGGGAGCCAATATTGGCATCTGGAAGAATATACTTTGTACTTATACATTTTTGTTTCTGGTGCATCCCCACCTCACATTCCTAAGTAGAATGTAAACTTCTTGAGGGCAGGAACTTGGTAGTGTGTTAGTAACCCCAGACTCTAGTATAGTATGTCACACTTAGCATATGCTCAGTGTTTATTGAATTGAACTTAGTTGAATCTGGTTAAGAATAAAAAATGTCTTTTAACACATCTCCTTTCTGGAACTTGCTGATTGAGAGCCATGTAGTTCTATAACCCTAATCTTTCTAGGTCTTAGTTTCCCCATCTGCAAAATGAGGATACATTACCTCCTTACTTGATAGACCTATTGTGATAATCACATAAGATAATACAATGACAGAGCTTTGTAACAGTATACAAAAGATGATCTGTGATTTCATCAGTGCAGAAATTTAGTAGATAAATTCCAGGTTGTTACCTGAGGTACATGGGATTTGAGGGACGCACTCAGGGTTCCACAGCCAGTGTTAGAGGTAGGATTTGCCACATGACTGAATACATATAAATTGTTATTCTGATGATGATGATGATGATGGCCACAAGAAAGGAGGCAAAGAAGCAGGAAGAGGAGGAGGAAGAGAACTTACAATGTGTTTGTAGAAATTGTGTAGAGAACTTAAGATATTGTGTTTGTAATTTATTCAAACCTTAGGACTAATTACTTATGGAATGATTCAGAAGTTTCTAAATGCTACTATTTTGGATTATTTTCTTAATGATGCTGCAGTTTCTTTTTCAGTATTCTGAGATTTATGTTTAAATCTCTCTGTCTGTCTTTGTGTGTGTGTTTCTGTCTCTCTCCTCTCTCTCTCCCTCCCCCCCCCAAAAAAAAAGAAAGAAAAGTCAAATAAGTTTCTGAATGCTCAAATTCACCTTTTGGACAGACATTAAACATGGGAAGCATCAGCCTACTAGAGGAAAAAAAATTCAAGGCATTTATAAATGACTGCAAAATAATGAAAGCCATTTTGGAACCCTAACTATAGCATTCGCCGTCACAAACGCTATAATAATCATGATTATTCTCTGGTATCTATTATTGTCTGGTAAATAATATGTGTTTTCCCCGAAAGTTGCAAAGGGTGCAGCTGCACCGTACCGTCTATTTTTGCAGCCTCAACTCCTGCTGCTCTGAAAGCCTCTCACACACAGCTTATTTTAAGTGAATAGCAGAGCAGACAATTTGGGCTGTGTTTCCTTCATCCTGGCTACACGTTTCCTCTGTCAGGGACAACCCCAGGGGCCAGATGGTGGCAGCAGAACTCCCTTTCTGTAGCTGCCATTTCTGGGGATGGGAGTGAAGCCAAGCTCACTTCAGCCTTCTGAGGCTCTGTTTGGTTGAGGTCAGATCCCTTCTTGATGATAAGCAGGGCTGTTGTTACTGAACAGATTGTCCGTGCGGTGTAAATGAAGAAAGACCACATCCCCATGGTATCTTGGAAGTATACCTATTTGGAAAGCAAGGCTAGCATGGAAGTGAGGGAAAGGACTGTGGAATGTCTGAGTTGGAAGGGACCCTGGTGATCAAATAATTCCTACCCCTCACTTTCCAGATTTAGAAACAGAAGGACAGAGAGGATTTGTAACCTGCCCAGCCAGTTAGTAGGAGATCTAAAACTTGAACTCAGGTCTTGCACTATATACTGTGTTGCTTTTAAGAAAGTATTGAAGGCAAGAGATTTTTGATCTGTAGTTTACTGCTATTATGTTTTTGTCTTTGTAGCATGACCATATAAGAAAGATTGACCAATATACCACAGTTCCCCCGTCTATGTCAATAGGAAATTTTTGCCTCAGGAAAAAAAGTAAGCAATGTCTTTGAGATCTCTGGATGAAAGTGACATTTTGCATGCAAAGTGACTACAAACATAAGCAGCTGTGTATTAATTCCATATAGAGGTTTAATTTCTGAGTTCCTAAGCAAAAATTTTGAAAGAGTCTCATACCCCTTAATTGATTGCTAGCTAAGTGTCAGAGGGGTCCCCCTTTTCTTGGGACCATTTGGGTAGCAGTTAAACCTAAAGACTTCTAGACATGTATTCTGGGCATCATTTAAGTGTTGGGATTCCTGGCACAATAACTCATATATATCATTTAGAAAACTTTTCAAGGGGCGGCCAGGTAGCACAGCAAGTAAGAACACCAGCTTCAGTGTCGGGATGACCTGAGGATCGAATCCGGGCTCAGATACTTAGCACCACACCCAGAAATAACTGGCCGTGTAACCTTGAGCAAGTTACTTAACCCCGATTGCTTTAAAAAAAAAAAAAAAGAAAACTTTTCAAATTCAAAAACCATTAAGTGTCAATGATTATTGTAAACATGAACATTTCTACTGTTTGGTCTCATACTAAGAGGAGCAATGGCACAGCAGAGAGAGATCCAGTCTTGGCATAGAAGACCTAGATTCAAGTCTCTCCTCTGACATAAATTGACTTTGTGACCTGGTTGAGTCACTTAATTTCTTACTACCCCAGGCAATTCTCTAAAACTATAAATTGAGATCTGTAGCTAGATTGCATTGGAAAATGGAGTTTCCTGACTTAGAATTCCTCACACCACTGAAATCACAGGTCAGGACCAATTATCTCATATTAATATAACTTCTAGAAAAGTTATATTAATTAATGCAATTAATTAAGTTAATGCAACATTGCTAATAATAATCCAGCCAAACCTGCTTTCATAATGATGGTGTATAGCTTGCCACAAAGTTTAACCACTCTTTCTGGACTGTAGAATCAAAAATTCTTTTTCAGGTGAAACAATTTCAGGGCAAGTATACTCTGAGAAAGGGGATGTAGGGGCTGGTTCAGCATCTCTTCATTTGTGTCCCTTTTTTACTTGCAAGAAATTGTTGTAGAGGAGTGATGACTCCTTATCTTTGATAGCATAAGAAATAGAAATGGATTCTATTGGGCAATGAAGCTAGGATCTCTTCAATATAAGTACATCTATTCCTTCTCATCCTCTGTGATGCCTGTCAGTGTGTCCTCCTATAAATCCTCCACAGGAGGGAGGTACCCCCCAATGTGCAGAGGTCTTCTTTTAGGTTTCCTGGTATTATGTGGGTTCAGAGTAATAGTCTGGCTGTCCACCTGTCATATTTCACACTCTTTATATGACCAGTCCATTTCTTTTGCTGGCAATATATCCCTTTGATGACATTTTTAATACTACTTCATGCATGCAGTCTGTCATTGTTAAGATACTGTAATCTATTTCTATCCACCATGCATCTTTCCATTGCCCTCTGGGTGAACCCCATTTTGATTCCTCAGAGATTCTGGTATCCCATGATTTGTATCCATATGGCCTCACCAGAAGAATACAAGTGTAGCAATGATGGAATTTTCTTTTAGGAAGAAGCTTGGGGTCTCTGGAAGTGCTGCAGAGTTTCCCAAATGCCATCCAGCCTGCTCTCCTCCTCCTATTCAATTCTAGGTCCACCTCATTGTGCATCTGCAGTATTTGTCCAACATTTAGATATTGATGGAAGAGCTCTATGGGCTGTCCAACCAACTGTATATCAAAGTCTGGAAAATAGACATTCTTCATCCACTTTGTTTTTCCAGTGTGGATATAAAGAATGACCTCTTTTGAGTGATTATTTTGGAGATGATGTTATTCCCATGCTCCAGAAGCTTCAATGGCTCCCAATTGATTCTAGGATAAGATACAAACTACTGTGGCATTTAAAGACCTTCTCAATTTGAATTCAACCTGTCTTTCCAGACAGATTTCACCTTACTCCCCTTCACACATTTTTTTTTATATTCAAGTTGCATAGCTTACTTTCTGTTGCCTATATACAACATTCCAACTCTTGGATCTATGTGTCTGTATAGTCTATCTCCCATGCTTGGAATTCACTTCCTCCTCTTAAGTTCTGCCTCTTAAAATTGCTATCTCAAAAAATAAAAATAAAAATCACAATCTCACTTCAAGGCTCATCTCAAGAGCCATTTTCTGCATAAGGACTTTCTTGAAACCCCCAGATAGTATTGCTCTCCCTTCCCAACAGAATTGCTTTTTGTTACTACAGATATGTTTTGTATTTATCTGTGTACCTATTGCTACCCAACCCCCAATCCCACCCAGTAAAATATAGGCACTTTGAGGGAAGGGACTGCTTTGTTTTTATCTTTAACACCTATCAGTGCCTGACACATAAGAAGAGCTCAATAAATACTTGTTGAATTGAATTAAACTGCAATGTTCTGGGGCTTGATGAAATCAAATTGTTATCCATAGATAGGAATGTCTGGAAGGCTTCAACATCTCCAGGGAATCTTTCTTCCATTTGAACGCTAAAGTGGAAATCAACACAATAGTAGCAAACACATTTTGTGAAATCTATTACAAAACTATATATGATGTTAACGTGTTTGTGGGAGACCACTTGCTGAAAAGATTGCATTTAGTTCTACAAAAACAATGATTATTTTATAGTCAACAAGCAACAAGCAGAGTGAAATTTTATGTTTTTCACACTTTCCGTGCCTTAAAACGTAAGCTCTTTGAGGACAGGGGCTGTTTTGTTTTGCGTTATATTCCCAGAGCTTAGCACGGTGTCTGGAACATAGTAAGTGCTTAATCAATGTTTGTTGACTGTAAATATGTGTTCTGTTGTATAACGTTATTCGAAAAAGCCAACCTGTTCTCTTTTCATATTTTCATTAAGGATGCCCATGAGATACAAGGAGCCTATTATCACAAAGACTTTGTAGAGCTGGACAGCTGGCTCAGAAGTTACTGATCTCCTCTTGATCCTCTTGTTTTGGGAGTAGGATTATAGTGATGTTTATTCTAATCATTTATTTTCTTCCCTTCTTTCAGATATTATGAGAATTGATCCCTCAATATCCTCAAAATTGGGTCATCTGTAACACAGTTCTCAGTATATATATTTGTTCTGATCCAGCTGGTCCTCCCATTTTGTTTTCTTTAGCATAATTTCTATTTCCACATTTAAAATACTGGGAAGCTGTGATGACAAAATGTGGTGGTTTCACTTTCATTGATGCAAACTTTTTTTTTAGAGAAATCTTGACAGATCTTTTCTATTTTTTAATCTGCTTGTTATCCTACTTTCATTCTCATTCTTAAATGTTTTTTTTTTCCAGATGATCTGACTTAATTGGGCCTCACTGAGTTTTCTAGATAGTCATTCCCACCCCCCCCCCAGTTACATCTCACTGCTTTATGAAATGATGTTGATTATAATCTTCTACCATCCTCCTCCATACAATTTCATTAACAAGCTCATATTCTAAGTCTATTTGCCCTTGGCTCTTCACTTAGCAAGGAGACCAAGTGTTGCTGGATGTGGTGGGTTTCAGTTGTTTACTTTTTTTAGACTTATTTTTGTGAAGTTATAAAGGACAAAAATATGGCCAATTTTTTATCACTTAAAAAAACTGATAAGAACATATTACTGTCCTTGTATTTGCCTGAGCTGGTTGTGTCTGAAAGAACCTTGGAGTTAGAGTTAAATGTTAACCAATGAAATAAAACTAGAAAGAGAAAAAAAAGTATTTTAATTGCTGAAAAAATTTCCTTGATGTACTTTAAATCATTGGTTAAGATTCATATGCAGAAAGCCTCCCATGATCAATTTCTCCCTTTTTCACCCTCACAGCACAATAGTGATTCACCCTTTCCCTCGGAGAACTTTGGTAATTTTTCTCTCATAGTCCAGCCCTACTCTTGCTTGGGACCAATACCTTGGGGTATGGTGAAAAGCAGCTGAAAAAGCTTCCCCACATGGGAAGCAGAGGGTCATTCTGTCTCCACCTCCAGTCTCTACCAAAAGGGAAACTGAGCCACAAGGGCTAATATTTTATTAGACTGGCGCCCCTTACTGCTAGTTAAAGATCTTCAGTAATGCCTGGACAGTGGCCTTTCAAGCAGCCTTGAAAATCAGAAGGAAGGTCAAAGCTTTCTCACAAAGGGTTAGTAAGGGGAGAGAACAATGGCAGAACCAAAACCACCTCATGCTCTTTTGCAGGGATTTCTTTTTTCTATTCAGCATAAGAAAAGGAACATGAGCACGATTTATGAGTAGAATCAGCTCAGGATTATTTATTTACCAGTTTGTCAGGACACAGTCAAGGACCCTCAAGAAATACAAAAGTAGGGGCAGCTAGGTGGCACAGTGAATAGAGCCCTGGAGTGAGGAGGACCTGAGTTCAAATTTGGCCTCAGACACTTAACACTTACTAGCCGTGTGACCATGGGCAAGTCACTTAACAACAATTGCCCTGCCCTTCCCCCTCCAAAAAGAAAAAAAAGAAATACAAAAATCACAGGGGAGTCTGTGGAGTGGCAGTAAGAAGATGATATCTGTTTACTCAAGGACCCTGGGAGCCCTATACATTTCAAGCACATTGCCCAGATAAGACTTAAGAGCCTCAATTGGCACTGACACCAGAATAATAAAATTTTCTTTTAATTTGTAGGATTTTTTGTTGTTGTTGGAGATGCGAAAGAGGGTTGGTTTTGTTTGTTTGTTTGGTCCAGACCTATGATTTCACTGAGGTAGGGAACTCTAGGTAAGTAAATTCCCTCCTCCAATGCAGATAAGCAATGTCAGTTTCCTATAACTTATAGTCTTAGAGTTGCCTGGGGCATTGAGAGTATCTTGCTCAGGGCCACACAACCAGCATTTGCCAAAGACACAACTTGAATCCTGAGTCTTCCTAACACCAAGGGTAGCTTTCTATCCACTATACCATACTCAGATTATATCACCTTGTTAACTCACATTGTAAATTTCTTTTGGGCAGAGACCATCTCCCCTATAGTATTTAATATGAACTCCCCTTCCTCCAAAGTCTACACTACAATGTAACCCCATGGTACTCAATAAATACTTGTTGACTGAGGTCTTCATTCAAATACCTTGGGTCTATGGTGAGAAGAGATTGAAAAGCCTTCAGATCAGTGATATCATTGATGTGAGCACTCCCAACCATCAGTTAACATGTTTAAATCAAGCCATTAAGTTTTGATTATACCAGTGTTGTTTATCTGGGACAATCAGGAGTCTCATGGGGGACTAAACTCCTCTCGGGTAGCCACAGTTGATTTCCCAGACCACAAGGGTATAGCTCAAGCAGTCAGTGAATAGAAGCCGTCTGTGCAGCCTGATAAAGCTCCCAAATGAGATCCCTGATAATAGTCTCAGCACGAAGCTCTTCTTTAAAAGAGCTGAGATTTATAAAGAGTTGCCATGAAATAATTTTTCTCTTGCCAATAAATAAATTATTTTAAAGTAGCCTATATCATTATGAAAAAAATTTTTTGGAGGGTGAGTATGAAATAAAGTGAAATAAATAAAATTTCCTTCCAAATTGGTTAATGAAAGTGAATGAAAAACATCATTCTTGCTTTTCAACAGATCTATGACTGGAAACAGAACACAAAGGCAGGGCAAGGGGCAAGGGAGGTGGAAGAGCAAAGGTCAGCTTCACTCTGGCTTTCAGGCCAAATTTTGATCTGAGTTCTACAGGATCAGTGGTGGCCTATCCAAAAAGATAGATAAGACAAACCTCAGAATTATTTCCAATACGATTAAACTAATTGTGACCTCCTTCTTCTCTTTCCTTCCCTGATTCCTTCCTTTCTTCCTTTCTTCTTCCCTTCTACCCTCTCTTTTTACCTTCCTTCTTTTCCTGATAGTTTCCTCCTTTAGAAAGCTTTCTAATTCAACTCTTGGATCAAAGACTACCACCATACGAAAACCTTTACTGAACAAATTATATCTTTAATCTTCTGTCATTATTGGTTTAGGTATCAGAAAAAGGTTTCATTTATTGAATCATTCCACAGACATTTATTGAGTCCCTATAATGCACATGGCACTGTATTTATTCTTATAAGGATAGGCTACATACTATTATTGCCACTAATAGGGAACTCTAAATTCTTTCTTTCCCCTTACCTACTTTTCTTCCACACTTACAGAATCACAGGATTTTGAACTAGAAAGGACCTGAAAGATCATCTACTCCAATTTTCTAATTTTATAGGTGTCAAAACTGACATTCACAGAGATTATGTCTGAGACTTGCCCAAAACCATGCAGCTAAGAAAGCAGTAAAACTGGGATTTGAAACCAAGTTTTCTAGTTGCAAATCCAGTTTTCTTCCCATACATTATATTGCCTAATATTTAGTCCAACTGAGCTGCGTCTGTCTTCTCCCCAAAAGTTGTAGCAATCTCAGAATAAAGAGCTAATGGTCTGCACCATCCAGACAATGCTAATTACCAAAGGTTGGTGGTAAAGCCAATTCACAAATGGGGGAAATAAAGTACATAAGGTTCATATGATTATTCTTCCATTACAAAGGAACTTCACAGGATTGTTGTGAAAAAGTACTTTCTAAAACTTTAAGTGATATATATCTTATATCTTATATATATAAAAGTAAATATGATTACATATACATATATGTGTATATATGTATACATACATATAGAAATATAATTTTTTTATTGTTATTTCAAAGTTAGAGTAGAACATTAATTTTCTGGCCACCAACTCCATGAATTATCTGATATCTAGATTCCCTTAAAGTATAATTCAAGTGCTGCTTCCTACACCAGGCCATTCCAGGTGTCCCAGTTATCTCCCTCTTGCTTTATGTCTTCTTTTTACTTAATATATACTTTTCATTTACTTCTTTTTTTTTTTAAGCAATTGGGTTTAGTAACTTGCTCAAGGTTACATGGCCAGGTGTTTCTAGGTGGGTGCTAAGTGTCTGAGCCCAGATTTGATCCCAGGTCATCCCAACTCTGGGGCTGGTGCTCTTACTCAATGTGCTACCTGGCCACCCCCATTTACTTCTTTGCATAAATACTGTATCCATTCCTCTTCTCCTTGAAGGAAGAGATTGTTTTTGTCTTTGTATCCCTAGCCTCTAGCATAGTGCCTTACACATAGTAGGAGCTTAATACATTTTTCTTGAATTGAATTACCTACATTATTTCCTTTTTCCAGTGTATTAATATTTCTATTTTACCCAGAAAGATAAGAAGGTCTAAGTCGATTGACATAACTTATTAACTGTCACAAAGTGGAAAATCTGGACTTAAAATTCACTTCTGGTTTATCTCCTACTCTTTCTACTAACAAGCTGCCTTTCTGAAATGTCACTTTGAATAACTCAGGTCCTCATTCAAATACCTTGGGTCTATGGTGAGAAAGGATTGAAAAAAGCTTCAGATCAGGGATAGCATTGACTTGGGCAGTCCCAACCATCAGCTATGTTTAAATCAAGCCATTAATTAAATTAAGCCAGAAGTAATTTTGGGTTAAGTTTAAGTCATTTGATTTTTTTTTCTATGTTGTTTGGACCCCAGCACCCTAGGAAAGTTTTGACCCTAAATCAGCAAAGGAAATGAGAAATGTCCAGTCAGTCCTTTCACTTCTCAGAGGCACAAGTGAAACTGGTATCTTGTTTGAATTCAGCTAAGTTTATATAAGGAATATGTAATGAATGGTGAAAATATAGCTCTGGTCTTTGCCAGGGACAAGTTAACTATGTACTTTGGTCCCATGCTCCATCCTACTGAGAAAGGCAGATGGGCACTTTGAGATCTAAGAATTCCTAATAGTTATAGCTGCTTAAAAGTAAAATGCCCACCCTTCCTAATGCAGTCTTCATTCATTAGTGGAGGCCTTCAAACAGTGTTTAGAAGATCATTTATTGGGAATATCTTCAGGTATGAACTGGTCTGGATTAGTGGTGGCAACTCAAATAGAAATAGGTCCCACTAACTCCTACATAAAGATCCCTACTGGGGGGTGGCTAGGTGTCGCAGTGAGTAGAGCACCAGCCCTTGAGTCAGGCAGACCTGAGTTCAAATCTGGCCTCAGACACTTAACACAAAAACTAGTCATGTGACCTTGGGCAAGTCACTTAACCCCAACTGCCCCTCCAAAAAAGATCCCTACTGAGTGGATATTGACATAGAAAATGGCATATTAAAAATATCTATGTTTTATGGTATTTTTGTTTATTTTGTAAAATATTTCCCAATTACATTTTAATCTGTTTAGGGCAGTATTTGTAAAGTGTTGTGTGCTACCTTTAATCTAGGTGACACCTGAGAATCTTTTATTCTAATCGATCCTGTGCCACAGAATGACCTCTAATTCATCTTTTTACCCATACAATGGATTCCATGATTCTGCTACCTATGAAATAATTGGCAATCACTACCATCTTCCTACTTTCTAGGTATGGTAGGAAAACTAGTGAAACAGTTTAAGATGTATTCCTAACCCTAAACCATTCTTCCACAATGTGCCAGAGACACAATAATGAGATTGATGGAGCATGTGTCTGACCCAGTGAAACAATTTTTAAACTCTTGGGAACACAGGCATCCCAAGAAAAACCTACTGCCACTTTTATACAGTAATTTAGGCGCACATGAAGACTTTAGAAACCAGAGGTCTCTAGGGTTCAATGAAATGAAAGGTAGGCTCTAAAAAGTTAATGCAGCTTTCAAAATTACTTTCTTCACTCAAGAACAACCTTAAGTCTTAAGAGAATCTGGATCAGTGACTACAGGACTCCTGAGTGCCTCCAATAATATCATGCCAACCTGGGCTTTGATTCCAGGTGTTTGTTTTAAAGAGGGACAGTTTGGGCATCACTGTGGTCCAATCCCCTGGATATGCATCAGTCTTCTCATTCCTGAATGGTGTCCTCTCCTATTAGAAACGACTGTGGTGTTGTATGCATTTGGCCTTTGCCCAGGATGATCTTTGTGCCAGCAGACCCAGCCTGGCTCGGCATTCTCCCAGCAGGGAAAGCTTAGGGGAGCTGTGGGAGCCTAAAGCTGACGTGAGTGTGGGAGAAGGTTTAAAGCTGCTTTTCAGACAAATGTTGCACCTGTTTCTGTGGCAGTCTGGTGCTGGGCCAGGCCTTGGCCTCTAATGAGTGGTTAGAAAGTTCTGCACAGCCCTCCAGGTTCCATGCTGTGTCATTGAGTGCCCCCAGGCCCACTCACAGGCATAAAGGAAAAGAACTTTCTCCCACGTCGTGACTGTGATTATACAACTTATTTAAAACATAGCATGTGGTAACTTTCCTCCCTTGTATCCTGGTGAAAAATTCCACAATGTTTTGAGTTGACCATTGACAATTAGCCTTTCTTTCAAATGCCTCGATAAATGGCCATGGTGCCAGCCTCACCCTATTCCTACTTCTTCTACACGTGGCTGACAGAACAATGGTCCTCCATTACAAATCTCAACATGCTGCCGCTTTGCCTTCTCAAGCAAAATGTATGTATTAAGTGGCCACATGACAGGTGCTAGGCTATTTGAATACAAAGACAAAAAGGAATCAATCCCTGCCCTCAAGCAACTTAAATTCTCAAATATGTCTTGTGTATAAAATACCAACTCTGATCTCTCAACTGTACACCAACATCTCTTTCATCACTGAGCTGACAAGGCAGATATTCTACTCCCATCAGACAAATGTGAGACCAGTCCCCAGACACTAGATCTCTCAGGTTTTAAAGGCAGCTAGGTAGCATAGTAGATAGAGTGTCTGGAGCAGGAGTAAGGAATACCTGAGTTCAAATCCTGCCTCTGATACTTATTAGCAGTGTGACCTTGAACAAGTCACTTGACTTCTCAGTTTCCTCCTCTGAAATGAGGAAGATTAGATTTGCTGGTCTCTAAGGTCCCTACTAGCTCTAAACCAATAATCTTCTCCCCTTTTCTGTCCACTAACCCAGCCCTCCTATTGCTTAAAAAATCTAACTCAAATCTTCCTCAAGAAGTCTTGCAGAATTAACCACACTAAACACCCATCCCCTCAGCACTCAGAAACTCTTTGTGCCTAGACTGAAACCTGGAAAGGACCAGTTAGATTTATTTACATCTATTGATATGTTGCTTTGTATACAGATTTTTGAGTTGCTTCATGGATGTCCTGTTCTATCCCCTCAGTTAAAATCCAAGCTGTCATTTTTTTTTTCTTCTCATGTATCCTCTGACAATGTGTACATGGTTTGTATGGAATTCAATTTAACCCCAAAAGTATTCAATGAATGGCCTCCAGGTGACAGTCATTGTCCTAGATACAAATTTAAAATGCAAATTTATTACATTATATCATATTATTATAAGATACAAACTAAAAAAAACAAAATCATTGCCAGGAACTCACATGCCAGTAGGGGGAGGGGGCATGTATACAGATGAATATAAAGTCATTAGAGTGGGGAGGAAGCATTAACAATTGGAGAAATGAGGAAAGGGCCCTTGCAAAGGAGGTAAGCTAAGCCTTAAAGCCAGTCAATAAACATTTATTAAGCACCTGATATATGCCTGGCACCATACTAAGCGCTTAAGAAGGAAGCTAGGGATTCTAAATAAATATAGTTAACTTGTTAAATGTATTTCATTGATTTTCCTAGAGGATCAAATGAAGGCCATGAAGACCCAGCTGTGAATGTTGTCTTCCCTCTCTACCTATTGTATTTTTCTTTACAGACTCCTAAAACCTCCTCCCCCACCAAAAAAAAAAAATCAGTAAAAACTGGATCTTAACCCTTATCATGATTAGTCAAATCTGAATTTCACACTCTCATGGAATCAATTAATCAACCAACAAACACCTATTAATTGTCTATTATGTGCCAGAAATTGGTTATATGCTAAGGATCACAAATCTATAGCTTTAACAGACCTTAGTGATCATCTATCCAATTTTATAGATGATTAAATTGAGACCCAGAGAGACCAAGGCACTAAATGTTAGAACAAGTTCACTGCATCTTGTGAGTGTTTTCCTGATTATAAAAGTTTTAGCTCCAAAATTAATCTAAGGAGCATTTCGAATCTAAGCACGGAGGTGGGAGGGAGGTGTTAGTAATCCTTTTGTATAGGTGAAGAATTAGAATTCCGAACCATTGGCTCTCAATCTTCATTTCCTGGACAAAGTGGCTCTTCCTCTCCACCCATTTTCTCCCTTTCCCCTCCTCCCAAATGTTTGAGCATAGTTTTTCTATCATTATTTGATATATAATGTTGATCAAACCTCAAAGCATAGGAAAACAGCAATTATGTCTCATGTTTAGGATTCCATAGTATTAAATGGGAGGGACAGTGGAACCTGGATGTATTTTTGGTTTGGCAAATGGCTCAAACTATTTTTCAAACATTTTGGTTTTGGCAAAAACCAAAATGCATTTTGCCAAGCACTTTGGCCTTAATTTTTAAGCCCATGTGTATTTTAAGGGAAATTTAATCTATATGTTTCTGACTCATTTACACTTAACTCATCAAAATGCTGTTTGGTAAGGGCTATTAGATGTCCAAGAAACTTTATGAGCCCTTTTCCTAAGCTGCTTTACTCTTCGTCCTGACCAGAAAGTCGTATTTTGCCAATCATAAAATAGCTCGAACCCCAGAGGCCTGAGGTCAGTTTGAAATTTATAACCTCCAAAGTTTAAGTGGATACTCAACTTGGCAATAATTTCCCCCCTCTTGTCTTCCTATGAAGGCCACAAATAACAGTCAGGTTTTCTATGATAACAGTATGACAAAGACCAGCTTCCCAGCTGACAGTGTGTGATAAAAGACCTGGTCTATCTAACCAAAAAACTATTTTAAAAACCTGCCAGGAAGGGGCAACAGAAGTCATTTCACAACCAGGTAAGGGTGAATTCCTAACTTATGTTCCAAAGAAAAGTCCTCAAATGTCAATTAGAATGAGAAGGAAGTGGGATTTTCCATAAGAATGAGTGATTTTTACATTTTCATTTTTTGCCTTTTGAGGAGCTGGCGGACAGAAAAACTTTTATCAGAATCAACTCTGTGGTATGACAATTTCTACAAAAATTGTTAATGAATTGGATGTGCCAAAAACAGCACTTGAGTTTAAACCAAAAGCACATGGAATCCAAGCATGCATATCTGCATGTCATGGTGATCTCATCGCATATCATCTGTAATAATGTTCAGATGCTGTTAGATTACAGTATTCTGGTGGGAGAGGGTTTTTTTGGACAAGGTACTTTAAAATAGCAGCTTCAGTGGTTCACAGGAGCTTATAAATATTTAAAATTTCAGCATTGAACAAATCATAATGACAAAGTTTTACATTTAACTGCATATGCACCGAATATCTTGCAATTGCTCTAAATATAGGTTTAAAATATCGGAAGAGCATGTTGATCGGATGCAGAACTTTGCAGAGAAATTTAAACCTGATAGTTCTTGCCCTCACAACATCCAATCTGCACAATTTTGAAAGTGTGTATGTAGGTTTCCACAGAGGAAGATTATATTACACGGCCCAAATTTCCAACACAAGAGTCAAAGGCTGAAATATAGCTTCCCCCCCCTCCCAACTTTCTTTCAACAAATGTAGTTCAGCCACTTGGCTTTTCGATCATTTCTTATTGTAGGTTGGCTCAAATTTAAGACAGTAACATTTTAGAAACACTTGGAGAACTAAGCCAGCTGCAAGGAGGATATCTTTACAAATTGAGACACATGTTGTACAGGAATACCATTCATTTTAAATACCAAAAACATGTCTGGAGGAAACACAGTCATGCAAATGAGCTAGAGATACATTTTTTTACACTACATTTCCAGAGTTCAGGTCAACGTTTTACATCATGAGTGTCTATAGAGTTTCTGTACTTTTCCTTCCTGACTGCTTCTTCAGCATTTTTGGCCTCATGTTTCTATTTTCCCTTCATTCAAGATAAAACACAGTTTGCTATCAAAAGAAAACAGCAAACCAGAGGTTGGGAAGGAGAAGTGAGGAGGAAGCCAAACCTGGCACAGAGAAGTTTGGAGATTCCTGAACTGACTGGATAGGAAAGCAGCTTGGGAAATACAGCAGTTTTCACTGGCCTGAGCCCTGATCTCATGACTGCCCAGAGAGCCATTTCTGCCTTTCTCAGACGCCTACTGATGATGTGCATTGGGGCAAAAGAGCTGACTTGTTGGAAGCATAACTTTGATCTCTGCTGCTGTGATGAACCACTCAAGAACAGTCCAGCCCAAAGGTGGTCAAGGAGAGCTTTGCTCATTTTCCACCGATCAAAGTTCAGAGCATTAAGGAACAGTTTTGAAATGTGGAAAGTCATTCCTACAGCCATCATGAGTTTTCTTGGCTCTGATTTATCTCAGCTAAGATCTTGCAACTGACCCTTGAAATCATTTGGGTGTGTTTACTCTTCCTCCTGATTGCCTCCAATTTGCAATCATAAAATCAATTTCCACCCCGCCCTGCAACTGGTTGTTTTTCAGAATTCTGTGAGACCGTATAAATTTTCAGAGATTTTATACTTAGTTGGCGCTTAGCAATTTGAATCTAAGATGGTATCTACTCTAGATTTCCCTTTAGAATAAGCTCAGGTTAAAGTTAAGGAATGGGGGTGAGGGTGGGGAGTATTTATCCTTTTAAGGTATTTCCTTTCAATTCCCCTGAAATATAATTACTTTTGACCAATCTTTCCCTGCCCCATTTCATCCTCCAAACTGGACTCCCCCCCCCCCAAAAAAAAAAAAACTCTCAGCGTTAAATAGTTCATACGTGTGGAGTATATATGTGACTTAAATAGTCTTCTAAAAATTATATGTGTTGCATTTAAAATAGCAACCAAGTGGCACAAACTCCATGCCGGGAATATTAAAAGAAAAAAGTACATGACTTTCTTCATTCCTTTTGGCACACCCTTTTTGACATGATGTTCTGGAAAAGGCTGAGTGTTTGGGCTGGGTCTCCATGAAGTAAATATTCCAGACTGTACAGTATTGTTTGTCTCCAAATTTCTGTGCCCTGTGGTATGGTCTGTCTCTAAGAAGCTAGGCCTTAAATGACTGGACCTTGACCAATCAGAAAGTTTCTTCTGCCTGAGTACCACTAGAAACGATTTATTGGCAGGCAATCAGGAGACTAATTTCTAGGAATTTTACAATCTAAGGCTCATACCCTTCCTTCCTTCCTTCCTTCCTTCCTTCCTTCCTTCCTTCCTTCC
>NW_027187391.1:45413474-45428461 GCF_028583685.1 Petaurus breviceps papuanus
CCTTCCTTCCTTCCTTCCTTCCTTCCTTCCTTCCTTCCTTCCTTCCTCCCCTTCCTTCCTTCATATCCTTTTCTTCTTTCCTCTCCTTCCTGCCTCCTTCCCTTGTATCCTTCCTGCTTGCTTCCCCCTCAGTATAAGGATGCATGTTCTGTAACAAAAATACAAGTTGTCATTTTGTTTGGGGGATGAAGGGGTTGAGGCAGGGAAAGCCACAGAAGGATACATAAGTTCATTTCTGCCCCTAAAATGTTGGTTTACTGTCATATAGCTATGCTAGTTCTTAATGTTTTGACAAAAACCATTAAATTGCCATATTCTTTTTTTTTTTTTAAGCAATCGGGGTTAAGTAACTTGCTCAAGGTTACATGGCCAGGTGCTTCTGGGTGGGTGCTAAGTGTCTGAGCCTGGATTTGATCCCCAGGTCATCTGGACACTGGAGCCGGTGCTCTTACTAGCTGTGCTATCTGGCCGCCCCAAATTGCCATATTCTTAAAGAGCAAATTTTTAAGGATTACTTACCCTTATTTTCCCACTATTACCTCAGAAAGCTAGCTACCACTTCCTTTTAATTTGGGAAAGATTGCACATTTTAGAAATTTAATGCATTTCTGCTCTTTCCTTCCTTTTCTTATTTCCTGGGAACTTGAAGAAAGACCTGAGTTTGCCTCTTTGCATTCTATGTATGACTTGGACAAACTTCCACTGGGGAAAACTTAGCTTTCTTTTTTTTTTTTAAATATCATGTAAGACTTAGAATAGTGGATTAGATCTGTTGCTGCTCTTTTCAGGATAGAGCTCATGGTGCCCTGGGAAACATGCTGGAATCTTTTCAACTGAGATAATTAACTACCCCATTGCAAAGAGCAAATTCCCAATTCTGATGTAGCCAAATAAGAATTCATCTTTTAGGCTCACCTGTCTCTGGTAGGAGAAGGTACACAATTGGAACGCCCTGTTCACCTTTTGGAGGGAAAAGGGGGAAAAATATGTCAGGACTTTGTCTTTCTATTTTGTGTAATCTGGTTGCATGTACCACTAAAACCTGACTGAAATACTATGTGAAAGCCAGATGTTTCACAGTCTCGAAATTGTTTACCTTAAACCACTTCTCATAATTCTGCCAACATGTACCATGTGCATACAGCCAACATGAGGCAGCCTAATTTTAGAAAGCCCCTGCTGACAAACCTGAGACAATGGGTACAAACAAAATCTCCTGGTTAATCACGTATGTGTCTATGGAAATGCTCACACAGTGTCTTTTTCCACTGAATATTTGAGTCACATCAGCTTAGACTTGTCCAACCACATATACCCTGACCAGAGGCAAAACTTGAAAATCAGGAAATTAGGCTGTTAATTAGCATTTCCAATAACAAATTAATTGGGACCTTAAATAATCTTGTCTGGCCTGGTGCCCCAACAGCTCATACTTGAACTGGTTTCCTTTTCTTCCTTTGTTTTTGGAAGGAGGCATTCAGAGTAGCTTTCTGAATATGGAGTTTGACTTCAGAAACTTCACCACAGGCAAAGCCAGCACTTTTCTGTCAAACTATTCTGTGGAAGAGTTTAAATTGACAAGAAGTTACATGCTACAACCACATGTTTGGTTTCCCTAATGAGGAGAAATCCCTGTCATGAAACAGTCATTTCAGTTAGTGAGATTCCATGACCTGACTAATAATTAAACTCCAAGGGACCAAACCTGCAACCACTGCCTCCAGCCTTCCCAGAGAAAAACCAAAGAGCCCAAACTCTTGGGACAGGAGTCTCCAGAGTTCTAAAGAATCAGGGCTGCATGTCTTGAGTCTAGAAAGAAAAAAAAAACAATCAGGGAGAGAGAAAGGGCCAATTTTCATTTGATTTGTAAATTGTACAGGAACACTCTGAACTGCTGTTCCCAAGAATGAAAAGTTGCATGGGTTGTTTTTGTTGAATCAGTTCTGGGCCCATCGGCCTCTCTCTAGGAGTGGAAAATATGAGAGTGATGAAGTTACTCATGCTCTAAATTTTTCCACTGATTTGAAAAAAAAATTAAATCAGAATATTTCATTTCTTTGGAAAATGGGTGGTAGTGGTGGTGGTGGTAGTGGTAGTGGTAGGGTGCTTTTGAATATCGGCAAACATTTGCATATGGCAACTGTGAACTCCTAGTTATACAAAGGGCAAATATAAACTTTGGGAATTCGGAAAATGTACAAATGCAAATAGTTCCCCCAAATCACCCTTGGGCAAAGACAAATAAAAGGATATTCCCTTTATAAATAGAATTCTTTGTGGACAGGACACTTGGAAAAATGTTTATGTATTTTGTCTCTTCATTTGAGGAAAGGTTTTCCCCTCATTCTACAGGAGATGTAGAACTGGTGTTTTGATTATCAAAGGTTTAAGGATAAGGGATAGCCCCCAAATTGTGCTTTTATCTTCATCTGAGTTTAATTTGTCCTGCAGCTGCAGGGAATCATATATGCGTACTCATGTCACTTGTAATCCTATCAGCCTACAATATACAAAAGAATATATAAAGTTATGCACATAGGGACAGAATTACTTCTGACTGGAATCCCCAGAAAGCCTTCTGTATAACACCAATAGTTCTCAGTAAGGTAAGGTTATTTTGCTAGGTGATTATTTTATTGATTTCAAAATACAGCCATTTGATCCTGTTTAAGATAATAAGAAAAAAAAAAGAAATGTATTATGGGAAATGGTTGACCTGAAAGGGAAAGAGACTGAAGAAACATTTTTGATACTAGTAGCAAATGGTTTCATATGGTTCTAAAAGGGCCAATAATAGGAGTCTGCTAACAAGATGAGGAGGTCCCTCAGCTGCACCTTCCTGACCATATATCCCTGA
Organism: Petaurus breviceps papuanus; assembly: GCF_028583685.1. Taxonomy (NCBI): domain Eukaryota; kingdom Metazoa; phylum Chordata; class Mammalia; order Diprotodontia; family Petauridae; genus Petaurus; species Petaurus breviceps. The sequence continues at coordinate 45,416,332 of NW_027187391.1, forward strand.
ATGCTTTGGCCTTTATCATTCACCAGTCCAGTGTCAGCCAGCTGGTCACAAAAGCCTCAAAGTTCATTGTTTAGAACTTAGCATTGCTACTTGGGAAATCCTAGGATCCCAGATCTGGAGCTAGAAGGGCTTGATCTCAGAAGCCATCTCATTCAACCCTTTTGTTTTCTAGAGGAGACCAGTGTAATTAAGTGACTTGTTTAGGGTAACACAGGTAGAACATATAGAAATAGGATTTGAACCCAAGACCCTTGACTCCAAAGCCAATGTTCTTTCCATTATATGACATTGCCTTCTAATAATGTGGAACAATAATGAATATGTATTTACAGCATTTAAAGGCAAAAAAAGAGCAGTGTTTGTACATGCATGTGTATGCACGTGTAAGCATACGTGTACTTATGTGTATGTATACAGATATATTGCGGGAGGGGGGTTGAGCACAAGAAGAGGTGAGGCTCTAGAAATGAATTATTACAAATTGACATTACACTGTGTGGTTGACATGAATCTACAATGGAAGACAGAAAACATGATTTCCTGAAATTATCTTGTTCTCTCTCTTTTGCAAATCACTAGATTTGTTGTTAAGCCACTACCCTAGAGGCAGCAAATCTGTGTTCCTGACTATCTAGGCCTAGGTGAGGGAGGAGGGGAAACAAGGGTGCAATATGTGAGAACCAGCACAAAGGACCCCAACCCTCCCACACTTCACACACACACACACTTAAAAGCCATAGGAAATTGAGTTATAGTTTTTCTGGAAATGGATTAAAGGAGACTTTATTTTCTCTAATGACTATAAGTCTCCACTTGCCAGTCTCTGGACCAATTCTTCACTAAGAGACTATTCCCAACAATGTGATGTCCCTTTCTCTTCTGTATCAGTCGAGTAAATGACCTAGTGATGCTATTCATGGCTTGGTTGCCTCTACTCTCAGTTTTGGAAGGATAACTGCCCTGCTACTCATTTGAGAGAGTGAACTTTTTCTGCCTTCTAAAATTGGGGTTAAAAAAGTCACATAGCCCCATGCTTTCTCTCTGCTTTCTTAAAGTGCTTACTTGTGTGGTTGTTTTGGGGGTCTGAGCACAGATTCCCATTGCCTGCTACTACTGCTCACCAAATCATGAGATCACAGATGCAAGCCCCTAATTTTATAGGTGAGGAGACTGATACCCAGGTAACAAAGGGATTTGCCCAAAGTTTCCCAGTTGGTAAGCAGAAGAGCTGAGATTAGATTTCTTTCATGGGAAACTCTCTCAACTGAGATAACCAAAAGAAGACTAGAGACCTGTCTTTGAAAAATTGTAGTTCTGTTTATGAAATCAGTAAGACAAGGTTCCTATCTCAATCTTTAGTGAAGTAGGTGCTCAGTCCTAATCTAGCCTGAGAACTAGGCCCCCCCCCCCAACAACAGGAGAGAATGAAAAAGATTTTACCTAATAGGAATTTGCTTTATTTTCTTCTGGATTCTAGTGATCTCCCTTCCTAGGACAGAACTCCTTTCTCGACTTTTACCTGACTTTTTAGGGCTCAGTAAACACAGGACCATAGATTTAGAGCTCAAACTCAAAGGCCCTCAAGCCTAATCCCCTGATTTTATAGATAAGGAAACTGAGATCCAAATTTGAGTTAAGTGACCTACCAGAAGTCACACACTTAATAAGTGTCAGAGGTGGGATATAAACCCAATTCTTTGACTCCATAGTGACTTCACTCTACATTTTACCGCGCTGCCTCTTACAGCTTAACAGAGGCAGGAAGGATTCCCAGCAAGGATGGGGTATGACAACCTAGGGAGGTACCCCTTTCTCATTTCAAGTGTACTACCAGTTAGAGAGTCGAACTCTGAGACAGCCATCTCCATCCTACTAAAACTAAGCTTCCTCCTCTCTGCTTCCCCCTCCCCCCTCTCAATAGCAGGGGCCAGGATTTTGAGAAAGCTGTGCAGTCCTGAAGGACCACCCTGACTTTCCCAGGCTTTTCCCAATAAAGCCAAGTGGGGAGTGAGACCTTCTACCCCTTCTCCCTCTGAGATTCAGGACAGCAAGCGTTTTCCCCAGCTGCCTGCCTGGCAACTGTCCGGAGCTCTGGGCAACGGAGCTTGTTCTTAGCTCATCTCTTGGACACCGCTGATGATCTTTGCAAACAGAATACAATGACTATAATGGAAACTTGATGGCTTGGGAAAGTTCTAGCCAGTGGTGTGACTGGTACCAGAATATGGCCAAGATGGGTGGGTCACTAGCTAATTAGATGACAGTTCATAGCTGCCACCCCACAACTAAAAATTACGGAGGTCTCCCACTAAACTTTTATCCTTCCCTAGAAAATCCCCCCATCCTGCAATGATTGGAGAATACAGATTATACAAGACAAAGAAAAAATAAAAATATAAATGTGACATCCCGCATTCCTCCCCTGTCCCTATTCTTTCCTCGGTTTTTTTTTGTTTGTTTGTTTTGTTTTGTTTTTCTTTGTTGGATCTTAGCTACTAACACCTAGATAGATCTCAGCCTCCGCTTTTGTCACATCACATAGTCAAGTCTATGCACAACTGCAAAGAGATAGGAGAGGCCTTTGGCTCATGACTGAGACGGGCCACGTGGACCTACAAACCTTTTACTTATTTTGATTTCGAATTCGGAGGCACCTCCTTTTCAATGGCGGTTCCAGGTCCTCTGGCCCGGTACTGAGCATTGGCGTTGAAATGATACATGGTGCAATGGCAGTCTTTTCTGCGGGTTTTGGCACAGGCTGGATCACGCAGCCTGTCTTGGGTAGCATCCGCAGAGCGTAGGCGTGGTCCTCATCTGCAGGGTTATTAAGGTTTGGGTCTGTCTTATCACCCACCGTGAGGGCCTCTTCCCCCATCAGCTTTTTGCCGGCCTCTCCATCCATATGGAGGTTGGAAGCACAGTTGTTCTCCTTGACGGATTCCAATTCGCTCACTGCTGGCTCCTCGGGCTGCTGCGACTTCTTCTGGGAGGGTGGCAGGGGAGGAGGAGGAGGCGGCGGCGGCAGCGGCGGAAGCAGAGGAGGCGGCGGTGGAGCTGGTGGCAGCTGCTCGGGAGGCTGTTCCGAGCTCTTAGAACCCTCCGCGTTCTTTGTCCCGTTCACGATGACATTGCAAACCGCGGCGCTGGTGGCTTCGAGTCCCGAAGGGCCTGAGGCGGCCAGAGAGGCAGGTCCGCAGTGGGCTGAGTCACCACCGGTCAGAGTTTTTGTGTCAGCGGCATTGCAATTATTGTCCCTGCAGGTGCTGCAGTTCCTTTTGTCAGAGCTACCAAAAGCCATGCTTACAACACTGTTAGGTTCACGTTCCACCTTAACTTGAGCATGCAGGGCCCTGTGAATGACATTGTGTAGCCGGGACCGATGGCCCACGGTCAGGTCTATCACACCATCCTGAGGACCCTGGACCACACTGGAAAAACTAAACTTATTGTTCACCGGGCTGCTGGACCGCACAGTCAAATCCACCACCTCATTCTTACCATGCTCCTGTTGAGCCGCTGCATGACTCAACGACTGGCCCGAGCAGCCGGGGGATGAGTCAGAGGATTTAGAAGACCCTTGCTTGGAGTCTCTAGGGGACAAGGAGTGTCCACTTGACTTGCCCCCAGCTGATTCACTGGGTGTGTTTGGAATGAAGTTTTCCCCATTGCTAGAGAAGCCATTAGGGGGCTTGGAATCATTGACATGAGGGATGGGGATGGGGATGGGGATGGGCACAGGCAGTGGGACGATGACGGGGTATGGCACTAACAGGGTCGGGGGTGGCACCAGTGGGGCAAGGGATGGCAACCCAAAGTTCATCATCTGTGGCATAGGCATAGGGCCATTTGGCATCATGCTGACGGGAGGGAAGGGAAGACTAGGCAAAGGTGCTCCAGGAGGGGGCGGGGGCAGCAATCCCGCGGGGTTCCCGGGCATGGTTGGCGTCGTGGGGGGATGGATGTGAGGTGATAGCATTGGCCTGTGCATAGGGCTGGAGGTGGGGCCCATATTTCTGGGACCACCCGGTGGTGGACCGATCCCAGGAATCATTGGGTTAGACAAAGGGCTGTTAGGGTTGGAGGCATGGTGAGGTGGCCCCCGGATAAAGGGAGGGCGAATCTGCTGCATGATTTGCTGTTCCATGAAGATGGGCAGGGGGACAGGCCCTCGGTTTGTCATCACCATGGGAGGACTCCGAGGTGGGACACCGATTGGAGGCACGATACTAGCAGGTGGCTGAACAGAAACTGGAGGGACATTTGGAGTCTCATTGATGGTAATGGGTTTGGGAACCGGTGTGGGGATTTTTGTGACAGAGCAGTTGGCTGTGTCAGATGGAGAGACGGTGGTTGACGAGGATGGTCCAGGCCCTTGATTTTGGCCAGCTGCAGACACCGGGGAGGGGGCCTTCCTCCGAGCATCTGTTAGCGGTATATTCCAAGAGTCTGGAGTCAGCAGCTGTACCCCAGCACCTTCTGCTTTATTTTCGATCGGAGGATGTAATGTGCTGCACAGTCCAGCTGGAAGATTGGCCTGTGTTTCTTTGTAGAAAATGTCCATTTTGTACTGATTGAGACATTTTGCACTGCAGAACTGAAGCCTTCGCTCCCCGTCCCCAAAATCCAGGTATTCTTTTGTGTGCCTTATGTGCTTACACCAGTCACATACCTACAACACAGTAACAAAATCACAACAGGTGAGATAAGCAATTTCCTTGGGTAAAGAGTGTTTCATATTGTACATAAAGGTTCTTTCTTTCATACTCATTCAGGGCTTTTTAGAGAGCCTGAGTCTTTCTTCTGAGAGATAAGAGTCTAAAGTATTGTAAAAAGTGACGGGTAAGAGCTGCCGATATTAACCCTACACATAAGCTAATGTCACCCTCTTCTGTTCTTTCTCTAAAAAAGGAGTTGCACCTTCTACTTTAAACATCACGTACGTGGAGTGTGTGTGTGTGTGTGTGTGTGTGTGTGACTGGGTGTTTAATTGGAGAGAGAAGAATAAATACACCTGCCCACACATTTTTTCACTTGTCAAAAAAGGCCCATAGTAAATGCAAATCTAAATATGTTTGGAGAAGAGGCCTCCTCCAAAAAGTTCAGTGGGCTTGCAATATGTCCCTTTACAACTCTCCTCCCCAGGAGGCATTTTCCCCCTACTGACTGCATTTCCAATAATGTTGGACAGAGTGCACTACATTAAGATATATCACAAAGCAGCAACAATCCTTCTCTCTCCTTCCAAGTCAAAACTTGGAACTCATCATGAAGTCTGTGTAAGGTTCAGTTCTCCCCAACTTGTGATGTTGCAGCAAGTTAGAAGTATTTTTTGAGCTGTTTGCCCACTCTCACTCAGTAGTCAGATTTCTTGGTGATATTTCTTGGCAGGCAGGCTTATTTAACAACTTTTCAAACATGAGAGAACGTTTTCCAAAAGTTGTTATGGCTTCCCCTACCCCCACCCGCCACCCTCCGAACCTTCTCTACTCCTAGTGTGAGGAAGGCTTAGCCAAATTCATTTTAAAGTAAGGCTGCAGAACTAATTAAGGGCTGAAAGCTTTTCCCAATTGGAAATCACTAGACACCAAAGTTCAAAAAATAGTCATTCTAGGCTTCAGAACCCATTACTTCGGAGAAATTATTGTGATTTCATTAACACATTAATTTTGCAACACCATCAGTTCTCGCAGATGGTGAAGACATGATCTACAATTCAAATATGAGTCTTGTTTGCACAAATGACTTTCCTTCATATGGCATTTTAAACAAGAATTAATGAGTAATCTTGCCATAGCTATAAACAGATAAACAGATGTCAAATTTTTCAATAGTTCCTTCAGTGCCTTACTTCTTTTCTGACAGAATTTTACACACATATAATCTTTTTCTTTCTTTCTTTCTTTTCTTTTTTTTTTAGCTTAGTGCTCAAACTCTACAGCCCATGCAGAGTTCCAAGACTCTGCAAGCAGTGAGTTTGTTGATTGCACTTCTGACCATGTCACAATAAAGAACCATGTACTGATGTTTGTTGTTCCCAGAAGTACTATGCCAGCTTTAAGTTGCTTGTTGCTGGTAAGTTTTCTTTTTTTAAACAATTATTGTAAGTGGATAGCATTAAAAAGATGATTAATTTTAATAACGATTGGCCACATAAACAATGCAAAAACAACATATGCTGGGCATTTGATTACTCATCTCATTTAACTCTCAGCTTTCCTTGATTATAAACAGTGGTGGCATTCTAGTAAGTGTTTCTGTCTGTGCTATGGATGTGTTTGGTGTCCGTGTGCCTATCTGTAGAAACCCACCCACTCCCTTTCTACTCCTTTTGCATGAATTTTCCCTAGCAGTAATAGGCATTCATCACCACTTTCTTTTCAAAAGTTTTCCTATTGGACCTTTTCTATTTTTTTCTAAAAATTAAATAGTCCCTCAAAGAGAAATAGTACCTCCCAAATTACCTTTGGATATGAGAAAGGTGGCTTCTGAATTGTATTTTCACAACTGCTGTTGTCATAGAACTGGAGAAAATAATGCCATTGCTACTACGCTGTTGAACATTCTAAGCCCTTACAAAGTTAAAGGACTGGGGAAACATACTATAGGCATGAGGAAGAATGAGTTTGTTTGACAAATATATGCAAAAATGCTTTGAAGGTGAAGACCCCTACTCACACTTCAGCAGGCCCTCTAAGGATGGTTATGCTATAAATAAGCACTGAATTCATCCCAATGTATGTAAGCGCATTTGTATTTTAGAAACCTGCTCATTTTGGCTTTAGTGTTAACCAATATACATATGACATGGCATTTAATTTCCATCTATGCAACTTGGCCATGTACTATTGTGTTCCAAAATTAGGCATTCAACAAAAACCTACAATTGAAATTTACAAGACTATAGCAAGAGAAATTATTGAAAAAGTATGAGGGGGCAGCTAGAAATTTTATGCTGAAGAGCGTTATTAATGGATGAGTTAAAGTCAATAAAAAGAAAAATATACCACAGAGCTTCTGACTTCCTTTTGTATTATGTTATAGGGTTAGTTATCACTTGAAGAGCTTACAGAAATGTTTGGCTATTTTATTGCTAGATTGATTGTTGACCTCCAGAGGATTCCAAAGTCACCTCCAGTTAAATATTCTTCAGGAAAACACTTCAGAATCTTGCTTGAAAATTCTTCTTCAATTTATCTCATTTTTAATAATTCATATAAAAAGCAAAAAGGGCTTATAGGCAGTTTAACCAACTCCTATAAAATTTAGATCATCCACCATGTTTTGTTGGTAATGGTCATTCATATTTTTAAAGTACTTTAAGGTTTACAAAGTGTTTTCCTCACAACTAAGTGAAAATGAAGCATTATAAGGAGTCTTTAGGTGACGCAATGAATAGAGCACCAGCCCTGAAGTCAGGAGGACCTGGGTTCAAGTCTGACCTCAGACACAACACAAAAACTAGCCGTGTGACCTTAGGCAAGTCACTTAACCCCAAATGCCCTCCAAAAAAGCAAAAAAAGAAAGAAAGAGAGAAAAGAAAATGAAGCATTATTCCCACTTTACAGATGAAGAAACTCAAACTAATGACATACTCTTAGTAATTAAAGATTTCTTCTTGTAACTATCAGCTCTGAGAGTTAAACTCTGGTTTTCTGTTACATTGTCTCATAAACTCATACTCCAAACCAGTTGTCCATCTACTACTTCATGCCATCTCCTGACATTATGTTTCCTTATTCATATCACTCACTAGATACAAATGATGAAGAGCACAAGTTTATTATTATTATTATTCACCAAACATCTTGACTAGTAGAAAAAAGTAATTGTTATCAACCAGATAACTGTCATCTCCTAAAAGGTCTTAGTGAAAGTGATTGTCTACCAGACTTCCCTGCACTATCTCATTTCTGTGTTGTGTTCTGTATGCAAGCAAGTTCATGCATCCATATATGTGGGTGTGTGGGAGAGATGGGAGAGAAAAGAAAATGAGAGAGACAGACAGACAGAGAGACAGAGACAGAGAGACAGAGAGAGACAGACAGAGAGAGAGACAGAATGAGAAAGAAGATAAGAGGAGAAAGAGAAAGAATGAGAAAAGAGAGAGGAGAAAAGTAGAAAGAGGAGAGGGAAGAGAAAAAAGAATGAGAGTGGGGAGAAAGGATGAGAGAGGGGAGAAAAGAGGAGAGAGGAGAAAGAACGAAAGAGGGAATGAGGGAGTATGAGAGTGGAGAGAGAATGAGAGAAAAAATGAGACAGAAAGAATGACAGGGAAGGAGAGAGAGAAGAGAGGAAAAGAAGAATGAGAGAAAGAGAGGAGAGAGAAAAGAAAAAATGAAAGGAGAGAGAAAAAGAATGAGAGAGGAGAAAGAATGAGAGAGAGAGAGAGCACATTTCCCCCTCTCTATTGTATTACATACTAGAATACTGACCTAAGACATAGAAAAGCAATCCTTCAGTTTCAGGGGGAAAAAATTCTTAGAGGAAAAAATTGTCACTTAAGAATTAATGAATCCAGCCCAGGATTCATCATTTAAGATGAGGTCAATGAATTTATGATACAACTGGCTATATTACACAAGGCAATAAAATAGCGCAACATCACTCATTCTCCATCAAACTAATGACATACTCTCAGTAATTAAAGATTTCTCCTAAGAGCCTGTCCTGATTACTCAAAATGTAGGTAAAAGCATAGACCGTATATCTTTCACTCTAATAAAATAACATTTGCATATCTATGATATATACAGCATGTATCTCACAAACTGATAATTGTAATATTGTGGAGTTTTCCCACAAACTGCTTTAAATCTATAAAACTTCATTGCTTTTTTTCCCCTTCACTGTAATTATTCAAAAAAGGTTTTAAAAAAATCCTTCAGACATTTTTTGAAAGCTAAAAGGTAACAAGTACAGCATGAAACTAACTTGATTCTAGAATATTTTTCTCCACTTAATTCTATTCTAGCTTTTTTCTTTTGGAATCTGTTCTTTCTCATTGCACCTTTTAGGAAGAATCCTAAACAGGTCCAAGGATTATATCACACTGAGGTTTTCTAACAATGGTATTCTGTGGACACAAGCAATTGACCAATGTATAACACCCAGCTGAAATGCTTCATTCCACTAATACATAAGGTAAAACTGGAATGACAAAAAGATCAGGAATGAGAGAAACAAATATACGTATATACCATTGTAGCTTATAGCAGCAGCCCTTAAGAAGATTAAATTTACCTCCTTGGTATGTGTCCAATTCTAAACAACAGAATGAACATTTCCTTTCATACATTTAAAGTATTTATACTTTAGTGGCTGACTGCCAGGGTAGTACTTATGAGCTCGGTGGTTTGATATCATTCACCCCTTTTCCTGTGAAAAAAAAATATATGTGGCAACATACACCGCTAGACTGCTCCAAAGACATTGCATCAGCAAAAATATCACTTGCTCTTGCTTGATATGGGAAAACCAAAAGGCCAGGGCTGCTGGTTCCTAGAACTTGTTCCATCTTAGGTTTCCCCAGAAAAGAAAGCAAACTATTCATATTGGCGGCTGAGCCTTTATTTTTCGATAAATGTCCGGAGGCAAATCCAAGACCACATGGGTATAACATATACATTCTACAAGGCTTAAAAGGAGTAACTTTGGGAGCAGTATAATTAATACATTAATCAGCTGTCAAAGGCAGGAGAGGAGTTCATCCATTAGAAGAGCCCACCACTGCCCTTTGAATGATAATCTAACATCAGGCAAGATTTAATTAAGAAGGTCTTTAGTTGAAATTTTTCTTATCCTGAATAAAGATATATGCACCAACCTAATAGAAATCAGATGTTAACAATCTCTTGAATGGAATCTACCAACTTAAATTAAAAAAAAAAAAACACCCTTATTGATTCTCTGCATTCCCGGAATTTGTCACACTGGTCACCTCTGGGAGATGTTTTGTTTGTGTATGTTATATCTGTACATGTGATTTCATTGCTTTTAGAGAGCACCTAGTGAGGAAACTCCTTCTACAAATGCACTTGAACAACTATTCAATCTGTCAACCAATAAACATTTATTAAGTTCCTACTGTGTGCCAGGCACTTAGAGTCTTAGAAAGAGTCTCCTAGGGTACTAAAATTAAGTGACTCCCCTAAAGTCACATAGCTAGTCCATGGCAGAACTATAACCAAAGTCTTCCAACTCCCAGTCCAGCTCTCTATCCACACTTCCATGTTGTTTCTGGGAGATCATAGCTCTTGAATATTTTTTAGGATAAAAGCTTTGATCTTTTGAACTAAAAGGGTACAAAGCTGTACAGAATGGAGGCCTGGCCTTAGCATCAGGAAGGCCTAGCTTCAAATTCTATCTCTGATGAATACTAGCTTTGTGACCATGGGCAAATTATGAGCCCCTTGGTGTTGCAGGTATAGAAGTAAATAAATTACAGTTAAGTTGCCCATCAGTACCAATGGAAAGAGTTTCCAACCAGAATTTCTACCAACAAAAATCACATTTAAGCAAACAAGACAACAAAATTCTAAAAGGTAGGGGTGGCCAGGTAGCTCAGCGAGTAAGAGCCCTGGCCCCAGAGTCAGAATGACCTGGGATCAAATCCGGGATCAGATACTTAGCACCACACCCAGAAATAACTGGCCGTGTAACCTTGAGCAAGTTACTTAACCCCAATTGCTTAAAAAAAAATTCTAAAAGGTAACTGTGCCCTTCTAGTGCAGGTCTGGTCTAGAAAGTCATGAGTACTTGTTAACAGAAGTAAGGGTGGAATGAAGGGACGCAGAATATTATCAGTATTGTATGGACCTTAGTCACCTCTGTCTATAGGCAGGTACCTACAGCTATGGTTTTGGGAACTCAGAAAGCAACTCTCAACAACAATGACAACAAAATCTCCCTCACTGGCCCTCACACAAATTCTCACCTTCCTTTTCAGTCTCTGCATTAATACATTGTCTCTAGAAGATCCCTATGAAAATGCATGTTTTCTAAGAGGCATAATATATTAGCATTTATTAACACATTGGTATGGATTAGTTTATTAGTTAAGCTAGCTATAAGGAGCTAGGAGAGAATAGGGTCCTAAGGGGAACTGGACACAACACAAGTAAGTTTTGGCCGGGTGGGTTGGTAATTAGGAAGAACTAAAGGCAGCTAGATGACTCACTGGATGCAGTGCTGGGTCTGGAGTTAGAAATACCTGAGTTCAAATATGACCTCAGATACATACTAGCTGTGTGACCATGGACAAGTCACTTAACCCAGTTTGCCTCAGTTTCCTTATCTGTAAAATGAACTGGCAAAGGAAATGGTGAACCACTTCAGTATCTTTGCCAAGAAAACCCCAAATGAGGTCACAAGGGTCAGACACAGCTGCAAATTACTGAAGAACAACAAAAGAGAAGTCCAGAGTATGGTTGCTGAGTCCCAGGAATGGATACTAAGGTTGGAAACAGGTGCCAGGCAGCTCTGGGTCCTGGAGTGAGTAGGAATAGTTGATACATCAATGGGAACCAGTAGCTTTCTTCACAATTTGGCCTAGCATCAGCCTTTGGAGGAATCTTATTGTAATTTAAACTGAGTTGATGACTGTCTTCTTGCTTATACTGCAGTTTTTCAGCATGGAAGCAACATCTGTCACTAATGGAACAATAGTAAGAGTAGGACCTTTGACTCTGGGATGGGGTGAGGGCAGGGATTTTGGAGGCCACATGAGCAAAATAAAATCCATAAAATTAGATCAATGCAAGGCCTCCTCAGTGAAATTTGCAGATAGGTGAAAGATGGGTGAGTCTAACCTCTCTCACTGCAAAAAGCAGAATAGAGAAAAAATACATATTGTCCACCCATCAAATTACTGCATCAGTACAGATCATGGACAAGCACTACAGAAGAATAATAAGAAATGAAAAGGAATAGAGCACTGGCCCTGGAGTCAAGAGGACCTGAGTTCAAATCTGGCCTCAGACACTTAACACTTACTAGCCATGGGACCTTGGGCAAGTCACTTATCCCTAACTGCTGTGCCTTCCCCTCTCCAAAAAAAAAAGGAAAGGAAAGGAAAGGAAAGAAAAGAAAGGAAAGGAAAGGAAAGGAAAGGAAAGGAAAGGAAAGGAAAGGA
>NW_027187391.1:45428471-45430400 GCF_028583685.1 Petaurus breviceps papuanus
AAGGAAAGGAAAGGAAAGGAAAGGAAAGGAAAGGAAAGGAAAGGAAAAGAAAAGAAAAGAAAAGAAAAGGAAAGGAAAGGAAAGGAAAGGAAAGGAAAGGAAAGGAAAGGTAATGGGCAATGGTAGAAAGAGCACTTGGTTTGTAAGCAGAGGACCTGCATTTAATTCCTAGCAGCTAGATGGCACAGTGGATAGAACAGAGGGTTTATAGTCTGAAAGAGCTGAGTTCAAATACAACCAGAGATACTTACTTAGCTGGTAACCCCAAGTATGTCATTTAGCTTCTCCCTGCCTCAGTTTTCCTCAACTGTAAAATGGAGATCATAATAGCACCTAATTCCCAGGGTTGTGATGAGGATCAAATGAGATAATATTTGTAAAGTGCTTAGTATAGTGACTGGCACTTAATAAATGCTTGTTTCCTTTCTATTTGCTGCCTAAGTGATCTTAGTGCTTAGCTGATCAATCATTTCATGTTTCTAGGCTACAGTTCCCTTTAGCCACAATCTTCTAATGATCCTAAACATCTCGCCACTACAAAAGTCCATTCTTTTTAACACCATATTCTCACCATGATATCATATAACAGTGAATCACGGGACGCTACCATCTGTGAAGAACTGAAATGACAAGTAATACAAAGGGCAATGGAAAACACATGCCACACGTATGCAGGTGATAAGCCAGTCAGTGGAAAAGAAAAGTCAATAAACATTTATGTAGTGCCTACTAGTGCTGAGCACTTTGCTTTTACAAGTATTCTCTCATTTAATCTTCACAACAACCCCAGAGGGGTAGATGCTGTTATTATCTCCATTTTACAGATGAAGAAAACTGAGGCAAATAAAGGTTAAGTGACTTGCTCAAGGTCACACAGCTAGTTAAGTATTTGAAGCCAGATTTGAATTCAAGTCTCCCTGACTCTAGGCTTAGTACTCTATCCACTGTATCCCTAGCTACCTCTGACAAAGACTTTTAGGCAAAAAAAGAGACATTTTTTAGGGTACATATATACAACCAGAAAAGGAAGTGGTGGCCCAGCCAGTATTGAGAATTACAACACATGAACAGAACAATTGGGGCCCCTAAAATACCGAAGCATTATGTTACATGATTCAACAAGATGAATTAGATCATGCTTGGCCAAGTTTTTGATGATTTTTTTTAAAAAATGTGGTGGTGAGGGAAGTCTTGGTTGACTTAAACCTGGTCTCAGAAATGTCTTTAAGTTCTACAACCATCCATTCTAGATTTTCTGGGGCGTTCCAGATTTTTTAAAAATCTAAAAAGATTAAATTAAAATTAAATTAAATTAAAATTTAAAAAATTTTAAGTGACTGATGTTTGTCAGACCATATGGCCTGAATTTTGGTTCAGAAATCTGGTCACTATATCCATAAGCCCATGGAAGGGACCTCAGAGACCATCTATTCTAACTCCCTCCTATTACAAATAAGGAAAGTGAGACCCAAGTAGAATATCACTTATTCAAGTTCATAAAAGTAAGATTCAGGGGCAAGACTTGAGACCAACAGCTTTTCTCTATACTCCCTCCCCGAAAACTTCTACCCCAGCAACCTCCCCTGTTATTGCTGTCTCAAGGCAGAGGTCCACCACCAGCATAAGACTGCATAATAATGCCATTTTAGTCAAAATAAATGAATGTCTCTATAACTCTGTGTCACCAGGTCATAAACAAGCTCCTTGAGCACAGGGACTCCATCTTAACTAAATTGTTCAAACTTGATTCTCTGGACCCAATAAGTACTTTAAAAATATTTTTTTGTAATTCATTATAATGTTAACTCATATTCCTAACACTCTGTATGGATTGCTGGAGAGTTGAAGGCTGGGGGAATCCAGGCCTAGAATTCACACACACCACACACACACACACACACACACACACACACACACACACACACACAC
>NW_027187391.1:45430410-45435897 GCF_028583685.1 Petaurus breviceps papuanus
CACACACACACACACACACACACACACACACACACACACACACACACACACACACACACACACACACACACTGGGGAGCCCTATTTGGATTCCATCTAGTTAGACATTTCTCCCGTTGGGAATTCTACATCTCAACCCCCAGGGCTAGCTGACACCATGGTTTTTTTTTCTTCTCTTGTCTCTACTACCTCCTATCTCATCCCTCATGCCTTCAGGGGTACAGGACATCTCCAGTCATCCTGATCTATGCCTCACCGCTGAACCCAGATGACTCCATTCCAGAGGAGAAAGTGAGGATGGTGACTTTACACAGCCCTCCCTCACTTAAATCCGATTTGCTTGCATGTCACAGCATAACCTCCCTTTGAGAACAAAGGACAAATAATGACAACAAAAACAACAACACTTTTAGGGGAAAGCTCTCCCAGCCTTCCAAAGGGACACAATTAGCTAAACAGACCAACTCCAATAGATTTAAAGCTGGGAGAGACCTTGAATTTCATTCGGTCTACACCATCCTTTGAGGTGAGGTCTAGAAAGGGTGAGTTACCCAAAGTTACACAGGTATTTAATGGCAATTAAATGGGAAAGGGACATTTTAGCCAAGTTCCAGGGGAGAAAAGGCACCAATTCTGTTAGGGCAGGGATTGCTTCTTTAATATTGAGCTCCTTTCTCTTCTCCCCTGACCCTTCCCCTTCCTTCTCCAAGCCCAGTCTGTCTCTGGTTTCAGCAAAGGCTTGATAAAACTGCAAGGCTTCTTGAAAATGAGTGTTAAATCCATTAAAATGAATAATTTCTCATAGTCTCAACTGCTGTTTGAATAGTGGGAGCCCTAAGCTGTACTATTCATGTTTTATTAAAAAACAGAATAGATGAATGATCTGCTAGACTCATTAGACTGCAGAATCATCTTCCAAAGGAAGAAATAGACACCCTATTATCAGGGATATTTAAAAGAAGACTGACTAGCTGGAACAAGGCATAGATGAACTATATGCTCCTACAGTCTTTATATGTAAAGAAAGTCATGAATCTCTCCAAAAATGACATGGAATAAGTAGCATGACATCCTAGCCTGCTTCCTCAGTTTTGCAAAACTTTTGTTGCTGTTGTTCAGTCATTTCAAACTCTGTGACTTGATTTTGGGGTTTTCTTGGCAAAAAACACTGGAGTGGTTTGTCATTTCCTCCTCATTTTGCAGATGATGAAGAACTGAGGCAAACAGGGTTAAGCGACTTGTACAACGTCACGCAGCTAGTAAGCATCTGAGGCCGGATTTGAAATTATGAAGATGAATCTTCCTGATTCGAAACCCAGTACTCTATACACTGAACCAGCCACCCTTGGCAAAGCTGGGGTGGAGAACAAATTCCTTCAAAGAACAATTTGGCCACAGACATGTAAGTGAATACAAAAATACAAGAGAAGGCCTTCAAAATTCAACAAAATTCCTTGTAACTAGGAGGAACAATAATAACTAGGTTAAAAAAAAACTTTTAGAAACAAAAATATGCCTAAGATCTATGATGGGCAATGAGTCGGGAAGACCTTGGTTAAAATCCTACCTCTTAACACATCTGACTTGCACAGCCATGTGCAAGTCATTTAATCTCTCAGCATCCTAGACAAGTCTCTAAAATTATAAAGCTGCAGCTAAGCTGCCAACTTGCCCTGGAAGTTCCCTAAATCCATGAAATTGCAGGTTTGGATCAAAAATGGGAGGGAGGGGAAAACCAACCTATGATTCACTTTAGAATATATGAGCTAAATCCATTCTCAATTTGTGAAATTTTGGTTTCCACATGAAGTTTACTATCAAGTTCACTGTGTTTAAATGATATGCTCTGTGTGTGTGTGTGTTTGGATGGAAGTTTGCTTTTTTGGTTTGCTTTTTTTCTTTTGTTAAGCAAGTTAAAATAGACTTGGGACCTCAATGACCTGTTAGGGAAGTCTTTGTCAGAACTTTAAATCTAATGGAAAACTGTCCAGCACAAAGAAACTTAACTACAAAAAGAAGTCTTTGTGACATATCTCTAAAATCCACTTATCTTATAGTTCTAAGCTGGATCCCAGAACTCTTGGCTAAGTTCACTAGGGATAAGTTCGTCCTTTTCACTGAATGCCATGACCAAATCAGGTACAAAGCAGGTGAAGCCCTGGTTTGGAAGCAAGTTTTGTAAGCAGCCTGAGGAAAGCTCAGATTGGTCTAGTTACTAACCTGAGGTTCTGCTAAAGCAAAGGACCACAGGTTGCTATAAACAGTGATTTTAGGACTACCCCCACAATCAGATATTTCTGACTAAAGTGATTTTCCTACCTTTGGTCTGATTTTTTTTTAGATTACTGAATGGGTCCTTGAGCAGCAATATAATTACAGAAAAAAAATCTATTTCATTTAGTTTGTGGAGATGCAGATTATATTCACACAATGCTGGTCATCCAGAGGGAAATGGAAAAATTGAGTCAAATAACCAAATTTTTGGTCTACATAGAGCCAAACATCTGGGATCTTTGGCTTACTCAGTTTTCACAATGTCTGGCACCTAATGGTGCCACAGCCTAAAAGACCACAGAGATAATAGATTACAGAATGTGACAGTTAAAAGGGACTTTAAAGAGCACTGAATCCAAATGCTTTGTCTGAAGTTTTATGGCATTTCTGCCATGTCTTTTGGTGAAAGCAAATCATTGTTCTTCAGGCTTATTAGTCATAAAAAGAATCTTATGTATATTTGGAGAGTGGGGGTAGAAGATACTAAGAAATGATTTTTTTTTTACCAGACCTGTGATTTCATTGGTATAGAGAACAAGGAAACTTCCCCTATGAAGAGAGATCAACAACTACTCTGCCATTTCCAGAGAGTTGCCTGAAACGAGTGGTATGTTGGAGCTAGCTCCAAACAACTGGTGAGAGACAATTGTTAAATTTTCAGTATGAGCATTTACAACTTGGAAATTGATAAATGCTGCAAATTGGTGCTTGATTTGTTGATTGTCTAGACTTAAGAATGTGATGGAGAAAATGTTAATAATAAAATAAACTTAAAAGTGTCCCATGAGTACACATTTCCTCCTATCCCCTACTAAAAAAAAAATTTTTTTTAAAGGTGGTTAAACATTTGCCAGCACCCTCCTGCTGGTGCTGGAGCACTGATTGCCCGAGGTCACATAGCCAGGATCAGAGGTAAAACTCAAATTCAGATCTTCCTGACATTGTAACTAGCTTTCTGTCCACTATCTCAAACTGCCTCTCAACAAATTATTACTAATTTAAAATATTTTTGTTGAGTTGTTTCAGTTGTGTCTGACTCTTTGTGACCTCATTTGGGGTCTTCTTGGAAAAGATATTGGAGTAGTTCGCTATTTTCTTCTCTAGTTCATTTTACAGTTGAGGAAACTGGGACAGATGGGGCTAAGTGACTTGCCCAGGGTCACGCAGCTAGTGAATGAGGCCAGATTTGAATTCATGAGGATGAGTCTTCCTAATTTCAAGTCCTGCACTTTATCCACTGTACCACCTAGCTTCCCTCCTTAAAATATATACCACATAAAAGAAAATTTATTATTTCTGTACCTTCTAACTGTCATAATTTTCATGCCCTTTGGTTCTGTTTTCATTAACTCCACTAAGATAAGAGGAAGATTTTTCCTATGACATAATTTAATCAGGAGAGGTCACAAGATACAGGGGCCTGATTCAGAAACAGAAGATCCAAGTGGGAACCTAGGCTTGACCACTTAGGAAGTTATGTGACTCCAAGTAACCTCTCCAAGCAAGCTGCCTCATAAACTGGAAACATCTTTATAAATGTTAACTATTACTATCATTATTATTGTTATTATTTCCAGACCTTTTGCTATCTTGGCCCATAGTTCCTATGGATATATCCTATTTTGTCAATGTTTATTTTAAAATGTAAGATTTCTAATATTGAATACGATAGACCAGATCTGATCCCACCAGTTTAGAACTATAGTGGGAATATTACCTTCTGTGATCTGAATACTCTACTAATAATGACAAAAATTAGTAATACATAGCACTTGAAGGTTTACAAAGCACTTTATACATGTTACCTTACAACAACCCTGGGCTAATATTATACCCATTTTACCAGATGAGGAAACCGAGGCAGGCAAGACGTTTTAATGAGTTGCCCAGAATCACATAGCTAGTGAATGTCAGGTCTTCTTGACTCCAAATCCAGCACTCTATCCACTGTGCCACCTAGCTGCCTTGATGTAAAGTTTGTGCCACCCTTTTATGGTCATCCTTGGCCAGACTTTCCAGCTTTTTTACATATCCTTTAAAGATCTGAACTGTCAGAAACTCCCAGTGCATTGTCTTCTTTCAGTGACCCCTTTCTTCTTTATGTTTGCTTTGCAATTGCTTCCAAAGGCAAATCAAGAATGAATGAATGTATCAGATATCTGGCTCTTAGAAGAATGAGATCTTTAGTACACATCTGAAAGTTGAAGCCTGCCTTCACAATTATATCCTGTCTCAGTGACAGTTTTTGATTCTATATTATTGAGAACATTATCCATATCGCACTTCAGGCAATGCAGCCTGTAGCATACTCCCCAAAACAAGGACACTTCAAATGCTTGCCATTATACTTTCCGATATTTTCATATTGGCATATACCATCTTTTTATGTGTGCCACTCTTACCCCTCATTGGCCTGGCATATGGTAGGTACTTAATATTTGTTGGTCTATTGATTAATTACTCTCTCAAATTCATTTCTTTTGGGCAAGTTGTTGTTGTGGTTCTGTCATTTCGGTCATGTCCAACTCTTTGTCACACCATTTGGGGGTTTTTTTGGCAAAGATACTAGAGTGGTTTGCCATTTCTTTGGACTTACTCTATTTTAGTCATAAAGTCCATCCCACCAAGTTTCAGTGATACTTCTGAGTTTGTAATTACCCTTTTAAATTAAAATCTCAAGATCTCCATGTTTGTTCCCCCTACATTTGTTGTACATTGGCATGTAAATAGCTGAGACCAGAATTTTCCCAACCTACTTCCCAGTTATTTTCACATCAGAATTACAGGGCACTTCTTGCTGTCTGTGTTTTCTTTCTAGATCATTTCTGTTGTCTTTCATATTGCTTAGTTTTTCAGATTTATCTGGGGACTTTTCACCACCCTCACCTCCACCCCCACCATAAAATTTAACCGAAAATATTCTTCATCCAGTGAGTTAGTAACTAACAAAATGCATTTCTTCTAGGCTTCATAGGCTATCTCAAAGTTCTGGTACCAAATGAGTCACTGGACCATTTTCATCAGTAGCTAAATTGAAAATGTACCTGCCTTCCCAGTTCAATTATTTGCAGTCATTAATCTTTATAAATGTATAATATCAATATTTTAAGAGGCCAAATGATATAGTTATAGATTATTCTGCTTAGCCATTGTTTTAAAATTAAAACTTAGTCATGTGTTTTCTCTTCTTCCGTTTTAATTTATCTTTCTTTTG
>NW_027187391.1:45435907-45466035 GCF_028583685.1 Petaurus breviceps papuanus
CTGCCAAACTCTACAGTATTTCCAATGGCTCATGAAATGTTTGACAGCAATGTAATTGCAATAATGAGGTGGTTTGAGGGCCAGGTGGTGGTTTTAAACTCACACAGGATGTTTCTAGCCCTAGGCTTAGCTTCAGGCCAGGACCACTTCAACCAGGCCAAAGCTACCAATGGAATCCCTGTTGCTGGGTAACACACAAATGTGACATTTACTGGGTCCCTGAATAATGCCTTTCTCTGACTAGCCAAAAGTACTCGCATATCAAACATGGAGAGGAAGGGTAATTTGAGATGTCAGTAAGTCTTTATAATTTAATTAAGACCTGAGAGACTGTCTAGGATTAGGATGGTTCCTCCAGTCCCTGCAAGGGATGCTCTGAATCCCTTCTTGAGAAACCTTTCCCTGGGTTGCAGCCTATAATAGGTTGGTTCCTCAGCTTTTGTTAGGCTGCTTTGTACCTTGCTTGTTTGCTTGTATCCTTTCTTTTTTGGTTGATAGCCTGTGAATTTAGTGGTCAGGAAGTGCTAACAACATCATTGAAAACCAATGCTCAGCTAGTGTTAGCTTTTCCCCTCAGCTTCCCTCCAGCAACTCAGTACTTATCAGCAATCTCCTTGTTATCTCAATCTAAACTCCTGGCTGGGATTGCCAAATAATGTAGGCTGAGGACAGCTGGGACAATAAAAGGAAATACACACACACAAACACCTATATATGTGTGTATGTATGTACATATGTAATATATGGTAGAGCATTTGCTCATACACACACATATATATGTACACAACACATACACACATAACTACTAGTATTTATATAGCAATTTCCCTCCATCTAGTTTAAATGGCTGCATATAGAAAACTCCCTCATTAGTTGGAAACGTAAGTGTGTGAAGGGATGAAGAACCAGGTAATAACCTAATTTCAGAGGTGAGTAAATTAAGGCTAACATTGCTTATATGGTCAAGTGGTCTCACAGTCATAGTCCAATGACAGTGCTGTGATTATAACTCCCATCTCATGTCTCCCTGACAACCATCGCCTCTGGGGGACCAACACATTTTCACTTGTCCTCTTCTGCAGTTAGACTCTTTCTGCCACAGAATCAAGATAATTCTATATAATGGTGATGTCTGATGTCATTGCTAACCCAGATTGTGACCAAAACCCATAATGCCCCTTGGATGCCAAATTTGGTGGGGATATGGAACTAGAGGGAACAGAAATATTCATTCATTCAAAATACACTTATTAAGTATCTATTTTGTGAAGAGCTCTCTCCAAAGTCAGAGAGCCATCAAGGTATAGCACAATGAGAACTTGACGGGGAATTAAATCACTTCACTTCTGATACTAAGTCTGCCACTTACCACCTGTGTGACTGACTATGGTCAAGTCATTTTTCTCTGGGTCTTAGTTAACTTATCTGTGAAAAGAGGAGGATTGGGGTGGCTAGGTGGTGCAGTGGACAGAGCACTTGCCCTGGATTCAGGAGGACTTGAGTTCAAATTTGGCCTCAGACACTTAACACAAAAACTAGCCGTGTAACCTTGGGCAAGTCACTTAACCCCAATTGCCCTCCAAAAAGCAAAAAAAAAAAAAGAGGAAGATTATTTAGATGACCTTACAAAGGTCCCTTCTTGTTCTAAAACCTACCTATGACAAGGGTTCTTAACTTTTTTGTGTGTGTTATCCTGATAAAGCCTGTGAACTCCTCAGAACATTTTTAATTGCATACACAG
This sequence comes from Petaurus breviceps papuanus, assembly GCF_028583685.1. Classification (NCBI taxonomy): domain Eukaryota; kingdom Metazoa; phylum Chordata; class Mammalia; order Diprotodontia; family Petauridae; genus Petaurus; species Petaurus breviceps. The sequence continues at coordinate 45,437,649 of NW_027187391.1, forward strand.
GATTATCAAGGGAACCGATTATATTGAAATAAAGTTATCACAATATTTTTCTTTTAAAAAACAGGTTTAAGGATCCCACAATAAGAAATCCTGATAAGATTATCCTTTAAGCCAAGTGGCTTAAACCTATGGTATCATTTAAGCCAAAATGCAATTGATAGCAAAATCTCACCTCTTCCTCTCTTTATACCTGTGATTCACAGTTGCTACATGCTAAAATGAAATCCTTCTGACAATTGCCTAATTCTCAACACCTTCCAGTCATGACCTACCCCTTCCTATATTCCTCGGTGCTCCTTCTCTATCACGCCCTCTGGAAACCCCACTTTATTGTTAGCAAATGTCCCTTCATCCTCTCACACTCCTTCCATCATCTTGTCCTCACGGTAACTGATAAGTTTCTTCTTGAAGACGTCATAGCCCTGCTACTCTCTTCAGTGTTTGGATGTTTCCTCTCTCATGCTTCTTGATTCAAAGGGCCAGGAGGAAGAGTGGGCACTATTGATCATGATGATGATGATGATTAGGGAACGAATGGGCCTACTGAGGGAGGGCCGGAGAGGAAGGACTTCTTGCTTGGAGCAGCCAGGAAGGTTGGAGGCACGTTTCATACTCTCTTAACAGACGGATTCTCAACCCCACATTCTTTCCACCATACCACACAACCCTCTTGTCTCACCTTTTTCAGGGATTTCAGGGCCGGGCTTGTGGTCTTTCTCTCTGCCTCAATCCTTTCTCTCCATACTCAGACATCTGAATATATGCTTTAAGGCTCCCACAAACATCCTGATCAGCTAGAACATCATTCTCAACTCCCATGATCCTTATCCACAGTGATGACCCATAGTTTAAAACCATCATTCAGAATTTTGCTGTTTTCATGATCCTGATCTCTCTCTGATCATAAACTTCTATCTTGGGGCAGCTAGGTGGCACAGTGAATAGACTCTGGCCCTGGAGTCGGGAGGACCTGAGTTTAAATCTTGCCTCAGACATTTAATACTTACTAGCTGTGTGACCTTGGGCAAGTCACTTAACCCCAATTGCTCTGCCCTCCCCCCTCCAAAAAAAAAGAGAAAAAAATAAGCTTATATCTCCCTCCCCTCCTCACTTCTCCTAAACCTAGTCTTTGTCCTCACCAATATTTATCTCCCTCCCAGTTCCTAAACTCCATCAACACCATTGTTAACTCACTTTCTTCCCTTTACAATCTTGACCCTGTGGGCATACATCTCAACTGTTCACTATCTTCCAGCTTCTAATTCTATGCACCCTTGCACTACTGACATTTAGGCCATGTTGTCCAACTCTGAGTTATCCTCACTGTCTTCTTTCTACACTCTGACTCACCATGGTGTTGAACATTGTAGGAGGAAGTAACACAAGGGTGCCAACAAAGGGCCACTGTGAAATTATGTTATCTATTCAATTCAACAAATATTAATCAACTGCTATGTACTTAATATTGGACTATCTAGTCTCAAGTCAGCCCTCACTCCCATAGAGCAAAGGCTTTTAACCTGGGATCCATGGCTATAGATTTCAGGGGGTTCACAGACTTGGATGGAAAAAAATTACATTTTTATTTCAATCTAATTGGTTTCCTTGGTAGTGCTGTGTAATATTTATGTAATTAAAAGCATTATTCTGAATAGGGGTCCATAGGCTTCACAAAACTGCCAAAGGGAATCATGACAAAAAAAAGTTTAGAACCTCTGGACACAAAGAAATTCTTTTATTCTTCCTGATTAATTCTCTATCATGATTTCTACAGAGATGTTCCAAATCTTTTCTTCTCTTTTCAAAAGAAGCCCCCTCTATTGTATCTGCCCCCTCCTTTCCTACTGATTAATTGGGAATATTCTTCTCTCCTATTCTATATCCCCAAATCCTTCTACTTAGCCTCCATTTTTCTCCGCCTTTGCTCCAGTTTCTGAAGAAGTAGCCCTTCCCTTTGCCAAGGTCAACCTTTCTACTTATTCTCTTAATTCTGACCCCTACAACCTTCTCCAGAGGCTTTCTTTCCCCTTTAGTCATTTTGTATCTTATCTTTAATCTCTCCTTTTCTATTGACTCCTTTACCTGCTGCTCATAAGTGTGTTCAAATCTCCCCCATCCTTAAAATAAATAAGTAAATGACCATCACTTGGCACTGCTTTCTCAAGCTGTAATACAATACTTCTCCTCCTGTTCACAAATACCTAGAGACAGAAAAAGTCACCTCAACTGGATGCCTCCATCCTCACTTCCCACTCATTTCTCAGCCTTTTTGCAACCTGGCTCCTGACCCTAGGACTCTAGCGAAATTGTTTTCTTCCAAGTTATCGCATATTTTAGCTGCTTAACCAAGTAGCCTTTTCTCGGTCTTCATCTTACCTGACCTCTGAAGTTTGGGGAGTGGTTGAACACCAGATTTTCCTGTATACTCTTTGCTCTATTATTAGCAGATGACTCCAAAATCTATATAGCCCTAACCACTCTATCTGCTAGTTTCCCATGGCTCTCAAATTTAATATATCCCCAAAGAAAGGTATTATCTCTCTGCCCTGAAAAACTCTCTGAGATACTGACCTGTCTTACTAGAGGTAGTTAACTAACCAAAATCTCCCTATACCAATGAAATTACAAGTCAGGCCCAAATCAGTAAATATGCAGATGCTGTTGTTGTTGTTACTGTTCAGTCATTTTTACTCATGTCCAACTCCTCGTGACACCATTTAGGATTTTCTTGGCAAAGATACTGGATATTTGCCATTTCCTTCTCTAGTCATTTTTACACATAAGGAAACAGAGGCAAACAGGGTTAAGTGACTTGCCCAGGGTCACACAGCTAGTACGTATATGAAGCCAGATTTGAACTCATGAGGTTGAGTCTTCCTGATGAACTCATGAGGTTGAGTCTTCCTGATTCCAACATAAAGATATGTTACTTTCACTTGTAGAATCAATATAACTGTTTTAATAAGGTCACATAAAACATTTCCTCCTATCACCCAAACATGACATGAACAAAACCTCAGTGGGAGAAACTAGAATTCAGACATAAACTTGAACAGAAATTTTGATGGCCAGTGTCTCAGAGATCTAGTGATGATACATTGTGCCATACTTTATCACTTTCTTCTTCCATTTGTCTTATTATAAAAAAAGGCTTTAAAAATGTCATTACTGGACTTAGGACTGGAGATTAGTGTTTAGACTGCCACCATTCACTCATTCATTAACCTCTCTGGGTTTTAGTTTATTTATCTGTAAAAGATTACTTTTAAGGTCCCTTCCAGCTCTGTGATTTAGTCAGTCTGATCAGGATAGAGCTTACTGTCATTTAACCTGTAGAGTTGTGATAAGAAAGTTTTTTTTTGTTCAGCCATTTTTCAGTCATATTCAACTCTTCATGACCTCTTTTGGGCTTTTCTTGGCAAAGATACTAGAATGGTTTGCCATTTACTTTTCCCGCTCATTTTACAGATGAGGAAACTGAGGCAAACCGGGTGAAGTGACTTTCCCAGGGTCACACAGCTAGTAAGTATCTGAAGCCACATTTAAACTCAGGAAGATGAGTCTTCCTGACTCTAGGCCCAGCACTCTCTCCACTGTGCCACCTAGCTGCCCCAATGATAGATGAGTACTTTACGCTAAATTCATCCCCACAAAAGGTATAAACAATCGTAGTGTGTGCCTTACAAAGGATGGTTCTATAGCATTTTCTTTGCATGCAAAGGGTAGTCCATGCTACTAAAATGGAATTAAAACCTAAACTTAAGAAGACCTTCTTCAGCCTCTCTTACTGATATACCAATGCAGTTGATGAAAGAGACTATATTGATCTGAGAGCATCTATTGGATAAAAAGTCAAACAGATTGTTTTTTTCATCATTTTCACAAGCCACGACCTACCACAAATTTGCGGAATTTCCACATAAGTTTATCCTTGTTGTCAATGAATGCTGCATGGTTTAAGAAAGGACCATTTGATGACTACCCAAAGGATGAATGATTTGCTCCTTTTCCCTATATCAATCAAGCTATTCTAATCACACATCTGGGAAAGAGCTCCAGTTCTAAGTACCAAGACTTCCTCTGATGCTTATCACCTGTGTGACCTTTGGCAAGTCACTTAGCCTTCCTGGTCCTCAATTTCCTCATCTGTAAAATGAGGAGGGTTAGACTAGCTGGCCGTCTCTAGCTCTATAATGCCAACATCCCAAGATTCTAACTTAAGCTGCATTTTGTAACAAAATCCATGATAGCCCAAGGTAGGCTAGAGGATTCTGGTTTCTAACAGGTAATATTATTTCTCCCGTATGTTCTAGGAGTTGGAAGAAAGCTAATTTTCTCAAGTGGGTCTATGTTTGCTTCCTCGATGGATCAATGCCATCAATTCCTCATGACAATGTGTAGCAGTGAACCAATCATTTCAGTCACAAGAAGGGCTTTGCAATGACTTCATGAAAAGGAGTAAGAATGTTGAAATGAAATGCATCTATGATGTCAGAAATCTATCAGAGGCTGATTTTTGCCTTTCTAGAGTGAAAAGTGAGGCAACAAACAGGCAAGCTAAGCAAACTAATTCATTGAGCAAATTTTTATCCAAGCACCAGGGAGACCTGAGGGATCAGTTTGGACTCATATTCCATTATGCATTTTGAATTATTAAACATTACATGTTTGGAACCTCATTCTTCCCTATTACTTTTTAAATAATTCATCTGTATTTACATCAGCTGGACTTCCTGGAGCTTTACACATAGCAAGTAGCAGCCATGCTGAGAGAGTCACAACTGTATTACTATTGAAAGGTATTAAAACATTTGTGATATATGGTAACAGAAAAAAAAGGCGACTAACCCTCAGTTCAGCCAAATCAGATAAAGCAGTAATTCTCAGTCTTTAGAAACCTGTGCTGTCCTTTTGTTTGATTTTGCAATTCACATTCTCCTGCCTCATCCCTGCCAAGAGCAGGCAGCATGGGCAGATATTGGCTCTTACAACTACTGTGAATCTAAAGGGCGATTTTGTTTTTTGAGAATTTCACAATCCCTTGAGTTAAATGGAGATACTCTGACATGCTGTAAAACCAGGGTTAGGGAAAGGAGCACGTGTGATTGTCCTCTCTGAAATTAACTCTGTGTGATGATTCCCTGGGGGGCGGAGGGAAGATGGCTCCAAAATCCAACAATCCAAGCACATTTCTCCTCCAAACTTCCCTATTCCAATAAGGGCACCCTCATTTTCAAGCCACTCAGGTTCCCAACTTTGGAAGAGTCAAGGATGGCTATCCTTCATTCTCCTCCCCCAATCGATCAATTGCCGGACTTTTCAGTTCTGCCTTCTTACATTTCTTATGTACAACCCCATCACTCCACACACATAGTTACTACTCTTCTACAAGTCCTTATCACCACTCACCTGGACTTAGTGCAACAGCCATCCCCCTGTTTCCCATCCCTCTAGAACACAGAAGTGCCAAACAGATTTAACCAAGTCACAAATACACACACACACACACACACACACACACACACACACACACACACTATACATTATGCTTCTAAGATAAAATACAAAATCCTCAGCCTGGCATTTAAAGCCTGCCATTATCTGTACCCAAGCTACTTTTCCAAATCTATTTCTCATTCCTGTCTTTCAAGTCCTATCATTTACAGCTAGGTCTAAATTAGTATGAATAACAAGACCCATGAAGTGGTCATTTTATTTGAATCTGAACTATTAAAAATCATGTGTAAAATATGGCCATTGGTTCTAGCCCAACAGAAATATGCGATGAAAATTTGAATAATGCAACCACTTCATGGGATTCATTATTCATGCTAATTAGCACCTACCTGTATAATCAAATTCCAGCTGTTTCCCACATACAACATTTCATCTCTTATCTCCATGCCTTGGTACAGGTAGAATTTCATATCTAGAATTTTTTTTGTTTGGGGTTTTTTTTTTGGAGGGGGGAAAGCATGGCATTTCCAGTTAAGTGACTTGCCCAAAGCCACACAGCTAGTAAGTGTGTTAAGTGTCTGAGGCCAGATTTGCACTTAGGTCTTCCTGACTCCAGGACCCCTCACCTCTCTCTTGGAATCTCTAAGTCCCTTTAAGATCCAGATGAGGTAGAATTTCCTACACAATATCTCTATCACTATTAACACACAGTTTTTATAATATTCTCTTCTTTGAAATTATTTTGTGATATTTTGCATGTACTCTATATTTACCTATGTTATATCCTCCCTCAGAAAGTGATCTCCTCGAGGGCAGAGACTAAGGATGATTTTGTCTTTCTATCCTCAGTGCTTAACACAAATATTTATTGAATTGGATTGAACTTTAAAAAGTTTAATCACAGATTAAATCAGAATAAGTGAAAATCTTGGAAATTCTGTCTATTGTCCTATACCACTCAGGCTAATTTATGACTTCTTTTTCCCTCTATCCTGTTAGGTGGCATAGTAGATTATACTTCAGCCTTGTAGTCCATTAGACCTCAGTTCAAATCCAGACTCAAACACTGTGACCCTGGGCCTTGATTTCCTCATTTGTAAAATGGGGATGATAATAGTAATATCACCTCTGTCACCAGGTTGTTGTGAGCATCAGATGAGACGATATATGCCCCATGTTTCACAAACCACTAAGCACTACGTAAAAGTTATCATTAATTCATAACATCTTGAATGGTACAGTTTCTGCTGATGTAGAATTACTGCCCCGCCCCTCATTGTTCTGCATCCTCCTCCCCAAAGAATTCTACCGCTTGGACCATGCTGCTTCCTCTGATGCATTCTCCCATTCCACTCCCCCTGTGCATCTCATGTCTGTCGATCTCAAACCCCCAGGAGTTCCTCATTTGTGTCCTTCTCCCTTCTTTTGCTTCTGTGATCGCTCTTGTCCTGCCTGTTTGGCCCAGTGCAGTCTGGATTCAGACTGTCCTGAGGCTAGGAACAAGAAATTTCCAACAGCCTGACTGAATGCAAATTCCTCTGCTGCCCAAGGAAAGTGCAGGAGGTCAGGTTTCAATGGAGTATGGGATTCTATGCCAAGCGAGCAGATCAAGGTCTGAGTAACTCAAAATACAGGAAGAACCAATGCTTCAAATGTCAGCCGTTTCAAGGACTCTAGGTCCTGCTGTTTCTGTAGTTGAAGCGATAATCAGAGTGGTGTATACGTTAGGCTCCTTGCAGAGATCTCCAAAAGCACGGGCTCCTATAAGGTTTCAACCTAAGAATTTTATTTCCTTTTAAGAGAAAGCTAACGGTGCAGACTAGCCACATGACAAGGCTGTTTTGAGGAAGCAAAACACTATTTTACTTAATAAAGAAAAAAGATGTAGGATTCAAAGGAGAAAATGATGTGGGAGCTAGAGTTACACTAGGAAGAATTAAAAAGCCATAACTTGACATTGCCTATATCCTGGGAGGAGGCTAGGCCTGCTGACATCTTTCAAGAGGTTTGGGGAAGAAAAAAAAATTCCTCCATATGTCAGTATATCCCAGGATTGTGATACCTTTTGGTATGTATTGAATGGCTCGTGCAAATTATGCAAATGTCCTCATAATTAGCCTCAGAGTGGCTGGCAGCCTGAGTCTCCTGGTATTCTAGGACTGAAGTTGGTGAGGGCCTTGGCTCCATTTCAGAAAGGTAGCAAAGTAGGAAGGCTGCGTCTTTGAAAGCTGCACAACCAGACTGGCAGAATCTCCTGACATACAAAATATCCTGTGCTTGGGGGGGGGGGGGGGAGCTGGATGTGCTAGAATCTGGAGCAGGACACAGGGATTCCTACAGACTGAGGAGAAGCCAAGACCCACAAAAGCAAGGACAAAAGTGCAAATGTTTGTTACACAATCTGTGGTCAGGAAACAATGCAACTCTCATGACTGTCGATATTAGAAAATTGAGATTTCTCAGGCAACCTAGAGCAAAGAGTTCTAGATTGGAATGAATGAATAGATGAATGAATGAATGGATGGATGCATGGATGCATGCATGCATGAATGAATGAATGAATTAATGAATGAATGAATGAATGAAAAATATTTATTATACACTATTATGTGCCAAACTTATTATGTGCTGGGGGAGCACAAATACAAAAGTAAAAGAGGTCTTTCTGGGCTCTGCTCTGGACTACTAGACTTTTGTTTGTTTGTTTAAGTGACTTGCCCAAGGTCACACGGATAGTAAGTGTTAAGTGTCTGAGACTGAATTTGAATTCAGGTCCTCCTGACTCCAGGGCCGGTGCTCTGTTCACTGCCACCCCAGGACTACTTGACTTTCACACCTCAGCTATGATCTCATCCCGAAACTTCCATTAGTGCTTGGGGCAACCTCACCATGGATCATTCAGTCACCTCTGCCAAGCCAGTTCCCTTCTCTTTATGAATTTCTCCTGGGGAACCTCCATTTTGCAGAAGGACCCAGGCTAGCTGGCCTTCAATTCCTTCCTAGCTTTGCTCTTTCCTTCTGGGCTTAAAAACCATGTCTCCATGTGGGGACCTTAAGCCTCCTTTTCAGCTTCTTTTTGAGTGTTGTCTTTTCTGAGGGTAGGGATTGTATTTTTTTGCCAATTGGTGGCAAAGTAAACTGTTCACAAATGCCTATTTTCTTCCTTCTTTCCTTGACCTCAGAAGGATTCTAATTTAAATTCTAGCTTTAGATTTTTTTTTAAGTCCTTCCCCATTTGGACAAGTCACTCCCCCTCTCTTTTTTCCTTACATGTAAACTGAGGGGTTGGACTAATTTGTTTCTAAAATCTCATGCTAATCTAACAATATAAGAATATATTCTCTGTGATGAGACAATGAGGTCTTCTACTCTGTCTCCCAAACTACCGTGTTTCCCCGATAATAAGACACTGTCTTATTAAATTTTTTTGGACAGAAAAACACCAGAGGGCTTATTTTCAGGGGAGGGCTTATTTTAATGAACATTGACACCAATTTTAATAAACAGGTAAATGTGAACAAAAAAATGTACCTTTATTCAATAAGCAAATCACTGGGGAAGAACAGGATGACGCGCTCACTGCTGCAGCTCTGATTGGATGCAGCTCGGAGTGCGGCATGTGTTTCACGGGGGGGGGGACGGTGCATACAGAGGGTACCCTAATGTAGCGTGTAGCACAGGGGATCACCTTCACTACAGTAGCAATCTCAATAGGGCTTATTTTCGGGGGAGGGCTTATTTTAGAGGAATCTTACACAGCAAGGGGAGGGCTTATTTTCGGGATAGGTCTTATTATCGGGGAAACACGGTAGTCTGCAAGTCCCATGGAGGCAAGAACCATGTCTCATCAAAACTCACCTAGCACAGTTTCCTGCCCATAGCATATGCTTTGGGATTACTAGATGGAAAAAAAGATAAAAGTTGTCTGCCCTTCTTTGTATCCTCAGATCTTAGCACAGTACCTGTGATAAGATGCATGCTTAATAAAAAATTCTTGTTGACTGGTTGATTTAAGACTTCTATCCTCTGCAGCCAACTTTGAAATCACTCCAAAGACAGGCACCAATGAAATCCATCCATAACCTGTCAAACTCTAGCTGAATAAAGTCCAAACTTCTTGGATCTGGCACTCCTGGTCCTCCACACCTCCACCACCTGCCTTTCAAACTGATGTTCCTTTCCAGTCTTTCAAAAAGATATGTGCTAGGGGCAGCTAGGTGGCACAGTGAATAGAGCACCAGCCCTGGAGTCAGGAGGACCTGAGTTCAAATCTGGCCTCAGACACTTAACACAAAAAAAACTAGCCTTGTGACCTTGGGCAAGTCACTTAACCCCAATTGCCCTACCTTCCCCTCTCCAAAAAAAAAAAAAAATATATATATATATATACACTTTAGTCAAGCTAGAAAATTTACCCTTTCATGGATACAAACCTTTATATTCTGCTTTATACCCTTCTGTCCTGGAATTGCTTTCTCTTCATCCTCCTTCCCCTATCTCTGCCTATTGAAATCCTACCCATTCTTTGAGGTCCAAGTCAAATACCTTTGTAAAAGTTTTCCCTGTGCTCATAAACCAAAAGAAATGGCTTCCTTTCCTCAAAATTGGTAGAAACATGGCATGATAGAATGAGAATGGCCCAGAAGCCAACATCCTCCTTTTTAGAAATGGGGAAACTAAGGCCCAGGAGGTCAAGTGTGTTGCTCAAGGTCAAACACATAGTAAGCATCAGAGTCATTATTTGAAATTTGCTTGTCTGACTCCAGAGCCATGGCCCTTGGTGCTGTACCACACACTTTAGATCCCTCATCTTCTACTATTGTATTATCTTTGTATGTCTTAATCACTCCCATAAAGAGAACATGCTCTTTGAGGGTTGGGACCATGTCTTACTCATTTCTGTCTTTTCTGCAGTACTTGGGATGGTGCTTTGACTTTTGTCAAAGAAAACAGGTGTCAAATTGAATTAAACCTCTTTTCCTATCAAAATATTCCATCAGAGATATTAATAAGAAACATATTAGATCGGGCATTTGGACCGTGGACAAGACACTTCTCTTGTTCTCAGTTTTTTTCTTTGGTAAAATGAGAACTAGGAGACTTCTAAGTTTCCTTAAAGTTCATAAATGCTTTACCTCTTCAATTCTAAGTCTTCTCATTAGTCCTTGTTGTCACATGGAGATGACTCCTTTATGGTATATGCCTTACTTGAGATAATTCCTCATACACTGACAAAGGGAGAGGATTCAGGAGAGGATTCCCAGTGGAGTTTTTTTTAATGTTTATAAATTATAGAAATCATAAACAAAATTTTAAAAAGTTAAGCTACCTTGCCTAAACCCAGAGGTAGGCTACTGTTTCCTATTGGCATGATACAGTATTAGACTTGGCAGCCAAGGAGATCTGACTTGGAATCTTGTTTCAAATACTTAATTGGCAACCATGGCTATCCAGGGTCACTTAACCTCTATGACCTTCTGTTGCCTCTTCTGAAAAATGGGGGAAATAATAGCACTTACTTCACAAGGTTGTTGTGAGGATCAAATGAGATGTTATATGTAAAGGAATTTGCACATTTTCAACACTATATAAATGTATGGGCAGCTAGTTGGTACGGTAGACAGAGCACCAAGGTGGAGTCAGGAGGACTTGAGTTCCAGTGTGACCACAGATGCTTACAAGGTGTGAGACCCTGGACAAGCCACTTAACCCTCAGTTTCCCCATCTGTAAAATAAGTTGGAGAAGGAAATGGCAAACCATTCCAGTATCTTTGCCAAGTAAACCCCAAAAGTCGTCACAGAGAGTTAGACATAACTGAAATGACTCAATAATCAACGATATAAATGCATTCTATTAATATGATTTATACATTTTTATCCAGAGGATTGTGAAGTGGCTTGGACCTTTCATCATTGCCCCTAGAAAAGTATTCTAGAGCCCAATAAATCTTTCTGCTGGGAAATTTCCTCCTGCTATTTAGCCTAAATTTTTCTTTCCTTAATTTCATCCCATTACTCCTACCCTAATTATAGCCTTCATCTTGTGCTACATAATTCTTTTCCCCTTTAGTATTTACATCCTTCAGATAACTGAAGACAGTGATCATGCTATCCACCCAAATTTCTTAGTCCTAACTAATTTGAGCTATGTATAATATCTACAACATGCTTGTATCCCTCTGGGATAATGTAAGCTGTCCGGGTCTATTTCTTTTCTGCTATGTTAGCCCCTCAAGTCCTTTGTTATTTCAAGTCCTTTCTTTTCTGCCATGTTAGCCCCTCAAGAGCCATACTTATTCCATAAGTTATCTAAGTGGCACAGTGGATAGAGCATGGGGTCTGGCATCAGGGAGACCTGAGTTCAAATCTAGCCTCAAACACTTGCTAGCTATATGATTCTGGGCAAGTCACTTAACTTCTGTTTACCTCAGTTTCTTCAACTGAAAAATGAGAATAACAGAACCTATCTTGCAGAGTTATTGTGAGGATCACATGAGATAATATTTGTAAAAGCTCTTCCCACAATGTTTAGCACATAGTAAGTACCACATTCTTACCAATTATTATTTTTTTTTGGAGGGGGAAGGTAGGGCAGTCGGGGTTAAGTGACTTGCCCAAGGTCACATGGCTAGTAAGTGTTAAATGGCCGAGGTCAAATTTGAACTCAGGTCCTCCTGACTCCAGGGCCAGTGCTCTGTTTGCTGCATCATCTAGCCCCCTCCCCCCAATTATTTTTAAAAAGTAATCCACTATTATTTAGAACATGTGTGAGTTCACATTCCCTTCAGTTGATAAACCTAAAGCAGTCAAAATCCCAAAGCATCCAAGTATCTCCAAATTTGATTTTGCTAGTGATATGAGCATTTAATCAGGGTATAGAACAGGTTTTTAAATTGCTAAGGTGATTATTAAATCCAAATCTGCTTTATGCTCTTGGGTTCATATTTTGGCACACAGTACTTAGACACCAATTAAATCATAAAATCATAGACTCTTACAGTGGGAGGGGACCTTAAAGGTCATCTCTATAAATATGAGTTATTATTATCCAGTCCAAACTCCCACCCAGTGCAGGAATCTTCCATGACATCTACCCGCCTCTGTTCAAACACTTCTCTGGGGAGCTCCTGGCTTCATAAGGCAGTCCATTTGGGTTTTTTTTTTCAAGTAGCCTTAATTGTTAGAAGGTTTTTCCTTAAGCTGACCTGAAGTTTGCCACTTGGATTTTCCAGTCATCCATCTGAATTATGCCACAATAATAATATTATTATTAACAAAAAGTAGTATTTATGGGGTGGCTAGGTAGCACAGTAAATAGAGCACCCGCCCTGGAGTCAGAAGGACCTAAGTTCAAATCTGGCCTCAGACACTTAACACTTACTAGCCGTAGGACCCTGGCAAGTAACAACCCCAATTGCCCCTCCAAAAAAAAATGAAAGAAAAAAAGTAGTATTTATATAACAACTGCTATGTACCAGATACCATGCTAGGCACTTTACAAATATTAACTGATCCTCACAACAACCCTGAAAAGTAGATATTATTGTCCCCATTTCACAGTTGAGGAAACTGAGGAAGATAGTAGTTAAGTGACTTTCCCAAGGTCACACAACTAGGAAGTATCTGAACTCAGATTTGAACTCTGGTCTTCCTGATTTCAAGTCAACTACCCTATTCACTGTGCCACTTAGATGCCTCTTTGGCTTTCTGGGACCAAGGTGAACAAACTGAATTCATTCTTCCTTAAGACAAAACTCCTAATACTTGAAGATAAGTCATCATATTCCTTCTAAGTCTCCTCTTTTCCAGGTCAAGAAAAAAAATTGTCCAGCTTTTTAGAGCAATCCTTCCTTCTATGGTATGGTGGCCATACTCTCCTTTGGATAATAGCATCTTTCTGAGTGTGACACAAAGTTGGCCACAATACTTCAAATCCAGAGTACTTTACTTAAATCTTAAAAGTCTCTGAAGCAAGACTAACTTTAAGATAGGCTATAGAGTATGACTTGAGAATTCTTGGATAGCTACCATCATCCCCCAAATATCTCCCTTACACTGATGATAAAGAATGCTAAATATAAATAACAAGAAACATATTTTTGGACATGGCCATTGTAGGAATCTGCAAATTTGTTATAAGGGTTTTGTTTTTCTTGCTTTTTCTGGGGGTGGAGATAGAGTGGGGTGTCGGAGGAATTAAAAATAAATGCTTTTTAATTGAAAAAAATTTAAATCTGCCTTACCAAATATCTTCCTTTCAGTGCCTGAGATTCTACACTAGACTTTTTTTTTGCTTTTAAGTTAAGGAACTATGTCTCTAGGAATCCTGTTAAAATCTAAATATCCCTTGGTGAGGCAATATACTAAACTTTTAGATGGATTAGTTTATTCAATTAATTAGCCATTACTTGAAAGAGCAAAGAGTAGGATGCTAAAATAACTAGACAAAGGACAGGTGTGTTTGACTAGAGAGGAAATGGAATTCTAAGCTAGAACAGAATCCTGTTGAGAATGACAGCCAAGGACCGGGAAGAGCAGGGTGTGGGGTGTGAATGACAGCAGGGAGGGATGTGATGCATCAGTGGTCATAATCAATAGAATTACAGATCTATAACTGACTTTGGAGAGAAATCCAGAAAAGCTAGGTGGGAGGGCTACATGACAACTCTACCTCCAGCACAATTTTTCCTCACATTAATCCTGCTGTGGTCTAAGAGAGAAAGTACTTCTAGAGCAGCAGTCAGTTTTCTTTCAGAAGAAATGTTATAAGTCCATCTGATTTCAGTCAGTCCCCATCACAATTCCAAGAAATAATCAAGCCTGAGTTCAAATCCCATCTCTGATGCCTTTAAGTCTTTATGACCCAAGCAAGTCACTTAAATTCCCTAGGTGCCAGTTTCCTTATCTGTAAAATTATTATTAAAATTTTATCATTTAAAATTATTTAAATTAATAAATATACTAAACAAATAACCATAATAAAGTATAAAACTAAATAACAAATTAAATGATTAAAAATTAAAATTATTAAAAAGGTTCAACTATCCAATTTAATAAAATTTATTAAGGACCTACTATGGGCCAGTCAATGTGCTAAGCGATAGCTTCTGGGACCCCCTGCTGCTATGATCTATGTAACTATGATTCTACAAGTTTATGACTCTTAAGGCAAATTAAGCAAGTCATGAAATGCAGCTCATCTACATTCAGTCTCAGAACTCAGAGGAGTTTCAGACTGCTCTGGGGGTAGTATGGACCACTGTGAAGAAGATACATTCCACCCAGAAAGAATGACGGTATTCAAGAAAAGCTGGCTAAACCTGACTCTACCACAAAAGACAATGCTTCAAATACCTCCCAGGGCTTTTCTGTGGATTTGCACAGTCTGACTAATTTAGAATTGATAAAGTGCCTGGAGCTCCATCCCAGTACTCAGCCTTCCCTTTGTCTTCACCCTCTGCACCACTGTGGTTCTGGGAATTGGTTTCTATTGGCAAAGATAAAATGATTTCTCATAGGTACTTGGGGTGTTTGCAATGGGAATAGAGCCCAAGACTGGGTTAGAGAGCAAAAGCAAATGGCACTGCATTTTGTAGAAAACACAAATCCTTCAATCTAGAAGGTCAAAAAGTCCCTCTTTGCACACACATGTTCCTTCCTGGTGCCCAGACTCCAAAAGACTCAGGTACAAAACTAGGAAGTTTGGTCTGTGTATTAGAAATAAACTCTAAACAGGCATGGCCCAAAATCCAGGTCCAAGGCCAGGACAGGCTACATAGACACCTTCTGGCTTTCTGAGACCCTCCCGTTGAGCAGGGGTGCTTTATCACATTTCAGTCTCATTCAGTCATTTCTGACTCTTCATGACCTCATTTGGGGTTTTTTTGACAAAGAGAGTTTGGTTTGCCATTTCCTTCTCCAGCTCATTTTTACAGATGAGGAAAGTGAGTTAAGTGACTTGCCCAGGATCACATAGCTAGGAAGTGTCTGAGGGCAGATTTGAACACAGGAAGATGAGTCTTCCTGACTCCAGACCCAGCTCTCCATCCACTGGGCTACCTAGCTGTTCCCTGCAGTGCTCCTTACCACTCATCAAAGAGAAAGATAGGGAAAGATGAATAAATCCCTTCTTATCTTTTTTTCCTTTTGGCTAAATGAAATTGGATTTTCTAGAAAGGTTTAAACTTTTTTCTGTATGTCTCCATGTTAGCAGGAATGGCAGCTCTGAATCTGTCACTTGGTATCAGGCAGCAGATGCTGCCCAGTGGTTTTGTTTTTCCTTTTAATCCTTTTGGATTTGGGGTCATCATTGGCTCCTGAGAGCCCCAAACCTAATAATAATTAGCAATAATTATTTGAGATTTTCTTTAGCACATTATGGTTGACAAAACATTTCCCTCACAACAATCCTGTGAGGTTAAGTGGTGGGATGCACCATAGCAAAGTAAATAGAGAGCAGGTCTCAATGCCAGGAATGCATCGGTCAAGTCCCATCTCTGACAAAAACGGGTAGTTCTGTATATACCATGTTTCCCTGATAATAAGACACTGTCTTATTTTTTTTTTTGGACAGAAAAACACCAGAGGGCTTATTTTCAGGGGAGGGCTTATTTTAATGAACATTGACAGCAATTTTAATAAACAGGTAAATGTGAACAAAAAAATGTACCTTTATTCAATAAGCAAATCACTGGGGAAGAACAGGATGACGCGCTCACTGCTGCAGCTCTGATTGGATGCAGCTCAGAGCGCCGCGTGGGTTTCAGGGGGGAGGACGGGGGGGACGGTGCATACAGAGGTTATGTAGCATGTAGCACAGGGGATCACCTTCACTACAGTAGCAATCTCAACAGGGCTTATTTTCGGGGGAGGGCTTATTTTAGAGGAATCTTACACAGCAAGGGGAGGGCTTATTTTTGGGATAGGCCTTATTATCGGGGAAACACGGTATCACTTCAGCTTTCAGGGCCCCTGGGGACTAAGACTGTATGATGCAGAGGAGATACCCATCTGCCTTGGTAGAGGAGTTCTCCCTACCCAGGAGCTGTCTACACTTCTGAAATCACAGGTCCAGTCTATCTCATCTGTAGGAATGGGAATTGAGGCTCAGAAATGTCCATATGGCTAATGTTAACCTATGGTCACACAGCCAGCACGAGGATCAAGATTTGAGCCTAGTGTGCATACAGAAAAGTTTAAACCTCTCTAGAAAATCCAAAGGAAAATAAAACCAATAAGAAGGGATTTACTCATTTTCCCCTAACTTCCTCTTTGCTGAGCAGCAAGTCTGGCATTCTTTTCTAAAACCTCACTCAGATAGTGATGAAGCCATGTCTCAAACTCAAAGCCAGGTCTTCTGGCTGCACGTGCAGTCTTTTTCTATTACACCAGTCTATCTCTCAAAACATATTAGCTAGTGGTGGATGGGGGAAGATGGATGGGGAGTTGGCAGGGGAAGGGAGAAGCTCCTTAAAGTTAGGGCCTATTTTCACTTTTGTCTTTGTTTCTCTAGTGCCTAGAACAGTGCCTGCCACACAGTATATAATTAATCTGTGCCTAGTCATTTTTCTGCATAGGCAATATACATAATGGATAGACAACTCTGGACTTGGAGCCAGAAAGACCTAGGTTCAAATCCCATCTCAGACACTTATTAGGTATGTGGCCTTATTTAAGTAAGTCACTTAACCTGAACCTCAGTTTTCTTTTCTGCAAAATGGGTATAATAACAAGACCTAGCTTATAATGTTGTTTTAAGGATCACATAAGATAAAGTAAACTTATATAACCGTGAGCTGGTATTCTAGTTCCCATTCTCAAAAACCAAGCAGAAAGTATTAAAAATCTACTGAGTCCACAGTCAATTATTTTCTAAGGGAACTCAGAATAGGATTTTATGCTTGCATTTTCTTATATATCTGGAAGCTTATGCCCATCTCTTATCTTTGGAGGAGGGCCGGGTCTGCTAAACAAGCCACTGACCCTAAAATGCCTGGGATTCTCTCTTTTGACATTTCGAGGTTCACCCCCCAGTTCAGTAGGGTAATTTGATGCGTTTCCTTATCTTCTTTTTTTTTAATTTAATATAGTTGTTATTCCTGAGCATTTGAATATTCAATTTCCACATGACCATGCTTAACTGAGTAGAGTGCCCCAGGCATTTTCCCTACAGAGGTCATGTTGCTCATATTGCATGGTATTTCTCACCTGGAAAGAATACCAGTTCGGTTCCCACTGTCGTACAATATTAGCATAATCACAATGCCTGAAATGTAAACACGTAGGGCCATACAAGTAAACTAAAGGACGGGCTAATCCATCATGAAGCATCAGGACCCCCACTGAGCTAACGGGAGGAGGAGGGGAGGCGATATGCTTTAACCCAATGAGCAGACAGAGTGTTTATTCCTTTCAATTTGCAGGGCTGCCACGTTTAAATATGAATATGTTGCTTATAGCCAAATTTTAGTGACAGCAGCCTGTGGCGTCTATCACTGTTTGCACTTTTACTCTTGCTAAAAATAGGCTTGCAATCTTTGAATTCCTTCAGTGTCCACATCTGCAGGAAGTTTGGGGTTTTTTTATGTGCTTATTGGTGGTTATTGTTGGACTTTTTTCCCCCTTTTTCTTTCTTCTCTACACATTAATGTTCTTTCCCCTCCCTCCCTCCACCCACCAGCAGCCCTCTTCCCCTCCCTTGCCTGGATTAAACTGTGTTCAGAATGATGATGACAAATAGTGTTGGCTCAGACAGGCCCACAAAGGTTCTCAGTTATTATCAGAGACTTCAGTCTTTGTGAAGTTTTCAGGGAAAGGATCACAGGATTCACTTCAAAAGGCATCTCATTTGGGTTTCAGAATTAAAGTGACCATAGATAATTGGGTCAACTGCTCATGTCAGCTAACAAGGACAGGAAGTTAGTGTCACAGCAAGAGGAGACAAGGAGAAAACTGGGGCTCAAAAAGGTTAACCTTACTAGACCATTAAGAAATTAAAAGATAATTAGATTGACTCCCCAACCCCCAAATTCAATAAATTCATACTTCTGTCTTCAGAACCAGGCAGTGACACCCTTTCAAATGGGCTGAGACAACAACTTGCTTCCTTTCAAAGAGGGGAAACATTTAATTTTCTATGTGTTTATTTAGTACCATGCAAAATGATACTCAAAGATGACAATACAGCTTCTCTCAGAATTACTAGGTGAATGCCCAGTTGCCCTTTTTCCCCCGGGTACGGGAACCAACAGAAGGCCCAAAAGGTGCTTTGCTATAGACGTTTTCAGAAATGACCTGAAGAGAGGTGTCATGGTACAGTGGGCAAGAGAGGTGGAGCTGGAATAAAAGGAGCTGGGTGGTCAATCAATAAGCATTTATTAAGCCTTTACTATGCTCCAGGCTCAGTGCTAGGCATCGAATCCCAGCATCTGGATCCTGGACCATAAGCAGGTCACTTCTATTTTCTAGTTTCCTAAGCAAAAAGGAGAAGGTTGGACCAAGGGATCTCTAAGGTCTGTTCTGATTCTAAATCTTTAAAGCTATGAAACAGGATGTGCAAGGCCAAAGCTGGGAGTAGAGGAAAAAACCCTAGATTGGAAGCCCAGAGATCTGGGTTCAGGTCCTGATTGTCATTAATCAGCTATGTTACTTTAGGCAAATTTCTTCTTAAACAGTTTCTTCATATACAGAATGAGGGAGACCAGATGACCGCTAAGATGTCTTTTACTCCAATGTTCTCTAGCATTTCCACAAACATATGTTAAGCATCTTATGAGGCAAAAGATTCTGTGCTGGGTATTCAGGATACAAAGAAAGACCTGGCATGGTTCCTGCTGACAAGAACTTTACAATCCATCAGAGGAGGGAAAGAGAGTGGGTAGTTACACAAATAATTGTGATAAAAAGGGTAAGTTTAAAGGAAAAAGCCTGGCAAAGTACAATGAGAAATTCAAATAGGGAGAATTTGTTTTTAGCTGGGCAAATCAGGAAAAGATTCATGGAGAAAGGGATCTGAGCTGTGGCCTTAAAAGAAGAGACTTTATTAGACAGTGCATGTGTGTGATGTGTGTGTGTGTGTGTGTGTGTGTGTGTGTGTGTGTGTGTGTGTGTAGGTTAGAAGAAAGGAGAAATCCATTCCAGATATGAACAAAGGTACGGAGATGATGGGGCAAGGTGAAAATGGGGGACAGAAAATAGTCCAATTTGACTGGAATGAAGGATATATACATGAAGGAAAGTATTATGCCCGGCTCTAAAAACAGAAGTATGAATCTGTACAATTTGCAGGGGATGGGGGGGGGGGGTTGGAGGAGTCGACAAAATGGTTTCTTAATTTCTTAATATTCTCTTAAGATAAAGCCAGCCAGGCAGGCTAGAATAAGATTTTGGAGGACCTTGAATGCCAGAGTTAGAAGTTAATACTTTATTCAGCTTTATAATTTTATGATGCCTACTAAATGACATATACTGTTGAACACCCTAATGTGGGGAAAGGCGTAAGAGACCCAACCAAGGTGTCTCTTACCTGAGGTCCAGCATTGATTAAGCTAGCACCCAGAGATAGTCTCATCATTGTCATTAGATCATATTTCAGATCAGATTTATTCCTGGAAGGAACTTTCAGAGGTCATCTAATCTAACCCTTCCACTTTACAGATGAGGAAACTGAGGCCCAGAGAGGTGATACATCTCCCAAGGCAGTCATGTTGTTGTTATTGGATCAATGGATTACAGCTTTAGAGTAGGAAGGGATTTCATAGGCCACCTAGTTTAATCCCTTTGTTTTACCATGGAGGAACTAAGGCCCAGAGCATTTGGGCAATTGCTCAAGGTCACCCAGGGAGTAAATAGCAGATCTAGAAGCCAGCCCCTCTGACTCCAGATTCATAGTTCTTTCCAGTATACCGCACTACCTTGGGAAGGAGAATCTGTATGCTGACTACAACCCAACCCCTAGTGAAATGGTACCATATATCTGGCCACATCTCACTGGTTGTGTTTAATGAGGCTTATGACTAATAGGCAAAAATTCTAATACACTTTCTCTCCTGTCGGGATCATTCTAATTGCATTTTGCTCTTTGCTGCATAAACCTCTAGCCGCTCCTCTGCAGACCAATTTGTCTGGGGTTGCACCAAATACAGAAGGAAAGAAACTCTATAAAGGCTTAATTGCAAAATCCACAGATGCACTGTGCACCTCATAGGGTCTGATGACGGCTATAAAGGTAAACCAGTTCCCACTCCTGCCAAATTCCACATCCTGTAGTTGGTTCCTAGACACAGCAAAGGCTTTTCTCTGGCCACTGTCTGATTCTGCCCTACATAACCTATCCTTTAGCCCTTTGCCCCTTTCTGGATACCATTCCAGGACTGCTGCTATAATATGTTTGATGTCTCAGGGTAAAATCATCAGATTCTCTGCCGAACTAAATAAACCTTATCTTACAAGACGCTCTCTGTCTCAGAGGAGAATGTCAAGCCATCCAACAGACTTTCTCAAGCTCCTGTTCTAGCTAGTCCTACATATGGCCTAAGAGGCTGCATTTTCTCCTCCCCTCCCCCACTCTGCAGAAAATATACATATAGTACAAACATACCCTGTTTTATAGAAGAGAGTCTCTAGTAAGTGATTTCTGTGAAGCGAATCTTATTTACACATTAACTTACATCAAAAATTGGAGAAATGTTTCCATGGAAATAAACTCTGATAGACCAAGTTGGAACTTTTGGACCAGGAACCAGTGAAAGTTGAAAGGCCAGGGATGTGCTCCTATAGCCCTTTGAAAAACTGGTCCCAATTTCTTAGATCTAGGTAGGATCTTCTCTTCACTATAACACAAGATTTCTCACATCTATCCTTTGCCAAATACAGTAATTTCACCTAGAGACTTCTTAACTCTATATAACACATCCCATAACTTTGCTCTCTTCCTTTCATCTGAATGTTTAGTCTACCAATCAGTACTGTAGACCCCAACCTGAAAATGCCTTAAAATGCAAGGCTCTAAGTCTCTATAAAATCATAGGATTTGCAGCCAAAGGGGACTTTGGAGATCATTTCATCTAGACCTGTAAAATGAATTAGGGTATGACTTGGCGAAATTCTAAATTCTAAAAAACAAATTTACTTAAAACAAGGAGTGCCTATATCTTACCCCACTGCTGCTGTGAGCTCCCCTCCTCTCCCCTTTCATTTATTACAACCACTTCCTTCTCTTGGCTTTGCCCTAAGAAAAGGATTGTCCTTCCTCTCTCCCTTGCTGTTTCTACCTGCTGAAATTCTTCATTCAAAAGTCCAGTGCAAATGTCACCTTCTCCAGGAAGCCTTGATTCCTTCATCTAGAGGTAAGCCTTCCAGACTCTTACCTCTTATATCCTTCTAATTATGTCTGTTAAGCATTTACCACAAAAATTTTTTTATATTATCTGACTGATAAAATTTTCTCATCTTCTCTCTGAGGGTTGCAAGTTCCTTGAGGCCAGAGATTCGGTCTTCCATATTTTATCTTTCTATCTCACTCAGTACCTAGTACATAAGAGACCCCAAGTAATTGGCTAGTAAATGATGAATTAATTAACAAACAAGATTGAAGGAACAAAAAATAATCTTAGCCCTGTAACCTCTTGGGCTTTTCTTGTCCCTGTGCATTGAAAAACTCATAGAAATTTAGACTTTAGACATTATCTAATACATTATACAGATGAGTAAATTAAGTACAACTTGCCCAAGATCCCACAGTGAATTAATGGTAAAATTGGAACTTGAACCCAGGTCTTAGACTTCCAGTTCAGGAGCTACATCTCTGCCTAATAAAGAGCTAAATGCAAACAATCTCAGCATTCGTCACAAAGGAATTCATCTCTATCAGTAGAATTTTAGATTGGGAGGAGGATATTTTGGTTCAGAATGAATCTTCCTGGGTGTCCCTCAAATTGCACTTTACAGGCTACTGCCTAGTCTTTTTTATTTCCTTCTAAAACCAGCATTTAGAACAGAAATTCTTAACCTGGGGAGGGGGGGGTGGCTTATGGTCCATCAAGGAATTCATTAATAGATTCCAGGAGGGCCATAAAGGAAAAAAAATACATCTTTATTTCAATATAATTGGTATCCTTTGTTATGCTGTGCATTTTATTTTATGGCATGCCCTGCCTTGCTCTGGAATATCCAACAATCACTGAGGCCTTTTCTACATGGGATATCCCTCCATAAGGGCCACCCCTTTCTCCCATTGGTGAGTTCTACCTGTGTGCCTGGCTTCCTGAATTCAAAATCATGCCCTTATCCAAGGACCTTCATTCCTATACCAAATCCCCTCTTGTGAGGTTGTCTTCCCTCATTCGAATGTAATGGGCAGGGACCATCTTTCTTTTGGTTTAGATTTGTTTCCCCAAAGCTTAGCAGAGTGCCTGGGGCATAGTAAGGATTTAATAAATATTCATTTCTTCCCTTCCTAATGCTAGACGACCAGAGGCTTCACCAAATTTCAAAGGGGTCCATGACTCAAAAATCTTAAGAATCCCTGCCATCAAAGTGTCTAGAATAGAACTAAATTTAATTAACCCCTACATATACACTCCTCATGCTAACCTAGCCTCCTTGCTAAGTACAACCCTGCACAGACTAACATAGACAAGTACACATTTTTGCCTTTCTGTGTTCTTTTTTTTTTAAATATAAACAACATTTCTTGCATGACCCGAATCACCTTTAACAATGAAGTATAACTATTGACTTCTCTACAGACTCACTGGAACCAGTCTGACCATTTAGCTCTCTCAGGAAAGTAAAAACTCTCTCTCTCTCTCTCTCTCTCTCTCTCTCTCTCTCTCTCTCTCTCTCTCTCCCTTCCTCCCTCCCTCTGTCTCTCTTTTTCTCTCTCTCATACACATATCTCTGTCTCTCTTTTTCTCTCTCTCATACACACACTCTCTGTCTCTTTCTGTCTCTGTGTCTCTTTATATGCCTTAAGTCTCATGCATTCAGTAGATTCATCAGGTGTGGATGCACATATCGTATACACACTCACACATGAGCATGTGTGTGAAAAGGTAGAGATGAAGAGCGAGACACATAACTTCCAAGATCAGCTTACACATATACAACAGGCAAGGTGCTTCTCAGACCTCAGGAGATGGAGGCCAGAATTGCCTCAAGCTGCCCTTTCCATAGCAAACTTTTAATCTGCTTGCAGCCAGAAAGGGTGGGAGCTAGGCTGGGAAGACAGAAGTGACAGCTTTCTCTGTCTCCTGCCAACAGAAAGCAGCAGCAACAGTAGTAGCCGGAAAGGTCGACACTGACAGTACAACAGCTGTCAACCTCCTCTCCCCACCCCCGAGCCGCCTCCTCCTCCTCCCCCCATCTCCCACCACCCATTCCCATCTGGCATAAGTAAGGAGTCACAAGGGTAGGGATCTGACACTTGTGCCTCCCTGCTCCCCAGCCTTCACTCTGCAGAGCCCAGAAGATGAGGACAGCCCTGAGGGCATGCAGTCTTCTTGGTTCCCCCTTCCCCCAACTTGGCCTCTTTCCCCTAAGGCTAGCTGTGAATGCTGGGATGCAATGCTGTTCAGGGATGCATCCCTGTTCTTTTCCTTCCGCTGATCAAACAATGGAACCAACATTTCTGAATGCAGGGAGTACAATTCAGTAATTAGTTGAGGTGGTGGGGCAGGAGGAGCTGACATTCTACTCTCTAACTTGGAGCCGGATCTCAGCTATGTAGATTGCAAAACCTGTGTCTGAAGCTTTCCAAAGAATTGCATTCTCTCAGTTTACATATCTTCTAGGTCCCTGCGCTGCCCATTTGTCAAATCTCTGTCCATCCGCACTCTCATTCAGTCCACACTTTTTCACAGGGCTATCACCTTCTCTTATAATATAAAGATAGGACTGGTTTTGTGTTTTCACTGGCATAGGAAAAAGGCTGTCAATTTTTTTTTATTTTAGGTTCCCTTTACACTATTTATTTTAGGCTCCCTTTACACTATTCCCTTTACACTGTTCAAAATCAGAAATGACCCTCCAAATAGCTTTTGTTTATGTGAGTTATATCTATCTATATTTACTATATTAAAATGTCTTAGCATTATTATGAAAAATATTTTTGACCCTGTGGACCCCAGGCCTCTCTAGATCATACTTGGAGAACCACTGGTCTAAGGAAATTGTTATGCAGACTGGAGGCTTCTCTGAAATTTAGATCTTGGAGAGTTCCCTGGAACCATGAGAGGTTAAATGACTTGCCCAGAGTCATATGGCATATATGTATGAGAAATGGAAATTGAGCCTAGGTTTTATTGGCCCTGAGGCTGCTGGTTGTCTATCCACTCTGCGTGCTGTCCATTTCCTATAATGTTATAAATCTTATTTACATAGCTCCTTTCACAAAGCATTTTTCTTACACCATCACTAAGGGGAAGGTAGCATGAGAGATATACCCATTTTACATATAGGGAAACTGAGGAAAGAGAAGTTAAATGACCTTCCCATGGTCAAACAATGTCAAGCAGAACTTAACTCAGATCTTCTGAATCTAAGACTGGCACTCTCTCTCTGCTAAGTCACATCTGCCTCCACAATTCAGTCACTTTTCTAAGTTACAAAGGAACTGTTTCAATACCAATTCTCTCTTCAGCCCCCTAGATCAGAGTTGCTCAGCTAAGAAGGAGTGTGTCTGTGTGTATTTCAATGTATGTGTTTATCCTAACAACCTGCTAACATGCTAACAACATGTTAACAATCACAAGAACTGTAATGTACATATAGATCCATGATTACATGCCAGGTTGCTGGAAGGAGAGGGTCAGAAGACCATGCACAGCAAAAAATGTTCATGCCCATGGGTAATGATACAAAGAAAGCCCCTCTAGCATGACCCAGGAAAGCAGAAAACTCTTTTCTCTGACAGGTATGGATCCCTACAGTCATAGATCTAAAGCAAGAAAGCCATCTAGTCAAACCTTATTTTAAAGATAAGGAAAATGAGACCCAGGAAGGTAAAGGGACTTACCCACCATCCCACAGGGAATATGCATTAGACATGGGATTTGAACTCAGGAGCTTTGACTCCCAAAAACATTGTTCTTTCCACTATGCAACACTCCCGCCATCTTCCAATTCAGTCTCATAGATAGCTTTAAGATAATCCTAGGGTTTCCTAGAGCTAACCCAGGATAAGAAAGAGATAGGAGTTCTGAACCTTAGAAGCATAATGGGAACTACACCAAGACACTAACAATGGGGAATGTTTCTGAGTCCTATGGAATAAGGGATACAAATGTCCACTGAGTGCCTTTTTGGGATGGCCAGTGGAGTGGCCAATGACCAGCTTGGAGTGACTATATGTGAATGGGTTCCATATGTGTGTGTACAACATGGTCTAATAGAAAACCTTCCTATTCTCAAAAAGTAAGGAATTTCATATGCAGAATATAGGATGTTGCATCTCTAACATGTTGTCATTCTGTTTTGTTTAACTTTCCTTGTTACAAGGGAAGGTTAAAATAAGATAAATATAAATGTGGTGCAATTATAATGAACCATTCTAGTTCCAGAGAAGAAATGGAGGAAAGGTACCTCCCTTCTTTTGATGGAGAGGTGGAGGATTATGGATGTGCAGTGTTGCACACAAAGTCATTGTATCAGTTGTTTTCACTTAATTATTGTTTGTCTTTATAAATAAGGGGAGGACTGGTGAGGGAATATCTGGAAATGTCTATGGTGTAAAAACAAAATCAAAAGGTATAATAAAACTTAAAGACCAAACATCAGAAAATAGCACAAAGAATGAAGCCCAAGACTGAGTTCCAACTCCAGCATTTACCAGATGTGTGATCTTCAGTCACTTAACCTCTCTGAAGTTTGGTGTGTTCTGGTGAATGTCTTATACATATATTTTTTTCCCTTCTATCACCTATCATCTGTGAAGATTCATTAAATATTTGTTGATTGACAGATATCTTTATCTTCAAATTGGTTCCCACTCAGGCTGGATTTCCCTAAACCCATAAAGGCCCCAAATTGCCTGTTTATCGAATGTTAGCTGTAGACAAGACCTTGGAAGTTATCTTGTCCAGCCCCTTGCTCCCCCTTTCTTTTTACTGGCAAAGAAACTGGGCCTAGAGAGATGAAAGTATTTGCCCAGTGTCAATTAGTGGCAGAGTAGGGAGTTGAACACAGTTTCCACTCTCCCATACTTCTTACTTTCTCCTATGCAGTAAATCTGGTTGAACTGACTTAGAAGTAGCATAACTAGCCCTCATCATAGACACTGGCCTGTCCCAGTGACAGCACAGAAACGCCAGAAAATATAAGAAGCAAACATTTTCAATGTGTCTGCAAGTTCGATTGTTCTTAGCCCCAAAAAAAGAACTTCCCCATCCTCCCTTGGAGAGACTAATGGCATCCAAGTGTGATTTAGTAATCTATCTGGGGACCACTGCCCTAAGCAAAGTATACACAGAGTCTACAACCTTAGAGAGTTCACAGAGCAGATCCAGCTGATTCACATAATGCCCATCTGAAAGCCAGACCTTATATGGACAGAAGCCTACTGCGACACTCCCTTTCCTCCCCTCTACCCCATCATAAGGGTATTTTTTGAAAGTGCTGCTTATTCCATAGGCCAAATGCCCATTGGCCCTTTGGGATCATCTGATCCCATGTGTATGAGAATGGATTCCATTGTGCTGTGTCTGTAAATATCAATTCGTTTTCCTGGAAAAAAAAATTTTTTTCCCCATCACACTACCCACATGGGCACAGATGGAGGGTTTTATGTGGTAGCCCCTGTTTACATTTCCGTCTCTGGAGGCCCATCAAATGCCACCAGTGTAGCCCACACAGGAACAAGATCCCTCGGGCAAAGACATTAGTCATGATAGGTCAAGATGCCCAAGGATGCAATAGCCCAGTGGCACACTCTGCAGTACCTCCATAGGCACACACATTTCATTAAAGGCAGACGCCAGGTGTGGCACAGAAGGCACATTGAGAGGAAGGTTTTGCTTGAGAGAGGGGGAAGAGGAGGAGGAGCAGCATAAGAAATACAGAAAAATCATTTCTGAATTTCAAAACAACAAAGAGAAGCCTGCCCCCCTGAAAAGGCAGGGCACGTTGTTCTGCTAGTGGCTCATGCAAATTTCACCGTGTATTCTTAGTTCTATATTGATGGACATCTATTAATCTCAATGGATTTTTTATCTTTTCATCATCTTGCTGAATTGATAACAGAGGGAGTTTATTTAGGAAAACAAGGATTACTCGATTCTGAAGAAGTCATTGACACCTCAGTCTCACACTAAGACAGCATTTACCAAAAAATGTCAACAGATTGCTTCTTGCCTTTGACTGGTGCAGACATCAAAAGCTTATTTTTAACAGAGCATTTTACTTAAGCTCCCTCAGTTGGTTCAGGAATTTAGAATCTGTCACAAAATCATAGGCTGACTACATAATTTGGGTTAAGCGGTTCTCTTTCATTTGACTGATTTTGCATAAATCAGAAGGGCATGCTTGACTATAGCCCTCCCTTTATACAACCATATCTTCTGTACCATGAACATAGCAAAATTTGCCCTTTCTTCTATATGTATTAATGTTATATTTTTGGTGGATTTCCTCTATTTCTCTTTTCTTTTTTTTCTTCCTTCTTTTTTCTTTCTCACTTTCTCTTCCCACCTTCTCTGTTTTTTTCTTTCTCTCTTCCTTCTTTCCTTCCTTCTTTTCTTTGTCTCTGCCTTCTTTTTTGTCTGTTTCTCTCTCTCTGTCTCTGTCTCTGTCTCTCTGTGTCTCTCTCTCTGTCTCTCTGTCTCTCTCTGTGTCTCTCTCTGTCTCTGTGTGTGTGTGTGTGTGTGTGTGTGTGTCTCTCTCTCTGTCTCTCTCTCTCTCTGTCTCTCTGTCTCTGTCTCTCTCTCTCTCTGTCTCT
>NW_027187391.1:45466135-45474524 GCF_028583685.1 Petaurus breviceps papuanus
CTCTCTCTCTCTCTCTCTCTCTCTCTCTCTCTGTCTCTCTCTCTCTCAATCTCTCTCTGTCTCTGTCTCTGTCTCTGTCTCTGTCTCTCCTCTCCCCAACACAGCTTAGTTGCTATGCAGAAGCTTAGGGCGACTGCAAGGGGATCAGTTCCAGAGTTTGGTTTGATGTGAACCAAACCAAGCAAATGAAGCCTGTATGTGATTTGACAGGGTTTTCCTGTTTGCCTGTTTCTCTCATCTGGAGACTGAGGGAAGGAGAGAAGCACATCATTTTGTGAGTTCAAATGATACTAGTCTGATTTCCTCCAGCAATTCATATGACTCAGTAGACACAGCTCAGATATTAGTTCACGGTTTCTCCGAACCACAAAAATGTCTACTGGAGACCTGATACAGTTACAAGGGCTAATATCAAAAGACAGATTTGTGAAGACTAAACAGAGAAAGTTTCCTTTTCCTTCCTTCAGATCTTAGATTTAGAGCTGGAAGGGGTCTGAGAAGCCATTTAGTCTTTCATTCATTCATTCACTCATTTATTAATTTAACAGGCTTTTATTAAGTGTATACTATATACCAGACACTAAGCTAAGTGTTGAGGCTTCAAAGACAAAAACAGTCCATCCTTCTCATTTTACAGATGTAGAAACTGAGGCCCACAGAGGTTAAAGGACTTGCCCACAGGTAACAGACAGGAAGTGGTGGAGGTGGTTTTGGAACCGTACTCCTTTGACTCAAAATCTAGTGCTATTTCCACTCTATTCCTCCTTTCTTGTTTTTTTACTTCCTTCCATCCTTTCTTTCTAGCCTTCCTCCCTTCCACTCGTTTCCTTTCTTTCTCTCTCCTCTCCCTCTCATTTTCTTTTTCTCTCTTCCTCTCTCTGTTTTTATCACATTGACAAGATATGACTCCAAAAGTTAATGGTAATTGCGCTCATTTTCATTTAGCAAAGAGGGAGAGAGAGAGACAGAGAGACAGAGAGAGAAATGAGTGTAATTTGCTGATCTGAGAGCAGGTCATTACAGGTGTGTTATATTAGTGTATTCATGAGCCCCCTGGGATAGGCTTGCTGAGATATCCAATAACTTTCTTAATGTGTAATTACATACCATCGGACTATAATTGATTAATTGAAAAGAGAATGTAGGCAGATGCAAGGCCAAGGCTTCTGCTGCTCATTAAATGAATATGTCCTTGCTTCTCTTTAATAAGTTAAGTGAACTACTCAAAAGCAATTAAGCCAGTAGTGAAATTCATTAAATTTTAAGTAATTATTGGTATTAACTTCTATAATAAAATTCAGGGCTTCACATATTTCCATTTCCAAAAGATGTACGCTAATTCCATAGGTTTAATTTAGGAAAAATTGGGCTCCATATGGCAGTATTCTCTACTTCTCTCTCTTATTAGGTTTTTTTTCCTGTAAAAATCACCAGTGTAACTGACATGGCATTTCCTGGAAGTGCTGTCTGTTATCGTACAGGGAGATAAATGGTCAACTTTTGACATATAGGTAAAAAAAAAAAATCAAAGTAGTAAATTAGCATATTTAAAGATACTTAATTGTTTGTTTTTAGAAATAGTCCTTTATAGTATGAGGAAAATAGAAGACGGGTAGTAATGTCAAGTATATGGAGTTTAACCTAAGTAGAAAATAAACAAAAACCTTACTGTAAGACTATTTGCAGGGGCAGTTAGGTGGCACAGTGAATAGAGCACCAGCCCTGAAGTCAGGAGGACCTGAGTTCAAATTTGGCCACAAACACTTAACACTTACTAGCTGTGTGACCTTGTACAAGTCACTTAACCCCAATTGCCCTGTCTTCCCCCCTCCAAAAAGACTATTTGCAATAGAGTGATATAGTGGAAATGAACACTAGTCTTAGAGAACCCAGGTGATCTGGGTTCAAGTCCAAGCTTTGGCACATTAACTCTGTGAACCTGGACAAGTAGACTCATTTCTCTGAACCTTGGTTTCTTCATCTATAAAACAGGGATAATAATTATATTATCTACCTCACAGGATTTTTATAAAGAAAGCGTTTTATAAATCTCAAAGTGCTTCATAAATGTCAGCTATTACAATTATTATGGATCCCTATTGGACCAAATACCAAAAGGACTTTGTCATAAGGATGTGTCACTAGTGTCCTGCACCCAGTCTACCATGCTTCAGAGTTGTCTCCAGTTTGTTGACTGAATGAATGAATTTAAGAATGATAATCCTATTGCATGGATTCTGTAGATGGTGCAAGACTCCAATATATTATAATTTCTCTTCAAGTCTATGGGATGCTGATCATAAAAGGTCATGGTTGCCCAGAAAATTGGTAGTGAGATGAACCAACACCTGGAGCTCCTGAGCCCTCATTTCCAGGATTGTAACCTAATTATTATGGTCCTCAATGATCCCCCAATCTTTCTTTTCATGGAAAACCTAAAATGTAAACCCACTAATTTCAGTCATCTTTTTCACAATAGGCATTACCATGTGTTTTTGATTTATGTTACAAAAACTAAAAATAACCACATGGTTAATTTCACAACCTAAAAATAATTGTGATTTTATTGTTTCCTAGAGCAAAAACTTCTGCTAAGTGATATCCAGTCTGCTTCAAGTAATTAAAATATTGAAATGATGATTTTACTACCCACGGTCTTACTGGAAGAAGAGAAATGGCATTTCAAATATATTGTAATTCACATATACACACAGATACACATATTATGATTTTAGAAATCATATGTAAGCGCTAAAATTACATTTGAGTAATTAGGTAAAAAGATTAAGAATTAAGAAATCATAGACACAAGTAAATTCAAAAGGATATGATTGTCTTTTTAAATTTTTCCTTAGGTAGTTATCACCTCCCTTTCCTGGAGATAATATTCACCTTGAAAAATCACCTTTTTAATTTGGGTTGGGGCTACTGTTGCCCAGTTCAGTGAGAATTAGGATCAGGGAAGCTGGTCTCTAATTTTAACATTTTTTTTCCTATTGTACTAAAGACAGTAATAAACTTAGGTTTATATAGCACTAATGACTATGCTGGTACTAGATGGCAGGCGACTTGAGGAGAAAGACTCTCACCCTATCTGCCCAGGAGAGAATTTTATACAAAATAGGAAGATATTTAGAAAATGTTTGTCAAATTGAATTATTTTGAGTTTTCCAATTCTTAAAACTCATAGGTCCCAAATGATTTTCAAAAGGTTAAGACAGAACAAGCTAAAATATGGAGAATCAATCATGTACCTAATTCTTACATTCCTGAAACTATCAATTTAGGAACAAAAAAAGGAAACTGATCCAGAAAGCAGATAAATATGTATTGGGATAGAAATATAACTTTTAAAAATCCTCAGGTAAATGAAATTGTCATAGAATGGGAAATTCCACCTAATTTCATTTTCTGGCTAAGAGAATCTGGCTAACCAGAAATTCCTTTCTATTCTAACCCTTATTGCTGAAAAACTTAATAAATTATGAATTTACTTTCCTGTATGACATTAAACAGAAGTGAATTTTCTTTGAAATTTAAGGATCCTGCTATACTTCCATGGCATTACTCTGAATACCCATTCTCACTATACAGCTCTATGGATCTCTGTACTGCTACCAGGATAACCTTCAAACGTGTTTTTGTTTCCATTTTTAAATGCAATCCCCTGTACATGAAGTGTTTCACAAATTACTTCTCAACTGTATTTTAACTTGCTAAAAGACAGACATCCTATTTTCTTCTCCTTTTTTTCTTTCTTCTACTCTTCCTCCTCTTCTTCCTCTTCCTTCTCCTTTCTCCTCCTCAATTATTTTTATTTATCTTGTTAAACATTTCCCAATTACATTTTTAAAAATTTTTCAACAATCATTTTTTTTTTAATTTGGAGTTCCAAATCCTTTCCCTCTCTCCTGCCCTTCCCTCTCCTTGAAAAGGCAAACATTTTGCTTTTGATTATACACATGAGATCACAAGAAACATTTCCATATTAGTCACATTTCAAGAGAAAATACAAACAAAATAAAACAATAAGAATTAAAATTTTAAAAATTATTCTGCAATCTACATTCGGAGTTCATCAGTTTTCTCCCTGAAGGTAGATAGCATTTTTCATCATGGATCCTTTGGAATTGTCTTGGATCATTGTCTTGGTCAGAGTAGATAAGTCTTTCAGAGTTGCTAATCTTTATGATATTGCCCTTACTGTGTACAATATTCTCCTGGTTCTGCTCACTTCACTTTACATGAGTTCATATAAGTCTTCTCTGGTTCTTCTGAAAGCATTCTGCTTGTCATTTCTTAGCACAATAGTATTCCATCCCAATCATATACAACTTGTTCAGCCATTCCTCAATTGATGAGCACCCCCTCACCTTCCAATTCTTTGCCATCACAAAAAGAGCTGCTATAAATATTTTTGTATAAATAGATCCTTTTCCCTTTTCTTTGATCTCTTTGGGATACAGACTTAGTAATGGTATTGCTAGGTCAAAGGGTACACATAGTTTTGTAGCCCTTTGGGTGTAGCTCCAAATTGTTCTCCAGAATGGTTAGATCAGTTCACAACTCCAACAGTAGTGCACTGGTGTCCCATTTTTGTCCACATGTCCTCTAGCGCTTGTCATGTTCCTTCTCTGTCACATTAGACAATCTGATAAAACATTATCAGAGTGTTTTAATTTGCATCTCTCTCTGTCTCTGTCTGTCTCTCTGTCTATCTCTGTCTCTGTCTTTGTCTCTGTCTCTCTCCCCCTTTCCACAACACTTAATTCAGCGTTCTGTCCAGAGCATTGATTAAGTCTAGAAGTACTAGTGCAGTTACTCCCTGGGGTCCCATAGTCTTGCTAGAAGCCTACCATGACTTGGAGGTTTTAACTGCTTCATCTCCAGAGCTTCGAGTCTGAGTCTCATTCCCTTCCCTTTCTCCCTCCCCACCTCCTGATTTTGAGCTTCCTTACCTGTGGGAAGCCCCAGATATGCTCCATTTCATTCCCTACCTCCTTGACACAGCCTTCAAGCATTACCAACATCCTTGCCATCATGAAAATACCCTCACCTTCCTATTTTTCCAGAAAGGGGTATATCAATTTACTCCCCCATGACCCCACTTACCTTTATATATGCTGTCTCCCTCTATTACTATGTAAGCCCCTTGAGGGTAGAAGCTATCTTTGTTTTTGTATCCATATCCTGAGCATTTAGCACAATGCTTCACACAGATAGTTTAGTAAATGCTTTTTCGCTCATTCATTATGTTTTTTGCCTCTTTTCTCTAGAAATTTGAAGGAAAAATGCTGTATTTAATTGAGAGCTATGGGTTTTTGGATTCCATATGATGGAGATTTTACCATATCTCCTTTTAAATAGGCTGGATCTAGGAATGTTTGTAGTTAATCAGACAATAAACATTTATTGGGACGGCCAGGTAGCACAGCGAGTAAGAGCACTGGCTCCAGTGTTGGGATGACCTGGAGATTGAATCCCGAGCTCAGACACTTAGCACCCACCCAGAAACACCTGGCCATGTAACCTTGAGCAAGTCACTTAACCCCAATTGCTTAGGGGTGACCAGGTGGCTCAGCAAGTAAGAGCACCAGCTCCAGTGTTGGGATGACCTGGGGATCAAATCTGGGCTCAGATACTCAGCACCACACCCAGAAATAACTGGCTGTGTAACCTTGAGCAAGTTACTTAACCCTGATTGCTTTAAAAATAAATAAATAAACATTTATTAAGTACCTGCTATGTATGAGGCACTGTGCTAAGCACTAGAGATACAAAAAAAGACAAAAAATAGCTCCTGCTCTTAAGGAGCTCAGTGTGGGGTACATTGGAGCATTGAGTGGAGAGATTGAGGGAAGAAAGACTGGTTCATCTAGGAGGTGAATGCAGTTTAGCAGGTATGAGGTGATGAAAATCTGGGCTGGTTGTAAGGGCAGCAGTAGAAATGGAGAAGATATTCCTCAGCTTGAGAGGTGCATAGTATCATTGGATTAGACCCTCAAGTTATGGTGGTCCCTATTCTTACATTTAAAGTCATACTTAATGGCTAACATGGAAATGTATTTTGCATTGCTTCACATGTATAATCAATATGAAGCTGCTTGCTTTCTAGAGGACAAGGGAAGGGCAAGACAGAGGGAGAGAATTCGGAACTCAAAATTTTTAAAAATGATTGTTTAACATTTTTACTCTAAATATTTAATGAAATAAACATTTTAAATGGATGTTATAATTAATTAATTTTAAACAATAAGCCATATTTATGCCTTATTTACATTAGGTCAAAATTACTTTTATCAAGTTCCAATTTTTGCTACTACTTTGGTCTTTTGTTTCTGTAATATACACACTGAACTACTTTTCATTTATATTGCATAATATTAACTAACCAAAGTGTGGATTTTCATATAAATTTGGCCTGAGAATTAATATCCCTGCCAGGTATTTGTATTTACATATTCATCAGAACCTGGTGCCCATTATCTTTTGATTCTCTCTTGGTAGACAAAACTCTGGGCTTCAAATTCTTTATCTGTGAAGTGAGGAGGCCAGACTAGATTAACTTGTGGGTCTAAATCCTATGACACTATGCACCTCTCAAATCAAGCTGAGGAATATCTTCTTCTCCATTTCTACTGCTGACCTTACTTACAATAAGCTCAGATTTTCATCACCTGGTTAACTTCATTCACCTCCTAGATGAACTAGTCTTTCTCTCTTCAGTCTCTCCACGCCATGTTCCAATGTACCCCACACGTTGTTGCAAAATTAATCTTTCATATACACCCCTTTCAACATGTCATTTTCTTGCTCCAAAACCTAAAGGGAATCTTTATTGTTGACCCCATCAAGTCTAAAGTCATTGGCTTCCCTTTCAAGATTATCCATAATCTGACCCCATTCAGTACATGAATACAAATTTCTTTGCCACATTTCCCCCCACAAAAAATGAAGTGCATCTCTATTTCAGCTAGGCCAGTCTCCTCAGAGAACTCCTCCCAGTTTACATTCCCTCATCTTAATTGCTTTTCTAGTAGTATTTCTCTCCTTGAAAGACACTCCCAAAAAACCCATCCACCCCTCCTTTCTACCTATCCATTTCCATCCATCAGGTCCTTCCCTCATGTCCTATCTCTCCAATAAAAACTTACCTCAATGATTGCAACCCTGCTAACCACATAGCTCCCTTCCACATTTTTCATCATTGTAGCCCTAGGACTTAATACATTGCCTTGTACATGGTAGGAATTTAATAAAATATATATTGAATTGAATTCTTACATATATTGCCCGAATTATGCAGTTAGCATGTTATGTCATATTGTCCTTCTCTCTATTTGTACTGCTTTGTATTTTAGACATCCTCATTAGTTATTTTGAAAGTGTATATCTCACCTCAATCATCTAGACTCTAAGTTCCCCGAGGGCAGGGATTGTGTTTTATAATCTTTTATTGACATATTTTGTTTTGACAGTCACATTCTTTTGGAATCTCAGTTCCAAGCATGGTGTTGGATATAGTAAATGTTTAATAAATAGATGTTGATTAATTCAGTAGCTAAAACACTTTAAACACAAGTGTACTGTATCCAAACCATATACTCTCATATGAACAGACAGAAGCAATATCCACACAATGACCTAGTTCACACCCTTAAAATTTTTTTTACTATGCTATGGTAATATGTTCCTAACTGCCTCCTGTCTCTACTAATTCGTTGTCTTTATGAATTCATTATTGTAGATAGAGTGTTGGACTTGGAATAAAAAAAAATCCTTCCTCAGAAACTTACTAGGTGCATAAACGTGGGCACATCATTTAACTAACCTCTCAGCTTCAGTTTCCTCATCTGCAAAAGAGGGCATGATACTACCTACCTTAAAGAGTTACTGAGCAAACTGAATGAGATAACATTTGTATGGCATTTTGCAAACTTTAAAAGTGTTATCTAAATGCTAGCTGTTGTGATTGTCCTTCTTTTCCCTAGCCATGTAGACTTTCTACTAGACTTCTTCATCCAAATTACTTCTTGACTCAGGACCTTATTTTCTTCTGAAAGAAGCTTGTCATTCAAAGCTCCCCATGATAGGATTCCAGTCATATCTCATACTCTTTCACCTCATGTAGTCTATTACAACCAAACAGACTACTCCCTTGTTTCCCATTCTCTTTTTATCTTTCCTCCAATCTGTGGCTTTGGTCACACCATTCCCCATGCGTAGAAGGGACCCTCCCTCCCCATTTCCACCTGTTGGAATCCCTCCCTTTCTTCAAGGTTTAAAACAAATTAACACCATTGCCATGAAGTCTTCTCTTATTCCTCTTCCTCCACCTTTTCATATATATATATATATATATATATATATATATATATATATATATATA
>NW_027187391.1:45474534-45563953 GCF_028583685.1 Petaurus breviceps papuanus
TATATATATATATATATATATATATATATATATATATATATATATATCTGTGTGTATACGCACACACATATACACATACATGTATAATATATATGCTATATACATATACACATATATATACACACTATATATACATATATATTTGTCATAGCACTTGGTTTTTGCTCTCTCTTTTCTACTTGTAACATTCTATTTTATTTTATAGTTTGTGTGTAGTTTTAATTCACTACCCCCTTATTAGACTATCAGCTTATTGAGGAGCTAAAGATGTGTTTATAACTTTGTGTTTTAGACATCGTTGTGTCACTGGTACTGAGCTCAGGACCTTGCACATAGTAGGTACTTAATAAATGCATGTGAATTTAATTAAATGCCAAAATACCCAGATGCTTCCAAGTATCCAGATGGCTAGCAGTACAAACTTCAAAATGTGTGACTGAATTTTTTACTTTCCATCAGAATATTTCAACATCTCCTCAACCTCCGAAATTGAAGTCATTGTCAGTGTATACACATGCAATATAAATAAATAGCTGTGAGAGGAAAGGTTCAAGTAACTACTCAGAAAAGATGAATGGGGAGAGAGAGAAGGGGAAGGGGTTTTAATTGAGAAGGGCCTTTTTGAACTGAATTATTGACCTTAGCTGTCTACATTGATACAACTCCGTTTTTCTTTATTTATTGGGTGATATCCAGAATGTAAAGCTTTTAAGTGCAAAGTTGGGAAAATTGAAACTGAAATTCTCAAGGTAATTTTAACATTCTTATGTTACTTATTTCTATACATTATATACATATGAGACTCTAATATTTTAAAAGTGCCATAAAAATCTTCAATTTTGCTTAATTTTAGCAGGAGATAATGTCAACAATGTAACAACCTGTTATTTTAAGATTAATTTTCCTATATGCATTTGTTGTCATTGTTGTTCAGTCATTTCAGTCATGTCTGAATCTTTGTGACCCATCTGAGGTTGTCTTGGCAAAGATACTGGAGTGGTTTGCCATTTCCTTCTCCAGTTCATTTTGCAGATAAGGAAACTGAGGTAAACATGCCCATAAATGTATATTATGCATATTGTGTTCTCATATGTATTTTGTAAATGTGCACGCTTATATTTTCACATATGTGTGGGCACATGTAAACAAAGAGAGAAACACATGAAAAAGAGGAGAGACTGGTGTATGCCATTCTAGTCCCACAGAGAATCAGGCCCCAGAGAACAGAACTCAGGGCAAGGATGGAAGATGCAATGAAGCGTATTTAGGCTCAGTACTAGGAAGAACTTCCTTACAATTAGAAATAATCAAACAGTGATGTGGTACATTTATAAAATTCCAAAGACAAAAATATCATCTCCAATAAATATTTGGAGAGTTTTTCTTGATCATTTAGATACATCTTTTTTTTCCAATTCTCCAGGGTCCATTTATCCAGGTTATCTGGATAAATCAGAGCAAAAAAAAAAAAAAATTAGATTGTGATCTCCTTGAGAGCTCACCAGAAAATAAACAAATAAAAATAAAGGCCAGGCAGCCCATATTCATCAAATTACTCAGAAAATTGAGGTGAATGTATATTTGCAGACCCTGAGTTACCTGGTTAATTTTCAAGTGAAGATCTGCCTATAACTTCCTTAAGCTTCCAATGCCTTACTTTTAGACAAATGAAGTTTTCCACAGTGGAGTATTAGATCCACAGGACTGTAGTACACTCCTACAGATTTTTTTTTCCAAATTTTCCATTTAAAAGGAAAAACTTGCACTAAGATTGTACAACAGAAAATTTAGCCCCACCCCCAAAGGGTATTTCAGGAAATTTAACTTGCACTATACTAACTGGTGCCCCACACATGGCTTTTTGTTGTTGTTCAGTTGTTTCAGTCATGTGTGACTCTTTGTGACCCAATTTGGGGATTTCTTAGCAAAGATATTGGAGTGGTTTGCCATTTCCTTCTCCAGCTCATTTCAGAGATGAGGAAATTGGGTTAAGTGACTTGTCCAGGGTCATACAGCTCATAAGTGTCTGAGGTCAGATTTGAACTTGGGAAGAGGAGTCTTTCTGACTCCAGCCTAGAGTCACTCTAACCACTGAGCCACCTAGCTGCCCTGAAATATGGCTTTTAAGTTCCTTGAACAGAGGAAGTATATTTATTGTGTATGCTCCTTAGCATAAATTGAAATCCTCTGTGAACTGATAATTGATGAATCCTCTACAAATTGATGGTTTCCCATAATACTCATACAAATAAAGATTCATAAGCCATAGGAGGATAGATTTCCACTAGAAATTACATTGGTCAGTCCAACCCCCTCACTTTACAGTTGACATAGGCAATAATCACATAAGTATTAAGTAGTAGAACTGGTATTTGAACCCAAGTCCTCTGACTCTAGGTCTACTACACCACATCATCTCTATTCTACTTTAATAAGAGGAACATTGATATTGTTCTATCATTCTGACTTTGTGGTTTGAAGAAAAATGATCCAGGAAATGTGATGTGAATT
Source organism: Petaurus breviceps papuanus (assembly GCF_028583685.1). Lineage (NCBI taxonomy): Eukaryota > Metazoa > Chordata > Mammalia > Diprotodontia > Petauridae > Petaurus > Petaurus breviceps. Next base: position 45,477,046 of record NW_027187391.1, read on the forward strand.
GGAGAGTTTGAGCAACTTTCCAGATAGCTCAAGCAAATGTGGATCTCAGTTTTTAAACCCAAATTATCTGGATAATTGCTCCTAATTCTCTGCTTTTCTCTGAAGGCCCTGACTGTCACAAATATGGAGGAAAATGGATTGTTGATAAATGTGCTGAGATGATCAAGGCCTGCTAAGCTAGATCAGTCCAAAAAGATAAATGCAACTGGGTGGTTTTTACCTGCAACAGAACAAAGCTATAGTCTAGAACCAATAGAAGATGGGGGGGGGGGCGGGAGAGAGGTAGGATATGACCTTTTAATGAGGACTGACCTCTCTACTTTGAGTCACAAACAAAAGGAGGTGCAAGGGTGAGGGAGGAGAAGAAAGAGCTATGAAGCCAGCCCTTGAGGGAAACTCTGACACACAAATAAATATCTCGATTTCTGAACTACCAAAGAGACTTGAAGCTAAAAGAACAGATTAAAAATCCAATTCTAAGCATCCTTGAAATCTGTGGAGTTGATTTCCTGGACCTAACAAGGATATTTCCATGTAGTATAACCTTGATTCTCTATATAGCTGACTTCTTTTTTTTAAAATCCTCTCCTTTCCCCACCCCCCCTTCCTTTGCCTTTCTTTCATTTTACTTATGTCATTTCACCCCACTCAAAATGTGTTTTTTCTCTCCTTACCCTTTTCCTTCCAACATATTTTCCTTGACTTCTCATTCTAGCCATAAATCAAGCATGTGCTTACATATGGTTTTTCATTCTGGCTGGTTACTCATACATATTTATACTGAAAATTCATGGCTCTTCTGGATTTTCTTTTTTAATTGACATAGGACCCCTTGAGTGGAATGAACTAGGGATGCTTCATCTGAAGAAAAGAAGGCTACACTAGAGCATAATAACTATAGTCAAAATACCTGAGGGAATGTCAAGTCAAAGAGAGAATTGACTTGTTCTATTGACCCCAGAGAGTAAAACTAGGGACAAGGATGGAAGTTGCAATGAAGCAAATGTAGGGTCAGTACAAGGAAGAACTTCCTTACAATTAGAACTATTCCCAAGTGGAATGGCTGCCTTGGGAACAAATAATGGATTCCCCTTTATCCTACTTACTCTGTCCCACAGTGGATAGAGGGTTGAGTCTGGAGACAGGAAGACCTGAGTTCAAATTGAGCCTCAGACACCTACTACCTGTGTCCCCCTGGGCAAGTCACTTAACTTCTGTCTGCCTCAGTTTTGTCAACTGTAAAAAGGGATAATAATGATGCCTCTCTCCCAAGGTTGTTGTGAGGATCCAATGAGATATGCAAAGGGTTTAGCACAATGACTGGCACATAGTAGATACTTAACAAATACTCCTTTTATCAGAGATCTTCAAGCTGAAGTTGGATGACCATTTGTCAAGCATGTTGCAATGAAAACTCTTTTTCAGGTATAAGTTAAATTAGATGGCTACCAAGATCCCTTCCAACTCTTTCATTCTCTTGGAACCCCTAGGAAGTATGTTCTCCTTGGTACTTCATGCATTTATTTGTCTCTAGAAGGGGGCAGCTAGGTGGCAGAATGGTAGAATGTCAGGCCTAGAGTCAGGAAGACTTTTCTTCCGGAGTTCAAATCCAGCCTTACATGCTTACTAGCTGTGTGGCCTTGGGCAAGTCACTTAATCTCTGTCTGCCTCAGGTTCCTCATCTGTCAAATAAGCTGGAGAAGGAAATGGCAAACCACTCCAGTATCTTTGCCAATAAATCTCCAAATGGAGTCACAAGTCGTTGGACATGACTGAAATGAATGAGCAACAATAAAAAAAATTGTCTCTGGAAATTGTAAGAATATGAGATAAGTGGAAAACCCTATATACCAGAACCTGGTCCAGGTAAGTTAACACAGTACCTGGTATTGATGACTTGACATGATTTTTCTATAGTCTAGATTCCCTGAATAACAACAGAAAAAAAAAAAACTCTAATTCACTCTGAATGATCCTGCCCAGTAGAGTGCTCAAGCCTTTGTTTGAAAAGTTAGCTCCCTTTGATAACCAGAAATTGGATCAAAATCTTCAGGAGAACACTGCCAGCTACCAAATGTATTTGTTATTCTCAGACAGGAAATCATACTCCCCACTCCCCTGCAATGCCCAAATCCCAGTGAAAGAATATTTTAAAAGCATACCACCACCCTATTTTTCTGGAGTGCTACATGTGCCATTTTCATCGTCTAGCACATAAAAGGAAACTCTCCTTTGGATACTTTTCCTACAATTGCTTCTTCAGTGGGAGCTCTTTGCAGAAACAAACAGCTACCCCTTTCAGAAGAAGTTGCATTCCCTCATGCTCCCTTACAGCTGCTCTTTCTGGCTTAATTTAGAATCCTTAGATAGAATTATGGGGACAAAGAAACCTCAAACAATGCTTCTTGAAGTAATTGCTTCCATCAGTTTTCAGTTGTAAGTACTCTCTTCTGGGTAAATTACATTTTCATTTTACATTTAATGTCTTAGTTTGTTGGCTTCTAAGATTAGTCACTCATAGCACTGAAAAGTCGAAGAGAGGAATGAATTTGGGGCCATGTGCTATTACTTTCTACCTGGAGGAAGGGACTTTGGTTGAGTCCCTTCCCTTTTCAGGGCCTCAGTCTCCTCATTTGTAAAATGGAGACAACAATAATTTTGTCACTTTCATCACAGAGTTGTCATTGAGATGTAAATATAATGTTGCATATGAACACATTTGCAACCTTGAAGGCATTCCCTTCAATTATTTTTATTGTTAGAAAGTCTATAAGTTGGTAAGGTAGTCCTCCCTACTATGTTCCAGAGCAGCCTTGAAAATGAATACAATCCATTTTCCAAATTATGTTTTTTGTTTGTTTAGTTTAACTCATCTAGTCTCCTTCCAGAAAATACACTGACTCTAAAGCGCCAATAAAAACAGCCAAGTCCACATTCCCATTAGCTGCACAGCTGAAAGACATCTTTACTCACTCTAGGTCCATAGCAATAGGTTATCTAAAAAAATCATTCCCAAGAAATTTCCCTAAATTTAAAGATGACAATTCATTTGAATGGTCAAAAATCAAGACCATTGACCAAGGCACTCTCACTGGGAAAAAAGTCCAAATACCCTGAATTTGTGTGCCTGGGTTTTTTCTACTGGAGTTTTGGTGGTGGCAGTGGTGGTGTTATTCCTTGATTTTTGAAGAGGACCAATGACATCATAGGTAATGTCTTACCTGTGTGCATAAATTGCATTTAAATGAGGCAGACTTGGCACAAAGTCATCAACTTTACTCTCTCTTCCAGAGTCATCAAATTTCAGTGGCAAGACAAAAGTCAGGACAAGCGGCAATGGCTTGGGATGCATGGAGTTTTGTTAGACACATACCATACAGCCCTCATCTTCAACTTGGATGTATGTGATTCCAAATCTCAATTTATGGCTAATACAACAACTGGGATTTGAGGGGTAGGGCACAAGTGTTCTAATCAGAGCCCTTGGAAGTGGGTCACAAGCAAATATTCCTTTTCCGATTGAATCAATTATCAAATGGCATAGGATGCTAGAAAGGCAGAAAAAGCCTCCTTTTTGCAAAGATAAGTTTTAACCAAGGTACCTACTGAGAGTAAATGGCTTTGGCCCACAGCGGGCACTAAAGGAAAGGCACAAGAAGGCAGAGCTAAAGAGCAACTCTTATTCTCCACCTTCCAGCCTACATCTGAAAGAGGGAAGAAAAACATTTTGTTTAAGTCAGAGGTGGGGTGGAGGGAGATGGCCCACACAAGTAACTAACAGATTGAAGAAGGAGAACCTGATCAAAGTAATGTGGGCAGAGTAGGCAGAGAGAAAGAAGGAAGGGATGAATAGACTGAGAAGAATAGAAAAAGGGAAAAGATGTTGGTGGGAAATAACTTGAAATGATGCCAAGAGAGACAAAAGACAGAATGTAAGTACAAAACTTTGGCTAAAATAAAGTCCTTCCCAAGGCCTTCTTCCTTCGAGATGATCCTTAACTTTCTTCAAGGCTTAGTTCAGATACCACCACTTCTGCCCTCACCTTTTTAGCAACACCATCATATTATTTTTTATTTACATTCAAGATTTATTTTGAATTAGGTGAATATAAGTTATTCCTCCCCCCCCCCCAGTAGAATGTAAGTTTCTTGGGGGAAAAGACTATTTTATTTTTGTCTTTGTATCTCTAGTGTCAGGCACAGTGTATAATATACAGTAGGTACTTAATAAATGCTTGATAAACAGTTGAATAAAGATTCTAGAACACTACAAGATGATAACAATGACACACTTCAATGTTTCTTTGGCCAGGAACCAGTCATTCATTCCCTTTGCTTGGTTAAAAATGAGGAATTGTTTCATTTCATGTGTTTTAAAGATCATTTGTCAGGAAAATTCATTTCTGCAAACTGTGGGAGCACAGGGACAGTTTTAAGGTGATGGGTTAAATAATTCTAAATCAACTGTGATAGTGAATGAAGCCTAGAGTAAAAGTACTCAGGCAATTCTCAACAGGCTAAGAAATATACAGTTTTACATGTCCTTATAGACCTGAGTTTTTATGTGTCAACCGTTCCTCTTTGAGGTCTTAAAATTATTATTTCAGAAAGCTGATAAGCAATGTTCCATTTAGTAAAACCTCAGGTTATATAGTATAATGATACATTTTGGGATAGCAATGGGATTCCAGTTTTGTCACACTGGTTTTTCATCTTCTTTGCATTTGAGTATGAGCTATAACACCAGAGTAATATAGTTTGAAGTTTAACAATTATATCCAATTGGTCAATAGTATTAAAGAGATAATTTTGTCAGTAACACTTACTTTCAGACTATATCAAACTTAAAGATGAAATGTGTTGGTCTTCTGTTCAGCTTTTCAGCTAATTTTTTGGTTCCCAATAGCTCCCAATTCAGCAGTGAAATTACAGTGATTCTTTACATGTGTACCATAATAGAGAAAAGAAAGGCTTGCCAGGTGAATAGAGTACTGGTCAGTACTTACAGTTAGTAAGAATTGGGTTCAAATGCTGTCTTTAGTACTTATTAGCTATGTGTACCCAGGCAAGTCACTACCATAATCTCAGGCTACTCATCTGTGAAATGGATAATATAATAGCCTGAAAAGCAGTGTGGCTGGTGGATATAGGGTCAGCCTTGGAGTGGAGAAAATCCCAGGGTTCATTTCCTGCTTCTGACATGTATTGTTTGCATCAAATAGTCACAGTCCAGTTATTATCCAGGGCGGATGAGCCACTTAACCTCAGTGGCCCAGACAATTCTTAAGTTGCACTTAAGACACTCTTAAGTTGCAGCAATCTATATCAATAGAGAGAGAGATTTTCCTCACTATAATTGCCCTGAACTGATGAAATCATTGGTATGGATCCAGAGTACAATTCTTATAAGATTTCTGTGAGGATCAAATAAAATTATATATGTAAAGTGTTTTGCAGATCTGATAGCAATATCTAAATGTCAATGTCATTTGTTATAGCTTTCAATTTTCCTTGGAAATAGATTGTACTATGACCTATTGCTGGGATACAAGGGCACAGGAATAGGGCAGAAAGGGGACAGTTGGATCTTACTTAAAAAAATAAAGACAACTCACTCTTGACCTGGGGTCTTGATACTATGGAATAGTCAAGACTTCACCAGCATAGTAATTTAATTTCCCTTTAAGAGTTCTTTTTAACTGCCATGGCTTACAAAAGCTGAGCTAATAGTGGAAGGAGGATTGTATAGACCTTTAATTCACCTTTTTTTTTTTTAACAAATAGCTCCTCCTTATACACTATCCCAAAGCTCTTATCCCTTTATTTAATTGGCATCAACTTACTTTCTGAAGAAATGAAATGCCCAGTATTTTTAACAAGTCTATAGAGACTCTAGGAGTTGCCTAGGAATTCAGTTTTTTGTTCTGCTGGTCAATAATTCAATATTACAGAAGGATTCTCCTGACCAAGTCTAGCCATCACACTTCTCTTGTCTGTCTTCACGAATAAATGGAGTGGGAAAATGACTCCATGAAATAACTGCCTGGCCACTATGTCACTATTGCTTTTTCCTATGGTAGATGCAGCCACAGACTTTTATTATTTTAAATTATTTTAATTTTATTAAATTATTTTATTTATTAAACTGTTTTAAATTCCCAAATTACCTTGATGTAATGAATGGCCCCAAAGAGCATGTTCTGTAGTACAATTGTTTGGGGAGGGGATGGTGGAAGGAGGGGGAAAGAGAGAGAGAGACAGAGAGAGAGACAGAGAGAGACAGAGAGAGACAGAGAGACAGACAGAGACAGAGAGACAGAGAGACAGACAGAGAGACAGACAGACAGAGAGACAGACAGAGACAGAGACAGAGAGAGAGAGAGAATATGTGTGTCTGTGTCTGTGTGTTTCGGCCAAGCACTTCTGGGACTCATTTATATAAATGCTTGTGTATCTCACCTTGGTATAGAGGCAAGGAAAAAAATGGGAAGTCGTTTAAGGAAAGAAGGGTACTTTTTTATAACTAGGGAGATATATAGTATATCCCAATACTAGAATAACCCTCCTTTCCCCAAATTAATTCTGACTCATCTTCCCTTTTGCCTCCACATCCAGATGAAGTATATAAGATGAGAGAAGGATAGATTGATAGATAGAGAGAAACTGAACCTATGATTTCTCTGGTATAAAGAATCTCCAGATGAGGGATTTCTATCAGTGTAGATCATCAAGAACTTTGCAATTAATAATCTAGAAGGTTGCCTAGAGAGAAGTTAAATAACTAGCCTGGTCAAAAAGCCAGCATGTGTCAGAGGAAAAATGTGAACCTGGCTTTGAGGCCAATTCTGAATCCACTACACTATACTACCACACACGTGCACACATACACATGAAATATCTAAAAATACATATATATGGAATATATACACATACATATATGAATATATTTTATATTCAACCATAAGATCCCTTTCTTACCCTAGCTAGTCTGGGAAGAAACCAAAGGAACTCTTACTTGTCAAGATGATGACTCAGAAATCTGGAGCTAAGAAAAACAAAGCAAGCTAATTGTTTTTTCTGAGTTCCCTTGTTTTCCTTCCTATTTTCATTCATTCATTCAATAAATACTGATTTAAATTTTCCAGGTCTGTTTACTTTTCAACTTTAAATATCATATCAAATGGTCATATGTTATGACCACATTTGTACCTTTTTCTTTAATATAATCCCATCCTCAGAATCCAAAATTTGGAATTTGTCAAAGTTTATCTTGACAAATGTCTTTCCTTCCTTTCTAATGTCTTTCCATGCCTTCCTGTGCACCCTATTTCCTTTAAATACCTAAATAAGGTCTTTACTCTCACTGACTTACTTGAGATCTTACATTAACTGCCAACTAATGTGTCATCTTGAGCTATTAGGTATTTATATATATTAAGTTATAAACCCTCCCAGAATTGTGGGTATTTTATACAGAGAGCTCCCAAAGTTGGAAAGTCTTCAAGGCCCAAAGGAAGAAAGTTATAAATGGTAGAATTGCAGGCAGAAGGGATATGGTCTCTACCAGCTCTAACATTCTATGATTTTATGGTCCTTAGGGAAAGAAGGACCCTCTCAAATCACCCTTCCTACTCCTAAGGCTGGCCCTGAATGTTTTTTGTTCTGAACTTTTTGACACAGATAATCACCCTTTATCATGGGTTCTTGACTTAGTCATGACACTGGTTACATATGCATGTGCTATCCTATTGATGATGATGCAAGATTTTAATCATATTGAGGCAAAAGGGAGAACTGTCCCTTTAAGGCATGCTAGGGCCCCCGAGTCTTGGCCGCCATTCTGGTTATATTCATTTTTGCTCTGTCCCCTAATGCTTTCTGGGATTTTCCCCTAATGATTTCTGGGTCCTATAAATCTTTCTTTGCATACTATCTAATGATGGTGAGGGAAAGGAAAACATGGGATTAAATCAGATTGTGGTCTGTAATGTAGTATACAAGTTTTATTGAATGTTGCTCATCTTGACAGCCTTTCATATTCAAAATTATTAAAAGCATAAGGAAACTGCTGAACCCTCCCTGACTAAAGAATCTTGGCCACCAAGTTAAATATCTAGTCATCTGTGTTGTACATTAAGTGTGATGGCACATATCACAGTTTAGGATTTAGATAGAAAAATCAATACCCTACAGGAAATCTACAGCTGTAGAGCAGATTTCGTATCAGCCGATGCTTTCGCTGTCAGAGACTTCTGATTACACACACACTTGTATAATCCAGGCATTGATTTCTTTCTGCTCTCATTTAGCTTACTTAATATCCCTCACCTTTTCAAGAAACTCCAAGATTTAAAAAAATTATTTTATTGAAGGAGATGAGGGAAATCCAGACACCATCCAACCTTTTAGGGTAGCATAGTAGCATCTACCCTAGGACAAAGGACTTCAAATAAATTCCTGTGATTCAATGTTCTGACCATCTAAGCCCCTGCTCTGGTTCTCCTAGGAGCCCAGGATGATTCAGAAACCATCCAGTACTCTCTCTGCTAGATCCATCCTGGAAATTCCTCAGATATACAAACATTGTCTAAATCAGAGGCTACACTTGCTGTCCTAGAAGCTGGAATTAACTCCCTGGAATTAATCCAACTTGCTCTAAGATCTACTAAGCAGGCTTTAAGGACTCCCCAATTATCCTAAGAATTAGTGAGTCTTTATTTGTTTCAAATCTTACCTTTTTGGGGCTTTGTAACTAGCCCTCAAACCACTATCCCTCTCACAGATGAAAAACTAGTTAAATCTCTCATTGGAGAAATACTCTCTCAGGTTTTTCTTTGGCTTCCTTCCCTTTTCATGAGGATGGGGGTAGAGAGAGGGAGTTGAATATACTATCAAAAATAGATCATTTCAAACAACAACCAGGAAGGCAAGGATTGTACTAGTCCCCAAACTTCCCAAACTACAACACGATACAGTGTTTAAGTATGACCCTAACTAAACATATCTTTTTGCTAATGATAGCTGAAAAAGATATTTTTTTTTCCACCTCTTCCAATACAAACTGACCACAACCAGAGCCTTGGCCAACTCATCTTCCCAATAGCAAAGGGGTGGGAGAGAGAGGGGAGATGTCAAAATACTTTCATTGCTTCCTTAAATAAGAAACAAACTGTTCAAAAATCACTCTGATAATTGGATATCAACCCTAATGGCTCCTCCTGCCTTCAACCAAGTATAGCAGAAGGTATATCGTGAAACTTTTTAAATCTGTTGGCTGAATGGGAAGAACTGCTCATTGAAATAGTCTACATTAACAAGAGCAGAACCAAAGGATTCAGTGTCCCATTGATAAATTCAAGAAAAAGTAAGGGTTCAGAGGAATTTTGTTCATAGGAATTAAATCTTCCCTCCAACCAGCCAAAGTATAGCACGCAGTAGATGAGTGGTGCTGTTGTAACTGAATAGAGCCATGGAGCCAAAAAAAAAATCTTTTTCTCTCTTTCAAAATAGTCACTGTGGCTAGAATGGGCAAGAATTGTATTTTTTTTTCATGCTTCTCCTGCTCTTTGGACACTTTGTTTTTATGGAACAGTTGGTGTCAGGGAGAAGCCCAAAGACCGTTGCATGTGGGATTTCCTAATGCAGAGATTTGGCAGACAGGCTCTTACTGGATTAGGCCAAAAATGAAACAGAAATTAGACTACCTCGAGATATAATAACTAAGCATTCTCACTCTCATTCACTGGGAGCAAATGTTGTGCTTAAAATGCAGTTGGAAAGAAAGGAAAATTTAGGGGAAGACATAACTGAATTCATCAAACAGCTTCATTTTCAAAAGCAGTGTTTGAAATCTCTTTAAATAAATGACAATTCATTCCCTGTTTACTTTAGGTAAACAGAAAATTCATTGTGGAGTACTCATTTTGAAAAGCTAATCAAGAACATTAGGTCCCAACAGATTCATTTAATAGAAATATAATAGGCCTTCTTGCTTGCTTTTCATCTTGTCTAGCTGAAAATGCTCAAATGAACAGCAAATTAACCCTCCTTTGGAATACAGTCCTTTTCACCACTGATATCCTCTCTTACGACTTGTAAACATCCTCAATTCTTCTGCTTTTGCTTACTTGTTTTGACTCCTTCTACACAGAAAAACAGGACGAAAAGAGCCTGATTGCATGTGGTAAGAGAGTGGCGAAATTGTTGAATTCTAAAGGGAGTACTGCGTGTGGACTCTGCTATCTTTTTTTTTTCCTAGTAGAACAAAATTTTACACCTTTATCTAAAAATAGTATACAGATATCAGATGGGAGTAGGATTGGGGTTTTTTTTTAAGCTACATGTATATAATATATCTCTATATATGTATACTTATTGTCTCTATATTTTTAACTTTTCTAATTGGGGAAGGGCTGCCTATAAGCTACCATACCAAGCAGATGAATGAAACCGGGCCATTCAAGCTCTATAATCAGATATAAAAGATTTGCAAACAATTTGAGATCTTATAATTATTCAGTGATATCAGCATTTAGAACTTCTATACAGATAAAAACTCTAATATTTCATAACTTATGTAATAATGTACAAACCCTTTCCAAAACTTTTTTCACTGTGCTAAAGTAACATTCTAGACTTGTTGTAAGTATGTTATTCTTACAAGTAGTTCGCAGTTATTCTTGAAGGCAAGCCTTGGAGTTTCCTTAGTATAGTGCTGCTGGGGGAAATTTTCAGCATGTCCATCTTCATCTCTAGCCTGAAGGGAAATATAATGGCCTATTTAGGGACTTACAAATAATGGAAGAAAAAAAAAAGCTAAAAGCATAACAGCTCAGATCATTAAACAAACGGGAATCCAGAAATAACAACATTATTAAGAAGTTTATTTAAATACGCAGTACGCCTTTTAGATATCAAAACTTGGGATTTTTTTTTCCTTTAAATAGCTTAGGCTGAACATGCAAATTCATCGTGTTTTAATACTCTAAAACAATAAGAAACAAACCGAAATTCAATAGTTAAGCTGAAAGTCATACCCACTTTAGGAGTTTCATATGACTTTATTGCATTTTCAGGATTCCATTACATACATGTAAACTTTTTGACATGCTCAAGCATTCTCTAGATAATGTACTTTTCTTTTTTTGTCGTTTTAATAGCAAGGCCGTAAGAAAAGAGATTTGCATACTTATAATTGGCATCATAATACTGTTAGCGATAAACTGATTTCCCCTCTATTTTTAAATAAAGATCTGAAAGGAGCAACGGTCTAGCAAGAACAATGAGTATTCAATCAAATGCAGTAAAAAATATTTAATTAAGAAGCTGCATTAAAAGTTACTGGTTATTTTGATCTACACTGTTAATTAAGAAAGCTGAAGTTTAAATGGAGACATTAACAGAACCCATTAGCAATACCGTTTGCATACAGTATTTTCCTTCTAATCTACATCATTTTCGGGTTTGGAGTTAAAGCAAAGGGAGAAGTAGGTGAAAGGAGGAGTGTCAGCAGCACACTCATTAAGCCATTCATTTGGGCGACACTTGCACTCTGTTCCGCTCTCATCTCAACTAATCCCTAGCTGTTCACTCTCCCAGCCTCCTGAAATTCACAGCTGAGCTGTCTCCCTCACATATGGCTTGCATATAATTATGCATATTCCATTTTACACTGCATTAAAATGATGAGCTCCTGGCCCCAAGCCAGCTTATTTAAATAAGCCCCAGTGAACTAAGAAAAAGAAGAGAAACACAGGAAAGCCGTAGAGTAAGCAGCAGGTAGCTCTGTCTGCTGTCTTTGCAGATAAAATGTATGTCTGACACAAAGAGAGTTGAGAACTACCTGTTGTGATATATGGACTAAGGCGGGGAAGATGAGTATACGTCTAGCAAGCCCTGACAGCCTTTAGGCATTGTTTCTCCTTGATGGAGTGAAATTGGTCTGATGTTGGGTGTCGCTGGGAACTCTGGGAGCATTGTTTTTTGTATTGCCATTTCAGAAACAAATCCACATTTTGCAAGCCCTGGTATGCGTAGCTCATCATCATAAAGGCTTTTGCTTCCCACTGTAGGGATGGATAGGAGTTGGGATAGAATAATTCAGGAGAGGGAATGACAAGGCCACGAGTATTTGGGTCACAGAAGGATTAGGGTGTTTTTTTAATTGATTTGTTTTAAGAATTAGGAGGGCCCCCCATTTAGGATTCAATGCCTCTGTTATTAAGCCTTTTCCTGACGCTCAATACAGTTAACTCTAGAGGAGAAAAAAATATATAGTGTGAGGGTCTAAGCTGTGTAAAAACTCCCTTCCTGAGTATTTAACATCTTGATTTGATAGATACCAACTTAAATTGTCCAAAGTTTTATTCAAAGTAAAACTAATACTCTGGGTGTTCATTCTAGCCCATGTCAGGGTGACCTGATAACACATGATACAGAGTTACACATACTATGTACTATATCAGGATGACCTATTTAAGGAAATGTGGCCTTAAGTTGGGCCGGTTACAAATCATCATTACTTGCCTCTCCTATGGGAAATCTTTCCAGATTCCCTTAGCTCTTAGTACTCACTCCTTCCTCCCCAAATTACCAAGTATATACTTATCTGCAAACCTCCACTCCTAACTCCCAGCAGAATATAAGCTTCTTGAGGGTAGAGACTATTTTTCATTTTTATCTTTGTCTTTTTGCTTTTGCCTGGTGAAATTGCACACAGTAGGTGCTTAGTAAATTCTTGTTGGGCTGAATTGGATTGAATTGTGGTGACCCTGGTGATTTCAAGTAAAAAATGAAATGCTTCAACAAAAGAAAGATTTTTGATGCCTAGAGCAAGAAATAGATACTGCCACATGAAACTCCACTGTAATGCTTGACTCTTATAAATAGATTGTAAATAACTCTCTAAATTACAACTTCCTAGAAGGTAGGAACCATATCTAATTTATCTTTGTTTCCCCACAGTGCCTAATACATAATAGGCACTCAATAAATGTTTGCTGTTACATGGATAAACACTGAAGTGTGCTGAATTTAAAGCCTGCTAGAAGCACTCTTCATAAAAATGACTTTAGATTAGGCAGAAGGACTTGAGCAAGTCCTTTTACATTCTTAGTGTTTTGTGTTAAATATGCCTGAAAACACACTTTGCATATAGTTATACAGGGGCCAGTGTGTTTTCATATGTATGCCTATATTCACGATATATATGTATCTTATACATAAATATTCATAAGCTAGAATGTGTTTATTATACATGTACTACGCATACACATACATACACACCAGATGCCTGGTGATATTGTCAACATTGCTGATTAAAAATAAAAATAAATTTATTTCCTTTACATGTAAGTCTCTTATGAGTTGTTGGGGATTTTTTTAATTACTATATTATGTAGGTCTCAAATGTGTCTATTCACAACAACTAGCTCAGTATTTATAGTTCATAATCCATGAGGTTAAATAAAGTACTAAAGTATGACCCACTAATGCTCGATGTTCTAGAAACTTTCCTAGGAGGCATGTATGGTTTGGAGTATGAAAAAATAAACTTGTGGAATGCCAGGTTCCTGAAGGGACTTTAGAGATCATCTGATTTAATCCCCTCAAATTAAAGGTAAGGAAACTGAGGCTCAGGCAGGTGAGGTGATGTGCCAAGGGTCAAATGGTTGTAGACTCTGGGCTCACAGTACAACACTCCCACCCATGCTATCATGGGGCCTCATGCAATTTGAACCATCCTGTTTTCACAGCTTGTCTTACTAGATCTTCCATTTTTTTTCTCTTCATCACACATCCCTGTCACTGGAAAGTGCCTGAACCTCTGACAATTAATCTGACTACATAGTTAAAGAAATTCCATCCTCCAACCATTTGCTTGGTATCCATCACACAACCACGGAAATGGAAAGCACACATAGTGAAAGGAAACCCAACACCACCACCCACATGCACACCATCACACACATACACACCCCAGCACTGCCACCACCACCAAAAATAATCCTCACAGGATTCTGAATTTCTAAATGGTCAAAAGTTTTCACTAAGGACTAAAAGAAGTCAAGTAGAACTGTCTAAAAAATAAGTTTGAAGTGACAAGTGTCTTGCTCCTTCCTCTCCTGGGAACAGGATCTCTTGATAGAGGCTTGAACTAGAGGGATAATGGCAAATCTTTGGAGTGGTCTGCTGTCTACCACTAGAGGGGATAAAGGATGTATGTGGTTCTCAGAAGAATGCTATACTTGAGTTGGGAGATATTATTCTAGGAACAGCTTAGCACCGCCTGGAACATAGTAGGTTCTTGTTGACTTGACTTGAAGTGTTAAATGATGGGCTATTTTTCCAGCTGATTAGAGAGGAGTTACCCTAAAAAAATTGTGAGGCTTCAGTTCATACTTGCCTCTCACAGGCCATTTATGAATAATCATGATTGCAAATACACAGGAGTAAGTAATAGGATCACAGTTTTAGGATTGGAAAGGAACTTACAGGCCAAATTGTCCAAATTCCTCCTTTTATAGATGAGGATGGACCCATGGAGGTCCAATGATTTGCTCAAGGCCACACACACACAAATGGGTGTTTAGTTCTTCCCTACCACAAAATTACGCTATTTATTTTTTATAAGTCAGTGGAAGGATCTGATGCTAGTGCCAATATTCTTTTGCTGTTTTCCAAGAACTAAATTAACACCTGCATGACAGATACTATATTCAATTCATTACTTAATTGACCTAGGATTTTAAGTTAATCAAAGATATAGAACTAGAAGGAACTTCAGAGAGCAACTCTGATCTCAGAGACCATCCAGTCCAACCCCATTATTTTATAGAGGAAACATAGGCCTTGGTATGTTACATGACTTTGCCCAAGGTCACTCAGGCAGTAAGCATCAGAGGGTAAATTTGAACCCAGATCCTCCAAACTCAGAGTCAGCGATCTTTCAAACTGAACTGTCTGTACCGCCTCCCTCTGCCTCCTTCCTGACTAAGGAGATGCTCTTAAAGAGCTGCTGAGAAATGTCATCACCTGGTAACCAACTGCCACTGAGTTTCCACAAATCTAGGCAGGCTGGGCCATAATTCAGCATCAAGTGTATAGTTAAAACCTATCCATAGTCCACTGGCATAGACTTTGAGAACCCAGAATCTCCTCTAGCCCCTAGTCAGGTGACAGAGTAAATTTTTAGGGGAAATATTAACACCAAGGCAAAACCTGTTCTCCTTTTTTGTAGGTTGCTTTCAAAGTTCCAAAAGGAACTGCTTCAGCAATCAATTAATTGCCCATGCTGATCTTTTCTTTTTTTGTTTTTTATTTTTACTGATTTTTTTCAATTAACCATAAGAGGTTTTATCAACAACTCTACAACATCACTCAGAACACTTTCAGACTTGACCAAATATCCCTGTCTAGCAGTAGCAGCAACAACAGCAAAGACTACCAAACGAGCCCTGTCATGCATGGTTGGTGGTGCCATCTTGGGCCCAAGGAATCTGAAGAGATCTTTCTGAGGGAGAGATGGAAACAAGGGTAAGTGCTTGATTCAGAGTGGGAGCAGAGGCAGAGCTAGGTCTGGTGGCACATTCCTAAGGGCCTCTGTCGGGTACAAAAGAAAAGTTCTCCATTCTTCCATGATGGGACAGATGGAGCCCAACTCCCTTTGAATGGTTCATACCACTTCTCTGGAGTGCTAGGCAAAAGTCCCTGGGAACTTCCTCTCCCAAGCTGCAGAATTCCTCCAGGAAGATTCCTGAACCTCTGGTTGTGGTCCTGTCCTCTTCCATATCTATGCCTGGATACAGTAGAACCCCATATTAATGTTGAGGTCCAGGGACAAGGAAAGCACTTAAGTTACAGACTTGCTAGTGAGGTGAGAGAATGGCAATATATGAAACACAATTTGGACCAAAATATAACTGAAATCATGAGGCACTTTAGAATTTTTTTCTTTCTGTACTTCTTCATAAGTAACTATACCCTTGCTAGGGCATTGTGTACTTGCTTTAAATATAGCATAAGGAGGAGTTGATCTTAGTGTTTTCATAAGAAATGTTACTGTCAGATCAAAGGAATATTTTTTACCTATTATTATTGTGAGTTGCTTTCACTTCAAGACACAAAAAAGAAATCAAATAAAAATCCCCAAATTGCATTATAGTGGGAAAGGGTTTTACCATTTAGCTGCCTGTCATATATACAATTTTAAAAGGAAATTGCAGGTATTTGGGGTATTAAAATAGATGAAGGAATATTCAAAGCTTAAAGTATTGGCCTATGGAACAAAAGCTAGCATGTATATATCACTTTGAAGTTTTCAGAGTGATTTCCAGTCTTGGAATTCCAAATTCCAATTCTATATCTTGGGCAAATAATTTAGGGAGGGAGCTGTTATTATTTTCCCCATTTTACAGGAACCTGGGGCAAGCGGAGGTTTTTTAAATGACTTGCCCAGGGTCACACAGCTAGTCTTCCTGACTCTGACTGGTACTCTATCCTAGCACTTTGTCACTTACCTGCCCTATACCTTAACACCTCTAGCCTAAACAAACTCAATACCTCATTTTCAGTCCATGTTTCTGTAAATATCATCACCAATTCCATGCTTTCATTTTGTATCTTATAGTAAAAGCTCTCTCACACACTTAGACCAGAGATTTTATTATCTATTTCATATTCAAAATCTGCATTCTTTCTTCTGGTTTCTTTGCTATAGGTTGGTTACTCCTGGCTGAAGAAACTCTTCTCTACCAATGAAAGTCTGTATCTTCTCCAAATCTTAAAGTTTCAGGGTTGTCTCAGCTACTAAGCCGTTAAGAGATTTACCCAGGCTCACATGGCAAATACGCATCAGAGGCAAGACATGAATCCAGGTCTTCCAGGACAGTTCTCTATCCCTTACACAAACCCCCTTGGAACACCATAATGACAGAATCAGAGTAAGAGCTGGACAGTGCCTTAGAGAACCATTCCCCTCATTTTATAACTGAGGCCCACAGACTTGGAGTGACTTGTTTAGACGAATAGCTATAATATAACAGCTATGCTTGATACCTTCATTGTTAGCTGGATATTTCTCCCACCCGACTGGTAAAGATTATCTGGGAAAAAGTAACACTGTTATATATACTATAACTAGACCACTAAGTTAGCATGATGTGAGGAGGGCAAAAATAATCAAATTACATTTATACAAAAATAATAGCTTATTATGAGAGGCAGTAGTGCATAGAGCTGGCCTCCAAACAAGGATTTACCTGGGTTCAAGTCCTGTCTATGATATACTGTCTATGTGACCCTGGGCAAGTCACTTATTAACTTAGTGCTTGAGGCAACTCTCTAAAAAGAGGTATTGTCCTGTATTGGAATAAATTGGCATATTTATACCAATAAAATCACAGGTTCAATCCCTATGCATAACAGTTTATGGAGTACTTCTTTGTTAACAATCCTGTGAGGCAGCTACTTTATGCAGTATTATTAATCCTTGGGCTGGTAGGTGGCTAAATGGACAGAGTACCAGGCCTAGAGTCAGAAAGACCTGAGTTCAAATTTGACCTCAGACACTTACTAGTTGTGTGGCCCTGGGCAAGTCACTTAACCCTGTCTGTGTCTGTTTCCCCATAAGTAAAATGAGCTGGATAAGAAAATGGTAAACCACTATGGTATTTTTGCCAAGAAAACCCTAAATGGGGACACAAAGAGTCAAACACACCTGAAGAACAACTAAAATTATTAGTCCTGTTCTATAGACGAGGAAACTGAGGTGTAAGGAACTCAAGGGACTTGGTGATACACACAGCTAGTAAGAGTCAGAGCCAAGACTTCATCTCTGGTCTCCTGGTCTCCTGGCTGGCTACACCATGACAGCCTATGTGTCAATGAGATTCCAAAACCCTTCTCCTGAGTAAAACCAAACCAAACCAAACAAAAAAATAGCAGTTATTCCCCCAGGTGGGCAACTAATGAGCCACAGGTTTCTATGATTCTACATGACAAATGTTTCAATGGCCACACACTGTGGAATCAAATACTTAGCTACTTCATTTGAATATTAATCACAATAATTGACATAGATTTATGTTTTACAAAATCTCCTTTCAAAGATCTCTTCTGATGCCTCATCGGAAGGCATGGTAATGATCCTGGATTCTCAGGATCCATGAGTAAATCCTGGCAGATCTTACCCACATAGAAAGGTTCCCAACACAGGAGTCTTGACAGACTCTGCCTGTTTTCCTGGGACCAGAACAGCCAAGTTTAAAGATATTTGTCACCAGGATGGCCACAAGAGGATGAATTTTTCAGCTACAGATACTAAGTCATAGAGCAATCTCCATCTCTGATGATGGCAATAGGGGCCACACCGGTAAAATCAGAGATCTTTTCAAGTATTGAAGTAATGGTTTGCTAAGCAATTTTCAGATACTATTTCAATTCATCCCTGTGAAGTAGGGAGGTATAAACAGAAAATATCACTACCCTCACTTTCACAAACATAATCTTATTGAATTAAATCTGCCTCCAATTTAAAAAATGATAAAATTAAAGCTCAAGAAGGCTAAATTACTTGCCCAAGATATGGCAACAGAATGAAAAGCCTCCCTGTATTTTAGGACTCTGGACCTACCATCTCCTGCTTCCTGGCACTCCCAACCTTGCCCTTTTCTGAAAGCTTACATGATTTATTCTGGAAACTTCTATGTCTCATGGTTGTGCAGCCAGAACATTACTAGCCTCCCTACTGTCTGCTAGACATGGGGATTAGAGATTAGACATTAGAGATGGGGAAGCCATCATGGGGAAGTGAGAACTTTCCTCCGATAAAACACATGCCCTTTGTTTGCTTGGTATAGAGGATATGGGAAACCAGCTATATCAAACAGTATCTAGAAAGAGTGACGGAGAGCAGGTGAAGTTTGGTGTGCCAAGTCCAAGGGCACTCTCTTCCCTAGAGCCCACTGATCACTATTTCTCCTTCAACTACAGACTGAAGGTTGTCACACACATGATCTGAAAAATTCCTTCATTGTCTTTCCCTTGGTGCTCCTTTGTCCTATGGCCCTACCCATGGGAGTCTCATTTTAGTCCCTAAGCCTCCCTTTGTGGGTGTAAAAACTCACCACAATAGCTCAATAGATCTTTTCGTCACTGTCCTATCTGACTCTTGTGAATTAAGAGCCCAAACTACTAGAATGAAATAAGTCATATAGCTAGTAAGTAAGCTAAGGCTCAAATCCAAGTCCTCTAGATAAATCAATAATTGTGCATTTCAACTCTATGTAATCAAGGTTTTAATGCCAGTGAAGAGGCTGGACAGAAGAGGCTGGGCTTATATTTTGTTGCATATTTTTAAGAAGCAGTGGAACTAAGGCCTTTATTTTTTTTTAATGTATAGAAAGTTACCAACTCAGACAACTTAGTGAACTTCATTAATTTCCATTACCTCCATTATGACCTTTTCTGAAATGTCTATGAGCTCATAAAACTAGAAGGGGATCTGGGTATGACCTAGGCCTAGTGGCTTAGAAAGGAGCAGATCCTTGTACCACCCTGTATTGGAGTTAATGGTGTACCATTCCCTATTCCTATTAACATTGGCAGAAGAACCTTACTTCCTGGAGTAGGTTTAGCTCCACACACTGACTTTTGACTCTGTAATTAATCCTGGAACTCTTAGGAATAGGTCATGCCTTGCATTAAGAACGTCTTGCCGTGGCCTTGTAACCACATCCTTTTGCCCAGAGGAGAGGACACATACAAATGGAGGCATGTAAAGTGGTTGGTGAAGTATTCATAAGTCTAGGCCCTGATTTCATAGGAAATTTATCCAACCCCTATATTTATCCTGATAATAGCTAGCATTTATATAGTGTTTTAAGATTTGCAAGGCATTTTACATATATGATATCATTTGATCCTCACAATAGCCTTATAAGGCAAATGCTATTATCCCTATTTTAGGAATGAGGAAACTGAGTCTGAGAAAGGTTAAGTGACTTGCCCTGTATCACACAGTTAATAAGTGTCTAAGACAGGATTTGAACTCAGGTCTTCTAGACTTAATTGATAGATCTGCTACCTGGCTGCTCACTCCTAGATGGGTATATTTGTAAGAGGCAGTAGTTTCCTTTTCCTACTTCAGTATGAAACCACAGGGCCACTAATATATCTCTGAGCAATCTGGTAGGCTATTGTTGACTGAACAGAGCATACATGCTGGGAATAGTTTAAGCATGGAGCCACCTTTCCTTGGCAAGTTACTTAAAAACCTATGGGACCCTGACAGCAAAGTAGGTCAATGACCTGTATTGTCTTCTTGTGCCCTTCCTTTATGACTATACCTACATGGTTTATATATCATTCAGCAAACTCTATACTTAGATCAACTGAGTGGAAGGCTTTATGTTTCCTACTATCATGAACCTAATTAGTGCATAACACACCTGGATACCCTAGTTCTAGTGGTTAGGTTTTTGCCCTCTTCCTTAATTCCATAACAATCTGTCCTGTACCCTTATAACTCGATTCCTGCCTTGTACCCCAGTTTCTCAAGAGCTGACTATCTTACCTTGAAGTGCAAAACTAGTCACCAGATTCCCTACCCCTTATCCCCAGTCTCCTGGTGGTTAAGTCCCCAATATCTGTTACCTGACCTTTCAAATATCAACTTCCCACCTACCAAGTGACTCATCCTAGAATCTTCTAATCATCTCTGTCATCCGTCTTTGAATGCATAACCTACCCACCTCCCATATCAGACTTGACATTGACCTTGGCCAGTGATACTTTTCTCCCCCCTCTTGCAGTTTTCCCCACCAGCTGACCTACCAGTTTCAGATTTACCTTCAGATTCATCCTCACAAGGCTATTCTTAGAATAACCCATCCCCAGCTTTGCTCCCATATTCAGCCCCTTGACCTTACTTATTTTCTTGGATTCCTCTTCCTTATCTTTCCCAATTTGGCTCCCACTGCTAGTCCACTGGTCATGACATATTCTACACTAGATTATAAATTCCTACAAAGCAGGGTCCAGGTCTTATTTTTGTATTTTCTGAGAGAAATGATTATTTCCCTCTCATATTAAAAGCCAATTATTAAAATTGGGGAAATCCCAACTTTTTTTCCCCTGCCCTATTTCCTTGTCCAATCTCTCAAAGAGAGGGGCTCATGGAAGATGGGATTAACATCCTCCTCATTCTGGGTATTGCTACTCCATCCAACTACATGAGAATTCTAATCTAAGGAGAAACTCCCTTCTATTCAGGCTTGGGTGGAGGATATATATTCTTTGTTTAGATTGCCCAAGGCTAGGGCTAACTTAGAAGTAAATGACATAATCAAAATTCATTAGAATAGATTCAGCCCCTCATTATAATATACATTCTCTCATTAATTGTTAACCAATCAGAGTTGATTGCCACCCTCAGGAACATCCCTTTTCCAAGGGCACAAAAGCCATGAGCCTGCTGCCATGATTGTCTTTGGCATTTGAGAGTGCCACAGACCTCCTTTTATTAAAATGCTGGCATTATTAATAAAATGATGACCCAGAAAAAATATCTCTCAAACTTTTTAAACATCACATTTCTCACAGTGAAGACACTGTCCATAGCTGCCATAATGAATGAACTCTGCATTCTTTCGTAAATCAAGCTAAGAATCCATAGTATTCCATTTTCCTCCATTGTGAACCACCTGCCTCGAAATATCAATTATACCTTCACAAGCATTTAAGTTGTCAGGCTTCTCTCAAGCAGATAGCAAGTTACATCTCATTATAATAACCAATGGTTTCTCTATCTGCCTCAAATGAAAGAGAAATCCAAGACTCCTGTGAACAACAAAATCATCCCTATCATTCTACTACCTGTTGAATATTTGATCAAACCCTCAACCATTCTGAAGCAGTCATTATGGGGGCTTACAAATTCACACCTTTTCTTTTACTACTAATCAGGCTCATGGCCCTTTTATACCTGCTCTTCACAGAATTCAATCTAATTCAACAAACATTTATTAAATACCTACCATATAGCAATAACAAACATGTATATGTGCTTCAAAGTTTACAAAGTATTTTGCATATATTATCTTCTTTGGGTCTTACAACAACCCTAGGAGGTAGGTATTATTACTATCCCCATTTTATATACGGGTTACTAAAATAGACAAAGGTTAAGTGACTTGCCTAGGTTCACACAGTAAGGATCAAGGTCGGATTTGAACCCAGGTCTCTCTGACTCCAAGCCCAACTCTATTCATTTTGCCATGTAGCTGCTTTTTACAAAATACTACATGAGAAGACAAAATTAAAACAGTACATGTCCTAGAGATGCTTACATACTACTGAGGGGGCACATGTACACTAGTTAGATATTAAGAAGGTAGAGATCCCTAAAAAGTAGAGGGAGAAACCAGAGAAAGTTCCATGAAGGAGGTGACCCCATAAGCTGAGTCTTGAAGGCTGACAAGGATTTCTAGAAGCAGAAATGAGGAATTACTTCAAATGCGTGGAGGCAGGGAATGCTTATATAGAGATAAGCAGTCTAGTTTTATTGGATCATGGAGTTTATAAAGGGGAGGAGTATGAAATAAGGTTAAAAAGGTGGGGGGGGGGGAATCAGTTCATGGAGGGACTTAGAGGCCAGAGCAAGAATTCTATATTTTGTTCCATATGTCATGATGAGTCACTGAGGCTTTTGAAGAGTGGAATTGTATAGTCAGACAACTTAGAAAGATTACTTTGGTATCTATATGGAGGATGGACTAGTGAGGGAAAAGACTGAAAGAAGGGACATCAATTAAGGGTTATTAGAACAGTCCAGATGAAATGTGTGAGGGCCTGAACTAGAAGGGTGGCTATGTGAATGGAGAGAAGGGGGAAGACACAAGAGAGTCTATAAAGGTAGAATCAATAAGACTTGCCAATTGATTGGGGTTTTAGAGAGCGGTTAGGGGAGGGGAAACAGGAATCCTTACTCTGGGGCATGTGATCTTGCTCTCTTTTTATATTTTGATAATTGCATTTTTATATCATTTCCTTCCTTTGTAATATTGTGTATTTTATTTTGTGTGTTTAAAAATATTATTCCGAGGAGGAATGCACAGGCTTCACCAGACTGCCCAGGGGGGAGTATGTATGGCACAAAAAGGTCAAGAATCCTTGCTCTAACACGACTATGAGCCTACAGAGCTGACTGATTATGAAGACATTTAGCGTGTTCAATCGAATGAAGAGGTTTGAAGGAAGCAAAGGATTAGGAGGCTGATGTGGGGAAGTCCTGATCTTGTGTTCATTAACAAAATTAATCTGTTCCCACTTAACATGATAAACACAGGGAAAGTCTATTTCCCCTGCAAATTTCCCTGTTAATCCTATGCCCTCACTCAGCTGGTGACCAGACAGATTGCCTCTGCACTTCCTTCTGTGATAGGCCATATAGAAATGATAGATGAAAAGTACTTATTTGTAGCATCTCTGTCTCTGTGCATGTGTCTCTCTGTGTATCTCTGTATCTTTCTCCTGTCTTTTCTCTTTCTCTTCTCTGCCCTGTTTCCCTCCCTTCTCTGTTTCTACCTTTCCTTTTTTCTCTCCTCTTTCTGTCTCTCCTCTCTCTGTCTTTGTATCTCCCTCATTCTGTGTAAATCTTTACAGCTATAATAAATTTTTAATATTCCATTTAAAGCCTTAAAAGAATAACGGTAACCAATATACAATATGAAGATAATATGAAGTGAATGTTTTTATTGCCTCTGTGAATATCTCCTTGAATAAGGCATCAGATCATAGCCATATAGAGCTTGAACAGAAATGAGTCAATGGGGCAGATCTCTTGCTTGACCAATGACTGTCCTTACTCAGGGACAGAAATGGGTTACATGACAGTTATGGGAAAAGATTCAATATTAGCCTGAAATACAGCTATTACATACATGAAAACATATTAAGTTTTTTCTCACAGATTCTAACTATGTTGCTATGTGGTCCTGAAAATCCCACTGTTTGGGTTTTTTTTTTTAAATATTTCTCTATTTTCTTTCATGAGACAGATGACTCTTTTTGATTTATCATGTGTTAGTCTTTGTTAGGTAACTTAAGTGCTTGTTTAAAGTTTCTATAACTGGCTAACTTGAGGCATTTGACTTGCGTGAAGATTTCAGTCAGTTGTGCTAATTTAGTAAATAGAGTAACAGTATTAGAATCAGGAAGAAATAGGTTTGGATCTTGTCTCTGAAACGACATGGTCATTAATATGTCTGGGCCATCTGGTGGTCAGGCTATTACTGGCTGGACAGAGCCCACCTTCTGGGAGCAATTAAGTGTGAAAACACATTTCCCTAGGTCAGAAAAAAAAAATGGTGACCCAACAGGTGGCATCAAAATAGATAAAGGGGGAGGATAAAAGAAAAGGGGATAAAGAGGGAATAATCATATATTATGTGCCAGGCAATGTACCAAGTGATTTACAAATAAAATCTCATTTGATCCACACAACAACCCAGGGAGGTAGGTGCTATTATTATCCTCATTTTACAAGTGAGGAAACTGAGGCAAACAGTTAAGTGACATGCCCCAGGATCACACAGCTAGTGTTTGAGGCTAGATGTACACAGTTCTTATGTTCCTTTTATGACTGTATCCACATGTATATGAACAAGACGCTTCATCCTTATGAATCCATAAAATGGGGAGAATTTATTGCAGCTCTAGTACCAACCTCATAGGAGTTGTTGTGGAGCTCAAATGAGTTAATATACATATAAAGCATTTTACTAGCTTTAAAAGTGTTCTATAAATGCCAGTTCTTATTACAACCCTCAACCGTCTGTGAGAAAAGTTTTTTAATATTGTTCAGTCATTTTTCAGTTCTATCTGATGCTCCATGACCTCATTTGGGGTTTTCTTTGCAAAGATACTAAAGTGGTTTGCCATGTCCTCCTCCAGCTCATTTTATAGATGAGGAAACTGAGGCAAACAGGGTTAAGTGACTTGCCCAGGATGTCAGTGTCTAAGGCCAGATTTGAACTCAGGGAAAGGAGTTTTCCTGACTCTAGGCCTGGCACTCTATGCACTGTACCACCTAGCTGCCTATGGAGAAAAAAAGTTAGGTGGACTTGAGACCATTAGAAATGAGGAAGAATGTGAAACAGGCAAGGAAAATATTGGGATATTCTAACAGTAAGAATCCAGATACTAAAGATTAGATTAACAACTAAAAATCTTTCCAAAATAACCCAACCTAAAATGTGATTTAGAAACCCATTACTAATCTGATTATAGCACAACTCAAGATATCATCAGACATAAGCCAACTTAAAATGTAATCAGTATAAAAATTGACTATAAACTTCAAAATTATAAATGTTAGAGAAATTTATTGAATTTAAAAAGGAGAGTATTGTAATAGCAAATGCAAACAGAAGAGGGGTGGTCTGCCTACAGCCTAGTAACAGGAGAGACAGTGAGTAAGGATTTGCCAGGGTGTCTTTAGCCATGACCAAGAGAGGTCCCTGGCCAGCAAACATAAATATTCAGTAGACTTGGCAAGTTTATCCAAATAATGGAAAAGAGTGAGTCATAACCAGGGCCTGATGAAAAGGTCTCTTATGATCATTTAACTTCCTTTACCCTAATTCTCTATTCACTAAGAAATCTTGTGATTAGTGATTTGGTTTACGAAATTATTCAATATCAAGCACAGGGCATTCTGATCAACTGATAAGATCTGGCAGCCCTGGCAATTCTGTTCCCCAATGTAAATTAATTTGCATTTTCCTGCTTTACAAGTATCTTGTGTTATTTTGGTTAGTATTCATCAAAGCCTGGTCACACTATGTGAATTAATGAAACTGTGTTTATGGACCTGCATGCTGAGAAATAGGCCCTGAACCTCTAGTGTAGAAGAAAGCTTGCTAGGACTGGACAAGGGGTGGGGAATTTGTGGCTTCGAGGCCACATGTGGCCCTCTAGATCCTTGACTGTGGCCCTTTGGGGGTCACAGTTTCCCCACCCCTGTTCTAGTCTCAGGGGACCTGGGTTCAAATACCTACTTTTACCCTTTTTTTTTGCTTTTTTTGGAGGGGGGAGGGCAGGGCAATTGGGGTTAAGTGACTTGCCCAAGGTCACACAGCTAGTAAATGTTAAGTGTCTGAAACTGGATTTGAACTCAGGTCCTCCTGACTCCAGGGTTGGTGCTCTAGTCACTGTGTTACCTAGCCTCCCCATCTACTTTTACCCTTATGAACCATAATATTGAATGATTCACTGAACTTCTTTAAAGTCTTAGCTTTTTTATCTACCAAATAAAGGGAATAGATTAGGAACCCTCTTAGCTCTAAAGCTATGATTCTGTGAATCCATTATATCCTCATTTTGCTCTCTTATTTCATGTTAATAATAATTATTATTTATAATTTAAAATTAGCTTTAATAATGTGCCAATAATAACAATAGTTGGATGGTAGAGCAGACAGAGTGCCAGACCTGGAGTCAGGAAGACTCATCTTCCTGAGTTTGAATTAACCTCAGATACTTTCTAGCTGTGTGACCTTGAGTAAGTCATTGAACCCTGCTTGCCTCCGTATCCTTATCTGGAGAAGGAAATGGCAAAGCACTCCAGTATACTTGCCAAGAAAATCCCAAATAAGGCCACAAAGAGTCAGACACAACTGAACAACAAACAATGTTAACTCTTTTGCTTAAAGACTGATACAAGTAAGCCTTAAGTCATAACTATAAACATAAGCCTCACGTCACCTCAAAGTGAAGTCACATATGGCACCTTTAATTCTAGTTCAGCATCTGACAAAAGAGTTGAGCCTTGTAAGAGTATGTAGATGGATAAACATAAGCTCCCTGCGGAGAGATGCTGTGTATTATCTGTCTCTCTTCTAGCACAGGTGCTTAGCCTATAACTACAGTGCTTGAAAAGAGCTATGACTTTTCTGGTATGAATGCACTCTCTGTCAGCCCCTAACGCAACTTTTCCATGAGTTGCTGTGGTCAAAAAATTCCTCACTTTGTGACTAACCTTCTAGTGGTAAGCCTCTGTATTTACCAAGATTAGTTCTCAGATAGCAGATACAAAGTCCATTGTTAGATCCAAAATCAAAGGCTCTCTAGTTTCATAGAAACAGCCAAAGCTTATGCTCCATCAGTCTAACCTGCAGAAACTCAGTCATCGCCATATCACAAAGAGACATTAGAATGGTGGCAGAATGAACTGAAGGCCCCAGCTTCCACCTCCTACCTACATGTGATGCCAGGCAAATCAATCTACCTCTCTGGTCCCAGGTTTCCCCATTTATAAAATGAGAATGTTAGATTAGCTCACCTATGAGGTCCCTTCCACTTCTACATCAATGATCCTATGACATTAAGTGCTTATTCAGTGAATGGATAGCTGTAAATCATTAACTGAACCAAATATTGCCCTTGAATGTACTTTACATACTGACTGCTTATGGAAGTAAAGAACATAAATGATGAACTGGTAACAAATATTGTTGATGACTATTGGATCGCAGTTACGGTCATTCAAAATCATTGACTTTTTACATCATTTAAGAGTCACCCAGTCATTTAAGCATTTTAAAAAATGAACATAAGAGAAGAAAAAGAAGCTCAGAAAGAGACAATTTGGGAGGTAACATGTTAAAAAGAGGTCATTGATAAGAAGAGAGTCCCCATATAGACCAGAATATTTCTAGCAGCACGTTTTATAGTAGAAAAGAATTGATGCCCAACACCCCTGGGTGAATAGCTAAACCAACTATGGTATGTAATTGTAAAAGAATGTTTTGTATAGCAAAAGAATATTACCACTCTATAATAAACAACAAATATGATAAATATAGAGAAGCATGGAAAATATTACATGATCTTATGCAGAGTGAAGTAAATAGATCCAAGAAAAGTATATAAAATGATGACAACAACTGAAATGTAAAGAATGACTGCTAAATAATCAAAAGTGAATGCTGTAAATTTATAAAGAACAAGCAAAGCACTAAAGAAGAGATTGGAGAAGATATCTCCTCCACCCTAAGTCCTTTGCTTAGGTGGGATGTCCATGGGTGTGGAACACTGCATATATTTTCACTTTTTTTGATGTACTGGTTGGCTTTGCTGATTTTTTTTTCTCTTTTTCCTCTATTTCTTTTTTTTTTCTTTAAAAAAATGTTATTTGTTATATGAGCTAGCTCTCTGGGAGAAGGAAAGGTATACTAGGAGAAATTCTGGTGATATAGAAATAAGATATCAAAAATAATTAAAGAAAGTAATATGCTGAATTTATGGCATACTTTTTTTTAAAATAAGCTACACATAATAGAGTTCACATATAATCTTTTTTCTATATTGCTTTGGATATAGAAATATTACCCTTTTGCACAGAGTGATTGTTAAATTCAGAATAAATCATTTTTTAAAAAGTGATTCGGGCCGATTTAATGAATTTTTGTTCCCTCTATTACAGATGTGACATGATCAGGGCTCTATTACCATAAACTTTCTTTTCTCTTGATTCCAGTTAGTTCATGGTATTAGTTTCACAAAAGTCAATATCCAATTAAGGTGAACCAAGAACCTTAATGGAGATCATAGTAAGTCTTAAACACTGGGTTTCCATAGGGAGTATGGATGGAGGGTGGGGAAGGGAGGAGAGAATAAGCTTCTGTATAACCTGGGTAATGACCTAAAATACGCCTGAGGAAGAAAAAGAAATAAGGGCTAGGCCTGGATAATGAAAGTGTCCCTGTAATCACCTATTTCTACAGATGAGCCCTTAATAATATTCAGCAAAGCTATGATTAATGCTACATGAATGTGGGCCAGGGGAAAAGGCAAAGCAACATTGTGCGTCAATCTCTGTGTTTTTTCCATGGGTCTTCCCAAGTATGAAAACACAATTTTGCCCTGCATACGATGGCTTTCCTGATGAGACGTCAGTTATGGGTGATGTACCACTTGACCTACTAATGGAAGCACTTCAGGGATTTTAAGAAGGAAGCCAGCATCACTCCATCACTAAAAGAGAGGGACAATCAATTTCTCTAGGAGGCAAAAGAGAATGTGGCAAAGATAAGGAGGCATAAAGAAAACCTGCTCAGTACACATGACACCCTCTATCACATTCATTTATAGGCTCAGTTTGGCTAAAGATGTTGACTGGTAACAATAATAGGTAGAACAATGACATGTTTAAGTCAGGAAGAAATTTTTAAGTAGAAACTGATTGGAGCTGAGGGGAACTCACATTGGGCTTGACAAATGAATGTCAGGTTAAAGACAAGAGTATGCTCACTAGCCGCATTAATTTTTTCGTGATGGACATAGCTAACAGTGTTACTCTGCTTTTTTTTGCCTTTTCTTTTCTTTTTTGGTCCCAAGAGGTTATGGTGTTTAAAAAAATCTATATTATGAAATAGTAAAGATAACTAACATTTATATAATATTTTAAGTTTTGCAAAGCATTTTACATGTTATCTCATCTGATCCCAACAATTTGCTTTTGTTGTAAAATATGTAATAAGTTCAACATGTAACTTTCAAAACTGCCCAGATTGTCTGTGATTCTTTCTGACCTTCCTTCTGTTCTCTTTTGTGCATTTTCTAAAAATGCTTCATTGACCATTTTCTCTTCCTTTCCATTTTCTCTTTCACTTTTTCTTTCTTTTTCTATGCCAGAACAAGGCATAGAGCCTTGCACAAATGTTAAATAATATTTATTGAATTATTAATTTTATTGAATGAAATGAATTATATAATAATTATTTATGTATACTATATTTTAATAATACTGAATGAAACACAAAGTGTCTAATGTTTCTACATTTTCTCTTTTTTAGTATTTTGATTAGTTACAGTTAAGAGGTAATATGGTATAGTGAAAAGAAGATTACATTGGAGACAGGAAGACAGGGAATTCCTCTGACACTAGTTAAGTGACCTTGGACAAGTCAATTCACCTTTGTGTGGCTTACACAATTCCCTAGAACTTATTTATTAATTTAGAGACAAGACATGATTTGCATTAGTGGAAAGAGTTCTTATACCTGGAATTCCCTTTATTGAACAAAACTTTTGTATATAGTTTATGGTTAAAAATCACCACTAGTGGGGCAGCTAGGTGGCTAAGTGGATAGACTCCATTGCCCCAGCCCTGGAGTAAGAAGGACCTGAGTTAAAATCCAGCTTCAGACACTTGACATTTACTAGCTGTGTGACTCTGGGCAAGTCACTTAGTCCCAATTGTGTTGCCAAAGAAAAAAGAATCATCACCAGAAAATAAGCACACTAGTGCCTATTTTGAATTTGTCCAGCCGTTCCAAAGGGCAATCTGGAACTATGCCCAGAAAGTCATCAAACTATGTATACTCTTTGACCCAGTTTTATATATATATAATATATATATATATATACACACACACACACATATATATATATAAGCCAATACTTGGCTTACACCTCAAAGAAATCAAAGGAAGAAGAAAAAGATCTATGTGTGCAAAAATACTTCTATTAGCTCTTTGTATTGTAGTCAAAAATTGGAAACTAATAATGGATCTTTCTATTGAGGAAAGGCGAAACTAATTGAGGCATATGAAGATAATAGAGTATAAGAAATGATGAAATGGACAGCTTCAAAGCAAATTGAGAGGAACTTATGATCTCATGTAGAGTGAAGGGAGCAGACCTAGAATGATTTATTTAATAATAACATCATCGAGAAGAACATATCTGAAAGATTTTAAAATTTTGATCAAAGCAGTGAAAAATTATGAATCCAAAAATATGAAGATGAAACATGCTCAAGCTTTAAGATGCAGAAACATACATTTTTGGACATGGCTAGTGAAGGAATTTGTTTTGCCAAACTTTGTAGATAGATAATGAAGGATTTGTTTTTCACATTTGTTCATTTTTTAAAGAAAATTTTGTTCAATGGAGGAAAGAGAGAATAGGGGGGACAGATTGATTTTATAAACTTGTTACTTGAAAAAGAAAAATAATAAGGTATTATTTTAAAAAATCATCTGCTGCACTCCCTTTAGCAACTCAGCTATGATTCCTTATCTGTTTTGTCTACACCGTCTCATTGTCCCCACTGCCACCCACTAGGTTACCAAAATTTAGAATCATTCAGAATACAGTAGGGTCTTTGGTATTGTTGCTAGGCATCGTGCTATTAAAAGCACACTTAACATTCGAACAAATTTAGAAGGCAACTACCCAAACTCACCTGAAATTATTGAATATGCAAGAGCCTTCCAGAGAAGGGAATCACAACACACCTAACTGAACATTGCCAAGAACTCACAGCAATTAACATTGATCAATAATTCACCAAACATTTATTAGGCAACTGTTATATTCCAGGGGTGGGGAACCTGCAGCCTCAAAGCCACAGGTGGCCTCCTAGGACCTTGGGTATGGCCTTTTGACTGAGTCCAAGTTTTACAGAACAAATCTTTTTATTAAGAGCATTTGTTCTGTGAAGTTTGGATTCCGTCAAAGGGTCACACTTAAGGACCTAGAGAGCCACATGTGGCCTCCAAGCTGCAGGTTCCCTACACCTGTTCCAGATTCTGTGTTGGGAAGTTGGAATACAATGAGGAGAAGCAAGGCCATTTTTGCCCTCAGATATCTTACCTTCTATCAGAGAATGAAATGTATATGCACCACAACAAAATACATACAAAGTAAATACAAGGCAATTTTTGGGAGTGCACATGGAACTTATTGGATCAAGAAAGGCCTCATGTTAACAGGTAGCTGTTGAGCTGAGGCTAAAGGAAGCTAGGAATCTAAAGAAGCATGAATGTGTAAGGACTATGATCCAGGCATGTGAGAAAGCCTATGCAAAGGCACCAAGATGGGAAATCATCTCTAAATGGTAGCTTCTCACCCTATCCCACTCCCCCCTTCCTCCAAAGAGCTCCCTGGCAAGAAAATAAGGAGACAGAATGCAGAGACCACTTTGACTCATAGCCCAGTCAACAAAGTTAAACTGCATCTCACAATGGTACCAGTATCTAGGCCAACAGTGGCAAAGCAGCCATCTCAAGGGATGATGACCCCACCCTGGTGCTTCTGTTTCTCTTCCACAGAAGAAGGAAACCCTTGATAGTGGAGACCTTATCAGCAATACATTTAAATGGAGAGAGTGGGAGAGAGAATAAGGGATTTCAGAATGATACTCTGATTTTATCTAATAAACCAGTGGTTAAAGAAGGTGAAAAATGGAGGGGAGGCTAAAATCTAAACACAGAGGTGGAATGAGGTAGGGTCTCTAGATACTCTGTTCTTGAGGTAAGGGTGGATGGGGACAAGGACAGAGATTGATAATGGATGGGAAAATAAAGAGAACAGGAAATACAAAGAGAAAAGGGTACAGTGTTATGGGGAATAAGAATGTTAGATCATGGGATATGTGCACATCTTTGGAGAAAGGAGCGTTCAGAGTAAAGGTGTAAAGGTGGCGGCTTTCTATCCTTCTATTAGTTATAGTTCATTGGAGCAGAACAGACATTATTAAAGCCCTCTTTTTCCCCCTCTCTATTTTACTTGGAGTCTTCATAGGTTCAGTTCCAAGAGTAACAACCTATGGCTGGTAAAATGTATAAAAGGGATCTTTTCCCAGATATTTTGTATGAATAATTAAGACATATTTTTGGAGACCAAGATTTCCATGAATTTAAGCCCTGGACTCTGAAGTTACTTCTCACAACATTTATCCAGTCACAGAATGGACTACTATCTTGTCCTAGAATACTTCATCATTGCTTAAAGATAAGTCTTTACTTGTGTATTAATTATATATTATTAACAAGTGTATGCACTGACTATATATCCACAATTTGCTAGTTCCTTGAATAACTAAGGTTTTGTTCTTTGTTTCCTTGCTTTTGGAGGTATAAACCCATGACTTTGGGCTGTTAAATGGTTTCACCAAACTTTGTAAATTTAGATTTATCTATTGATATTTATCCCCAAACTACTGTATACGGTATGAGTGTTTTGCTAGCACAAAAGAACATGCCACCTTACCAAAAGCATCTGCACAATCTTCTCCTTAGTCCTGTAGTGTGGTAAGCAATTGTACAACTAATAAGAATTTCATACTAGGGGCGTCCAGGTAGCACAGTGAGTAAGAGCACTGGCTCTAGTGTTGAGAAGACCTGGAGATCGAATCCCGGGCTCAGACACTTAGCACCCACCCAGAAACACCTGGCTGTGTAACCTTGAGCAAGTTACTTAACCCCGATTGCTTAGGGACGGCCAGGTGGCTCAGCAAGTAAGAGCACCGGCTCCAGTGTTGGGATGACCTGGATCAAATCCGGGCTCAGATACTCAGCACCACACCCAGAAATAATAACTGCCCGTGTAACATTGAGCAAGTTACTTAACCCAATTGCTTAATAAATTTTAAAAAAAAAAGAATTTCATACTAACCATGTGTAACTGAAGATTTTATTTTTTTTTATTTATTTTTTAAGCAATCAGGGTTAAGTAACTTGCTCAAGGTTACACAGCCAGTTATTTCTGGGTGTGGTGCTGAGTATCTAAGCCCAGATTTGATCCAGGTCATCTCGACACTGGAGCCGGTGCTCTTACTCGCTGAGCCACCTGGCCTCCCCTAAGCAATTGGGGTTAAGTAACTTGCTCAAGGTTACATGGCCAGGTGTTTCTGGGTGGGTGCTAAGTGTCTGAGCCCGGGATTCGATCTCCAGATCATCCTGACACTGGAGCCGGTGCTCTTACTTGCTGTGCTCCCTGGCTACCCTGTAACTGCAGATTTTAAATTGATCACCAAGGAGGTTTCCTTGAAAATAGGCCCTTGTCAAGGACTAACTGTGTTACTTGGAGGTGCTAATTTTCATAGATTTTACATGTATTTTTCTCAGTTTCAGACTGGATTTTAAATATATATTATTCCTACCCTCCAACTAGTTGAATAAATTTTAGTTCAAGCTGAAAAACAAGTTAAATACTACAAATACCTTCTTGGGAAGAAGAAAACACCTGTAGTAAGTAAAAAAGGAAGTAGACAAAATACAAGGTTAAGAATAGGGTATTTCAAAAGATATCTGAGCTAATGACTGCTTGACATTTATTTTAGAAGACCTGATGCCTTTTTAGAAGAGAATTGACCCAGCTGGGGGAGGAGGGGCAAGAGTATTTTTTTTTCTTTTTTTTTTTTAAGCAATCGGGGTTAAGTAACTTGCTCAAATAACACGGCCAGTTATTTCTGGGTGTGGTGCTGAGTATCTGAGCCCGGATTTGATCCAGGTCATCCCGACACTGGAGCCGGTGCTCTTACTCACGGAGCCACCTGGCCGCCCCGCAAGAGTACTTTTTCTTGTTTTTATGGTCTTGATTAAATTAAAGTGATATAGCACAGAGAAAAATGGTTCACATTCTTGACATCAATGCTTCTTATTGTTGTAGTTGGTCCTTCATTTTCAAAGAAGACCAATGACATCACAAAGTAATGTCTAGACTTGTACATGAACTGGATTTAAGTGAGGCAGAGTTACATGAAGTCATCAACCTAAATCTTCCAAACTCATTGAAGTCCAGTGGCAAGACTAAAGTCAAGATGACTGACAACAGCTGGGATTCAGTGGACGACCTTAGCTTCTTGGTCAGACAACATCAATGCAAATATACAATGACACTACTAGAGAGAGGGAGGGAGAGAGAGAGCATATAAAAGTGACACTGACTGTAACTTCCTTGAAGGCAGGGCCATGTCTTATTTAGGTTGGTATCTCCCTAGCACTCTGTACATTCTAGAAATGCCTACTAGAAAACAAAATAAAAATATATTCTCAAATGTAACTTCATCTCCTGTATCTTTTACAGTCTAACTCCCTAATTTATCTTTGCTTGACTATGATATCACTCTTTCCTCTTGAACATCTTAGCAACTGCTTTTGCCACACTCTTCATTTTAGGTAGACATCTGTCCCTACCACACTGCTACCATGTGCCTTCTTTCATGTCTACTGAAATATTCAATTCATTAATTGCATACTCATTTTCTCATCTCTTTTTCTACTAATTTTCAGGTCTTTAAAAAAAAACTCACTTTGTATAACAGAAACTCTCTGGCTGGAAGCAGAAAATCCCTTTATCTTTGCCATACATTCTCCACTGAGACCAGGGCAGAGTCAAATAGAACTGCAAAGCAAACTTTCCAAACTGAGTTATAGACTAGGGGTTCAGGTAAAAGAGAGAAGAAACTGCAGGGAAAGAGAAATTTTGGTTCAATCTTATGTTTGACTCAAAATTCTGGTAATATAGGGAAAAAAAGGCATTTTTTCTTTTTCAAATCATACTGATCTTTTTTGCATTAGAATTATAGCACTGTCTTGATCCTTAGTTAAATCAAAATTCAAGTCAAACACAGCATTCTCTTTCTTGCACTTCATACAGAATATTCTTTCTTTATCTCAGAATCTCTTCTCCATCAGTGAAAGCCCCCTTACCTTGGTCACCAGTGCCGTCTGGAATAGCTTTCCCTTTTATTTCTACCTTATTTTACCTTAAAATGAATGTTTCTCCTTTGCATGAATCCTTTTCTTTTCTCCCCCTCTCTGCCTCTGGCCTCATGACAGGAAGCTGCATTTCAGTCATTATGTCACATTTATGCTCATTCCTTCTTTAATTTATGCCCCATCCTACCCTCCTGGGACCTAGGATATAATGTGTACAAAGATATGATCAAAAATGGAATTTTATTGGCTCAGATTAGCAATTGTGGCAGCAATTCCTATAGATGCTGTTGGCAAGACAGAAGCTATAAGGTCTGCCTTGTTCCAGAGCAAAAATGAGAAATGACATCTCTGACGGAGAAGACTCCACAGAGACCTGGGTAGTGATGTGGCCTGTTCCTCTGTGCCAACAGTTCTCTTTCCCTTTATAGAATTGACAGGTGTGTAATCATTTTCCTTAGTCACAGTTTGTGTTAAAATCCCCCATTACAAAATGAATGGGAATTGAGCTCAGTGTGGATGTCACCAGTCAAAAATGAAGTCATGTCAAGCAAAGAAAATATTTTAAGTAAGTAAAAGCCTTAGCTGTGAGGATCCTTTGCTGAGCCTGCAATATGGTTTTTCAATGAAGCTATATACAAGAAAAGCAATAACATACTCTATTATTTAAACATTTCTAATCTTTCCAACCCATGACATACTTGTCCAAAACACCCTAGAATACCTTTCTTTCCCCACCTCATACCTAGCTATCAAATGATACGGGCAACTGTCCATTCACATTGTCACTTTAAACATGCATTCACATACACACAAACACACACACACACCATCCTCCCTTCTCTCTCCACTAATGGTGGCCACCACCTCCATGCTTCACCCTCCCCCAAGCTGTTCAAAAATCAAACAAGTTAAACTTAAAAGTGTGCCATGCTTTTTTTTTTCCTTCTGCGAAGCTGGTTGTCAAAGATTTACCAGCATACCCCTGCCTATTACTATTGAGGCCAGAACCTTTTCTCATTCAATCTCAGTGTCATTCATCATTGACTGCTCACTTTTACTCACTGCACATATCCAAACTGTTGCCAAGTCTCATTGTTTCTACCTTCGCAACATCTCTCCTATATGCTACCTTCTCTCCACTCACCTAGCTCCCACTCTGGTACAGGCTTTCATTATCTCATTCAAGTCTCTCCCCAGTCCAATCCAATCCACTCAGCTACCAAAGTGATTTTCCTAAAGCCCAGATCTAAAAATGTCACCTATCTAACCAATACACCCCAGGTGCTCCACTCCTTATTGCTGCCAGGATCAAATAGAAAATCCTGTTTGGCTTATAAAGCACTTCACAACCTGGCCCCTTCCTACCTTTCTTGTCTTCTCTTGCTCTGCTCCCCTTCTCGTGCTCTATGACTGCCAACACGAGTCATCCTGCTGTTACTCTCAGGTGACACTAGCCCCCAAAACCGTGTTTTTTCACTGACTGTCTTCCTTCTGGCTACCCCGGATTTCTTCGAGACTCAGCTCAAATCCACTTTGTGTAGGATGCTTGTCCCAGTACCTCTCCACTCTCTTCAACCCTCCCCTCCATTCCCCCACTGAGATTACCTTCCATCTACTCTGTGTGTGTATGTGTGTATAATATGTTAAATATAAGTACACAGTTTGCATGCTGTCTCCCCCATTAGAATGTTAGCTCCTTGAGGAAAGAAACCATACTTTTGTCTTTCTTCTTATCTCCATTGCTTAACTTTGTGCTTGGCTTCTATTTAGGGCTGAATAAATTCTCTTATGGGCAGCCAGGTGGTGTAGGGGATAGAGCACTGGGCCTGGAGTCAGGAAGACTCATCTTCCCAAGTTCAAATCTGGCCTCAGACATTTACTAGCCATGTGACCCTGAGCAAGTCACTTAACCCTGTTTGCTTCAGTTTCCTTATCTATAAAATGAGCTGGAGAAGAGAAAAGGCAAACCATTCCTGTATGTTTGCCAAGAAAACCCCAAATGGAGTCATCACAAATACTTGGACCCGAATGAATGACAACAAAACTCTCTTCCCTTCTTTCCCCATCTATAAAACAGGGATAATAAGAGTGCCTACCTTACAGGACTGCCATGAAGAGCAAATGACATGATTTGTATAAAGTGCTTTGTAAATATGAACTTCAGCTATTATCATTCCTTTCTTAAACATGTTACAGTGCCTTACACACAGTATGTGCTTAATACTTGCTGAATTGAATTATAAAATCCTCTAGCTGTTGTGGTGTGGAACTCAAGTGTCCTAACTCTGCCTGGTTCTCTTTCCACTCATTTATCCTTTGTTAAAACTAAAAATGTGTTATAGGATCAAATGATCTTAGGTTTAGAGGGAAAAGAGAATATAAGGGCAGCTAGTGGTACAGTGGATTGAGGAATAGGGGAGATCTAATTTCAAATCCAGCCTCCCTTACTAGCTGTGTGACTCTAGGCAAGTCACTTAACCTCTGTCTGCCTCGGTTTCCTACACTGTAAAATGGATATAATAACAGCATCTTTGTCAGGGTTGTTTGGGAGATAATAATACCCCCTCCCTCTCAGGGTTGTTGTGAGGATTACATGAGATACTATTTGTAAAATGCACTTAGCACAGTGCCTGGCACATAGATATTTTTTGGACTTCCTTTTTTCGAAGAGAACCAATGATATCATGAGTGATGTCTTGACTTTGTGTGTGAATTGGATTTAAGTGAGGCAGTTTTGCACAAAGTTGTCAGCCTTACTCTCTCTTCCTGAGTCACTGAAGTCCTGGCACATGGTAAGGTGCTATATAAATGCTTATTCCCTTCCCCTTTCTTTCAAGGTCCAGGCTTCAGGCCTAGCATGCTATGTCTCTCTGCCTTACACCCTTCTTTATTTGCTTCTGGAAGCTTTGGCAGTGAACTTTCAGAGTGAAAAGCACACTGCTTTCCACATATGGTAGAAAGAATCTTGTGCATCAGCTGAACGCATCCTGTACCACACACACATTCTGTTTTCTCTCTGGGCACAGCTGTTCTGCAAAAGCTGACAAAACGTGAAACCTTCTGTGCAGTAAAAAAACATGGATGGGAGAAGCTAGACTATGACTTAGAAGAGGTGACACAAGCCAGAAACAGCCACAAGGTTTCAGACTTCAAACTCAAGTGGAACATGCTTGCTGTGACAAAGATGAGTTAGGCACTGGGAAGAAACGTTAACTTTGGCTTGCCTCACTTCTGGCTTCTGCCACAACTCCTGAGGTCCTTCTTTTACAAACAGTGCCCCTTGGAAGACCTCACCCCTAACCTTTGTTTATGGCTAAAATTGAGCAGAAATGTGTATGTGAACCATCAGAAAGTTAAAAAGATCTGATTTTTTGTCTATTTGATGATGAAGTAAATAAATACAGGGATATCTAAGTGTAGTTTTATAGATTTGCTTTGGTAGGGGCCAACAAGGAACATTTTGTCAGATTTCCCGTGAGTTTTAGCTGACCCACACTTACTAGGAAACCTGTCTTACTTTCAGGGACCCATAGGAGCAATTGATGATTACCTAGGAGTTTCTGAAAGCAAAAATCTGAGCCTAGTGCAGGATTCAGGACTCTATTAAATATGGAACATTACAGAAGGCAAAGTTTCTCTTTTCTTCTCATACTCCTGACCTCACCCCTCATCTAATAATGCACAAAAGGAAAAAATTTGGAAAACATTTCTTTATGGTTTCTTTCCTTCATATAAATAGGCTATAACTACCTTTTTCTTCTTTCAAAGTCACATCTTTGCCTAGTTTCTGTTGTGGTTGCATCTAAGTTGTTCTTTTGTGTTTCAGTCCTGTCCTACTCTTTGTGACTCCATTTGGGTCTTTCTTGGCAAAGACACCAGAGTGGTTTGTCATTTCCTTCTCCAGTTCATGTACACAGATGAGGAAACTGAGGCAAGCAGGGTTAAGTGACTTACCCAGGGTCATATAGTGTGAGGCCAGATTTGAACTCATGAAGATAAGTCTTCTTGACTCCAGGTCTGGCACTCTATCCATTGAGACACCTAACTGTCCCTGTATCTAAGTAGGTAAGACAAAACTGAAGGTTCAAAAAGTTAGAAGCTTTTATTGATTTTTAATGAGGTTAAAGTTTGGGGAGGCAACAGATCATGGACTGAGATCCCAAAGGGGCCTTTTAAGTCATCTTGTCCAATCTCCTCAATTTACAAATGAGGAAACCGAGACCCAACCAGGTTAAGTGATTTGCCCAACATAATAATAAATGGTGGAGCTAGGATCTGTGCCCAGCTCCTTAAACTCCTAAGCAACAATCTTTCCATTGAACCACATTGCCTTATTGACAGTGCTCTATCAGCCTGAGCATAGCAAGGATTAATCTCTCGATTTCACAGATGCATTTAGTGATTTGACAGAAGTCACTCAGTACAAATTGGAGCTTGGAATTCTTGACAATGAGCCCATTTTGCAACTAAGAGTGCAAAAGGCAAAGAAAGCAAGGGTGAGGTAATTATGAAATTTCACAATGGTATCCCACCTATCTGCTGGGCAATCCCTTCTGTTATGTGATGAGGATACCATCCCTTATCAACTCACCACTTTTGTCTGGCAGAGCAAGAAAGTTACAGTAGAATTCTTAAAGACTTAGGAAGCTTGGCTATGCACAAGTATGTGCTATCGCTAACCTAATTTATTCTGCTCTCAGAATTTAGAATTGAGTTAGGAGATTATTTAGAAACCTAGCCTCTTACAAATGTTAGGGAGTGATAGAAGTTAATCCCAAACTTGTAGAAAGCTTTCTGTTGCCTGAGGCATGCTTTGGCTCATTTGAGTCAGCTGTTCATTTTCAATATGGTTTCAGTGTGTTGAATTGCTAGAAACAAGAAAATACATATTTCAAAGGGTCTGGCAGCTGCATCGTTTTCCAGGGGTTTGTCAAATCATGTCAACAAGTATTTATTAAGCACCTACTGTGTGATGTTCATTGTACTAAGTACTGAGGATATGTTGTTGTATTGTTTGGTCATTCAGTCGAGCCTGATTCTTTGTGACTCACTAGACCCTTCTATCCTCCACTATCTCCCAAAGTCTGTCCAAGTCCATATTCATTGCTTTCCTGACACTATCCATCCATCTCATCCTCTGCTGTCCCCTTCTTCTTTTGCCTTCAATCTTTCCCAGCATTAGGGTCTTTTCCAATGAGTCCTGTCTTCTATGGAAAAACAAAGTCCCTGATCTCAAGGAACTCACAATCTAATGGGGAAGACAACACATAAACAACTATGTACAAACAAGTTATGTGCAGGATAAATTGTAGACAATCTGGTTTGCACGTGTATGCATATGTATTCGTTTATATGTATATTCATATGTACATAATTTTATATGGATATTGTGTGTGCATGTGTATTATGACTTTTAAAAAATGATTTTAATATAAAATCAGAGGAATGAAATAGTCACTCATGGTACTAAAAAGAGTATGGCTCAGAAGCCGACTTTGAGGACCCAAGTTTGAATCTTGGCTTTGCTGCTTGCTACAAGTATGACCTTAGGCAAGTCATCTAACTTCCTTGGTCATCAGTTTCCTTACCTAGCAAATGAAAGGTTTAGATTAGATGAGCTCTGGGGTTCCTTCCACTCTTGGTCTATGATCCTATAGGTGGGTGGGTATGGAGCTCACTTTCTAATTTCTTTTGTTAGCAGAAGCTCTGCTATTTGAATAGTAGATTCTGTAATTCTCAATCGAGAATTGATTTTGGGGCTGCATGTGATTTAAATGGCAAAGACATTGTCCAGATTATCTAGGACTCATCCTTCAATAAGGTGAAGTGGCAAACTGGATTTAAGTGCCAGCATTCCTTCCACACATTCTCTGAGGAACATTAAAAGATTGGATGAGAAAAACACTCCACCTTTCTTTCCCTTAATGTTCTCATATGGAAGCTTCCATTTTCAACTCTTTTTTTCTGTCCTTTTTTTCATACTTAGATGGACTATGGATGGCTGCCCACCATCAGCCATCACAGTTTAGATTCATCCAACCAACTGCTCCCTGCATCATGTGCAAACTGCAGCTGAAAGCTGAGGCATGGCTTGTATGCCAAGAAGTATCAGACATTCTGGAAAGCAATTTGGAACTGTGACCAAAAAGTTATTAAACTGTGCACACCCTCTGACACAGTGATATCATTACTAGGGTTATACCCCCAAAGAGATTAAAGAATGAGAGGAAAGACTCATATATACAAGAATATTTATAACAATTCTTTTTGTAGTAACAAAGAACTGGAAAGTAAAGGGGTGCCCATCAACTAGGAGATGACTAAACAAATTGTGTTAAAGAAATGTCATGGATTACTATTGTACTATGAGAAATGAGGAAAGAGATGGTTTTAGAAAAAGATTTATATGGACAGATGCAAAGTGAAGTATGTAGAACCAGGAGAACTATTTATACAATAACAAAAATACTATAAATGCAAATATATTAGAAAGATTTTAGAGTTTTAACCAATGCAATGATCAACCATGCTTCCAGGGAAGTGATGATGAAGCATTTTACCTTCCTGCTGACTGAGAAGTGAGGGATTCAGGGTACAAAATAAGACATAGTCAATCCAGAAATTTGTTTTGCTTGACTGTCCATATTTGTTATGAGTTTTTTTTCTTAAGGGGAGGTAAAGAAAGAAAACTGATTTTGATTCATTGAAAAAAAATTTCACTTTAAAATGTCACATTACAAAATAGGACATAATAAGTAATGAAAGGGAAGTAGAGACAAATAAGTACTATAAGAATTCAGCGGGAGGAGAGATCACTTTCTGGATAGACCAACTCTATTCAAAAATTAGAATTCTGAATAGTCCTCATTATAAACCATGGTTCAGTTATATTGCTAGAAGCTGGGTAAGAGTAAAGGAAACCACCCCTCCTGGAAATCCCAAATCCTAACATCAAGCTCCAGCACATGAAATTTCTAACATATGTACTTTATTTTTCCATTTAGCTTTTCTACTATTCATCAAGTTTGGAACAATAATGGTTTGCCTCAAAAAGAAGACTATAGTTATCTAATTTAATTTAATATGCAAGGACCTTCCTCTTTCTAGTGTAGTCTGCTCCAATGTCACATATAATGAGATGGATGAAAAATCCAAATTGTAAGCACGGGATCTTAAATGAGAGTTACAGAGCTGAATGTCATTTATTATTATCTATGTAATAACAATAATAACTAACAATAAATAGTGCTTTTTAAAGTCTGAAAATCTCCTTTGATCCTCACAACAATGCTGAGAGGTAAATGCTATTATTATCCTATTTTACAAATAACGAAACTGAGATAGAGATTAAGTGATTTGCCCAGGGTCACACAGGTATCTAATTCTGGATTTGAACTCAGTTCTTTGGGACTCCAGGTGTTCAGCAGTCTATCTACTGCACAATTTAGTAATCTCATTAGCTCCCCTTTAACAAAGTGTAACCATGACTTTCCCCCCTTCTTTGTCACCATCACTGACCTAATTGTCTGCTACCCATTCTGACTTGACTTCTATTCTCTTCCTCTTTGTCCCCCCTCCTCAATGCCTAGTCCTACTGTTAAATAAACAATAGAGTTCTGGGGAAAATTGTCTTTCCTGATGTTAGAAAGAAGGCAGATGGTACCATC
Organism: Petaurus breviceps papuanus; assembly: GCF_028583685.1. Classification (NCBI taxonomy): domain Eukaryota; kingdom Metazoa; phylum Chordata; class Mammalia; order Diprotodontia; family Petauridae; genus Petaurus; species Petaurus breviceps. The sequence continues at coordinate 45,520,223 of NW_027187391.1, forward strand.
CCTCTCCTCTTTTCAAGAGCATATTTTGGTTTTTTTCTTTCTCTTTTGATAAGGAATGAGAAATGTGAGATATCACAGAATCATAGATTATTAGGTGTGAAAGAGACCTTAGAGATCATAGTCAGTGCAATCCAACAAATTTTTATTAAGCCCCTTTTATATTCAAGGCACTCTGCAACATGTTGGGGGTTCCAAAGCAAAATTGAATTAGACTTGACCCTCAAGGGAGGCTGTATTCTGCCATAGTGATATACGAATATAAATAACTAAATACTAAGTATTTACAGAGTAATTTCAAGAGAAAGAAAGTGCTAATAACTGGGGGACAGGTATATGTAAAGGTTTCACATAGGAGATGACCAAGTAAGCTGTTTTTTGAAGGAAATTGGGAGTTCTGTGTGGTAGAGGTGAGTACAGAATGCGTTGCAGATATAACCTTACCACTTGTACAAAGGCACAGTTGGGAGATGGAAAGATGAGTAAAGGGTACAGTTAGCAGACAAATTTAACAGAACAAGAACTGTATGAAGGGTAGTAATATGATTAAGAATGGAAAGGCAGGTGGAAGCCAGATTCTAAAGGACTTTAAATTCCAAGCTGAGGATTATGGATATTATTCCATAAGCACTAGAGAAGCATTGAAGATTTTTGAACAAAGGATGTAACATGATCCTAACCATTCATTTTACTGATAAGGAAACTAATACTCAAGATTCCTACTGGGGGAAGGGGGGGGGGTGTCATGTGGAATTAAGAAGCACAGTTGTTAACATAAAAAATAATATTTGGTCTTCCCGTTGTCATGAGGACAGAGATCAGTATATTAAAGCCAGAGAAGGGGGTTCATAAGGCAAAAAGCAGTGCTTTTTCCTTAAAAAAAGATATATATTGTGTGTTAATTTTGGCCAAGATGAGATTGCCTTGCTCTTTTAGCTAAACTCTCTCCAAGTTCGTGGGTTAGACTTTGCTGTCTGTCTAATGGTGAAGTCTGCTAGATTCTAATGTTAATGGAAACTCAGTTGGTGATTTCTTTACCCTTTAGGGCATCTGTCATTTATAATCAAAGAGAGTGACAGGTGTCAGCTTCTTTAGCAAGAGACAATTGAAAAAAATCTGTTTGTATACATAAATGAACTAAAAACAAGTGGGAGTGAGGTGAAAGTTCAAAATTACTCTTGAAACAAATAGAAAGCAGGATTTCAATCACTTCTTCTGCACCTACAGAAATGGGATGAACCAACCAAATACAATATTTATCTTTTCCAGATTTTATTTCCATCTCACCTAAAGTCCTAGGTTACAATCCTTGCTCAATTAATGTGGGCACTCATACAATTTTTAGGTTCAGGGTTTTTTTTATCTGATAGGTTATGAGCATAGAGACCCCCACCAAGACATAATGGATAAAGTTGGCCTTATTATCAGGAAGACCTGGGTTTGAGTCCTGCCTCTGACATAAACTAGCTCTGTGACTCTAAGAAAGTTACTTAATATTTCAGTGTCTCAGTCAAACCTTTTAAACTATAAATTACATATGAGGTGCCAGTCTGCATCTGTGCAGAAATTTTCCTCCCATGGATGAAATTATAATATATATTTCATACTCATCCGCATTCATGTTGTTTCCCCCCAGTACTATGTAAGCTCTCTGAGGGCAGGGATTATTTGGTTTTGTCTTTGTATCCTACATGTATTGAACTGAATGCACCTTGACATCCAAGAGGAAATACAGAATCTAGGCAAACACCACAGGGATAAATATTCACCCAAATGGTGCTTCCTCTGCCATTACTGACATTTAGCATCAGAGGCTGATCTGAAACCAGCCAGAACTTAGAGAGGGTTATGTTCAAGTCATCCTCTATCTAGGGAAACTATAGGAAGGCTAGGTTAGTCCATTCTAGGGCTAATACAAAGATTCAAGTACCTTTTCCTAATGTCTTCCAGGAATCCTGCAGACAAATATGGGTCCCCAGAGCCCTTGTTGGTCCATACCTTCCCTTCTGGATCTGGCTCTAGGCCTATACCAGTACCCTTCAGGCAGTGATGATGTTTTTTACAGACAGGAGATGGGTTATTTCTGAGTAAAGAAACACTTCTACCAAGTGAGAGGTTTGGAACACTTGATATTTTTCCTAAGAAACTGAGAAACACTGGAAAATACTTGGTATCTCAAGTCCCTATCCCTATTTCAAGTCCCCAAGCTATTGTTAAATTCTGGTTTCTCCACAAATGACACAAAACCACAGACATGTCAAGAATAACAACCTTGAAAGATTTTAGGATTGTGTTCATTGAAAGAATTCCAAAGGACCAATAAAGAAGCATGTCACCCATGTCACCTGACAGAAGGTGATGGATAGAATCCAGATGAAGAATGAGCTATACATGATTGGATAGAGATACTATGGAAAACTGTTTTGTTTGACTCTAAATATTTGGTATTAGGGTTATCATTTTTTAAATTTAATTGGAAGAGGGAAAGAGGGTGGGATAGGGATAGTGCTCCCTGTTAGAAAAATGAAAAGAAAACAAAAGGGATCATAGACAAGCAGAATGGCTTTGAATGTTATATGTTGAATTTATTATATACTTAAAAAGAAAAGCAAGCTCTATGTAATGTGGATTCAGTTTCATATACAATCTTCTGTTTTACAATGAATATCAAAATGTTCATTGTGTTTAGTGTTCAGAATAAAAATTAAATGAGAGTTCAGATGATCAGAATAAAAATAAAATGAAATTTTAAAAATGCCTTCTCAAGATAAGTTACATAGCTGAGTTGAAGATGTGAGTCCCACCAAAAACTCCAAACTAGAAAATAAATCCCTAAACAACATAAGGTGTTGAGGACTGGCCTCCAGAAACAAAGTCATATGATAGTACTCAGCCAATAGTTTTGACATGGACCTATTCTATGTGAGGTGTAAGGGAGATGACAAGTCCCAAGTCTAGGATGCTGGGGCAATGGTCAACACCTGATGTGTGAGCAGGGAGGCCACTACTGCTAGGCAAATATAAAATTCCCAAGGAAAAGTCCAATGGGAATCCAGATTATGCCCTGAAGCCTGAGATATGATTAACCTCCTTGTAGCATGTGTAACTACAAATGTTGCTGGTCATAAAATTATCCAGCTCTTATTAAAAACCAGCTGCAGCCCTGGGTTCAGCGACCTCCTAAGGGAGAGATTTCCACAAGATAGCAAAATACTGTGTGGAAGGGGAGCTCTTTTCTAGCATTTACTCTACAGGAGTGCCTTTTAAAGTTTAATGAGGAGATCTTGATAGAGACCAGGTTCCTTCATATTAAGAGCTTTAAAAAAAAAAAATAAGCAGGGCCAGATTACACTATGCTACTTGGTGGGCAGCCAGCCTGCAGTTCTAACTATGTACTCCTTTCTAGAAGGATACATACACTTACATGCAGTCATGTTCACATGTGATATCGTGAGACATAGGAGACAGAATGCTGGACTTGGCATCAGGAAGACCAGGATTCAAAACCTTCCTTTATCACTTATTACCTATGTGACCCTGGGTAAGTCACTAAACCTCTGTATACCTCAATCAAACCCCTTAGAATTTACCAAGTCATGGAAGCATCACAAACTGCCCTGACTAAAGGGGTCCATAATAGAAGTCCCCCATATAAAAGAAATCATAGATCCTTCACCCACCCATTTGTGTCTATACGCTTACTTTTTCTCTATCCAAATTTTATATGCTTAGACTTATTTTCTAACCACTTCACAGAATCATAAAACTATAGAATTGCAAGAGATCAGAGACTTCATCTACATCAGCCTCCAAAAATGGACCAAGCTGCCTCACAAGATAGAGAACTCACAGTAATCACAAGTATTCAAATAGAGATTGGATGACTCCATGATATGTCCATATTTAATTGTTAGTGTTTCCTGACTTGAACTTGGTCTCTCTGTCCCTTCTCTTCATTGTACCTTCTTCTGCCTTATGGAACCAAGCAGAACAAGACTTTTCCACACAACAGGTCTTCAAAGACAGTGAAGAGACCCATCACATACCACTGTGTTTTCTCTTTTAAGAACAAAGCATTCATTTCCTTTTATTTTAACTGATTTTCATATACCATGGTCTCTAGGATCCTCAAAATCCTGGTCACATAATGAAGCACATGGAAATATTCTGCTTAATAAGCATTTGCTGAATTGAATTGAATACTCCAATGTGGTTTAACAACTACAGAAAACACCAGGAGGTGGATTACTTACTATTAATATTTTAATTTCCTCTCCTTCATATAAATGCCACAATATTCATTTTAATGGATGGCTTCTTCATCTTGGGATTTCATTCTGCTCCTAGTAATCTATCTAGGGATTTAGCATCTTTTCCCCCATTTAATTTCATAAAATGTAAATATATTCTCTACCAAGAAAACTCAGAGCTTGAATGCCTATAGAATGTAGGTATATAATAACAACTAACATTTATATTATGATTACTATGTTCCTGGAACTGTGCTAAACACTTCACAAATATTATCTCATTTGATCCTCACAACAACTCTGAAAGGTAGGTGGTATTATTATCCCTATTTTACAAATGAGGAAACTAAGGCAAAAAGAGGTTCAATGACTTACCCAGGATCAGAACAGCTAGTAAACATCTGAGTCTGGATTTGAATTCAGGTCTTTTTGATCTATCCTCTGTGCAATCTACCTGCCTAGATTTTTTTTTGCTTTTTTTTTGGAGGGGGGAAGGTAGGGCAATTGGGGTTAAGTGACTTGCCCAAGGTCACACAGCTAGTAAGAGTTAAGTGTCTGAGGCCGGATTTGAACTCAGGTCCTCCTGACTTCAGGGCCAGTGTTCTATTCACTGTGCCACCTAGCCACCCCACCTGCCTAGATTCTTAACCTTCCTCTCTCTACATCTCCCATCTTCCCTCAATGACATAGGAGCATTTCATTTTTCATAATCCAAAAAAAAAGCTTTTCCTGGATAGTTTTCCACTAAAATTATTTTAAACCAGTGGATTTCAGTTATCCATTCCCTCTCTCCCTCTCTCCAAATATATGTATATATGTAATGTATATGTAAAATGTGTGTATTCCACATACTCACACACATACATATACACATATATGTACATATATACATGTATATACCTGTGTGTACAAATATATTTGCCATCCTCAAAATATTACATTATTTTATTTCCAATGTGTAACCCTCATTTAAATAACCTCCAAATATTTTATGCCATTCCTACAAAAACAAAAACTAGTTTCAAAAGCAATACAATAACTGGTCTCTGAGTTGTTATGGGAGAGAAGGGTTTGCCCCCATAATAAGAAATCTTCCATTCACATCTTGAAATCTTAAACTCTGGCTGTATATTGAAACTCTCTTAGTCTAAACTGCCTTCTCCAGTTCCAAACTGTTATCAGCTCCAGCAGCCTATGAAAACAGGTGGCAAATGTCCAGAATAAACCTTTAACCTGTGGCCAACTGCTCTGAAATTCAGTTTCTCCCTACTTCTCCTGCCCCCTGTTTTTCACCTTCTTCCAACAGCTCCCTCAGCTTAAATGTCAGCATTGATTTCCATTTAAAAGTATCAAATGACCCTTTTGGTCCTAAGCAATGTAAAGGGGAGGGGAAAGAAACTAACTATACAACAAATATAACGTATATGAGGAAGGACTTAAATACATGTATATGAATACAAATGTACCCTCATCAGCAAATTTTAAAATATGCTGTCTTTTTTTAAATCGAAATAACAAAACAGAGGTTTTATGCCATATGCTAAATGACCTGCCAGGTCCAAATAAGCTAATCTTTCAGAAAAGACAATTTGTTTTTATTAACCTCTAAAAGCCTTTTTTTCCAATTCACCCTCATTAGGTGAGTTTCAGCATTTAAGAACCAGGGGGCCATTAAGAAGTAACCATGTGATGACTTAGTATGGTTTTGCTTCAAAGAATATAAGGTTTTAATGGTCCCTTTTGAAGACCACAGAATCACAGCTAGGAAGGACTAAAAATGCATGCTACACTTTCCAAGGGATTCATTTCTTTCTGATACTTTAAAAAAAAACAGCCAAGCTGTAATAATTATTCAGTCTAAACAGCCCCAAGTAAATGAAACAGCCCTTAGACAGCTGTCAAGATTCAGTCTTCCGGAAGCTTTGATTTTAATGAAACTCATTAAGGAAAGAAATTAACAGAAAATATCATAATCTGTCTTCTTTCAGAAAGCTAAACAGAAACAAAGGGTTTCTTAACCTGACAAGTAATTTGACCAGTCAAGCTCTTTTCTTGCATTTAGTCATCCCCAGTGAGGTTAACATTCTCAGTTTTGTGGATGCCATTAGACAGCTTCACATGTCAACAGGAGTACATTAAATAAAAGTCTTACCTCCCAAGGTATTAGCATACAGTTGTCTAGAATACAGGCTCCTTGAGAGTAGGGATTGTTTCAGTCTTTAAATTTGTGTTCTCATGGTATTTGACACATAGTTGGAACTGAAAAAAAAAACTTGTTGGTTGTTGGTAGATTGACTGTCCACGTGTTGTATGTTCCAAATAATGACTGTGCAATCTTTGAACATCCAGAGTAACGAAAAGTGATGGATGAAATTTTTTTTTCCAGAAAAGGGCTAATCATAAGGATTAATCTTCTGAATGAAAACATTTCTACCTCAAAACCCTAATCTTCTAATTCATCAATCTTGCAAGTACTATATGACCTCCTGTTCAGAAAATTGATAAGAATATTAAGTAGAATTTAAGCTTCTTGAGAGTAGGAACTATTTTTTTAAGCTACCAGCGCAACATCTGGAACACAACAGGTACTTAATATTTGTTGACATGAAATTGAATTGAAATACTTCATTTGTAGCTGTTAGATACACTATGTAGCTGTGTTTTTATTACAATAAAAGGAGCACCATAAAATATACACCCCTCCCTTTGCTCTCTATCATGTCATCCAAAATAGAGATAGAATATTCCCAAAAAGGGAATGAATAATTCATCTGGCATTAGTTTGTGTGCACTTATCAGGACATTCTGTGCTCAATAAAAGTCTTTAAAATCAACCTCTTCCCAAATTGGATCCTAGTGATAGTTAGGCTCGTTTCTTTTGAGTGGTCTAATCTAGCTTTGTTTGAATACACTTTAGCTATCTGATCAGCTATATGTCTAAAAGAGTCATCATTTTTTTTTTCTGAGGAGACTCCTAATTGGAAAATGGCTAAACAAACAGTATATGCATAGGAAGTAATATTTTTTGTGAAATGAAAATTAAGAATTCAGAAAAATGTGGGAAGAGCTGTCTGAACTAAGCAGAGTAAAGTAAGCAGAACCAAGAGAAAAATAATCATAATCATATCAAGAAAAATAATACTAAGAAGATCATAATTCATATAAATGCAATAACTATTTTTGACAACAGAAAACTAATGATGAAAATGACTTCCCTCCTCTTTGTAGAGAGACAGTAGACTACAAGTACAAAACTTGTCAAGCATGGTCACTATGCTGATTTGTTTTGCTTAATAATATAGTCTATGCTTCTCTGTTACTAGTGAGGTTGAGGGTTCCACTGGAAAGGGGCAGGTTATTGAAAAAGACAGCAAAGTTAAAAAAAATAGAAGTATAATGCATTTTCTTGTTTTGTTTTTGTTTTTTAAGGAGGTTAGAGTTGAGAAATTAGAAAAGTAAAAAAAGAGAATATCAAAAGCTTTTAGAGACGTCACACAAGAAAAGTTGGACCACATACCCAGCAGGTAGGGAAACTGTCAACGTGTGTTTTCTGGAGACTAGTGATGCCCTGTCATAAAAGCAGAGATTGTCAACCAGCTACCTCCTTTAGTCAATACTCTGCGCCCTCAGAAAGGTGAAGGATTTTAGAAGGAGGAATTGGCCAACTTAAGGTGTAAATGATCTAAGATGCTTTAATGGGTTCCTAGTAAGTCATGGAGTTCAATTCCCTCCCATTTTACAACCCAGAAAGATTGAGTGACTGAGTTCCTCAAGCTAATATTGTCTGAGGCAGGGAAGGAGAAATAGAATATTACAAACGAGGAGTTTTATACCTGATAGTCAAAGTTCCTGTCCTAGATTGGATTGTTCACTTTCTCCACATTTACTATTAGGCATTAGCTGAACCCTGGATGCATTATGAAAAGCTTCCTGTAGGTGCTACCCAAAGCTTCTTGCAATCTCACATTATCTCACATGATGTACATACGGTATGTATCACGACTTTATAATGACACCATGACAGAATAATCAGGAAAAATCTTCTCTAGGACCACAACTGAGCAAGGTAGCCTAAGTAATCTATAAAGAAACTTTACCATGGATTCAATGATAGCATTACTTTAGCTATTTATAATCCCATCTGAAATCAGAAAGAATACTCACTGGGAACCCCTATTTATAGGGAGATCCATCCCCTCCTTCACAGTGCTTTGCATATATAGCAGTTTTCATCCTAATTCTCAATATTCCTCTTTTCTTTTATTAAATACTAGTTTCTAGTGTTGTAGTTGGCTAAAATAAATTCCACCTTAATTCCGTCCATCTCCAGCCCTTTTTAAGTTTGTTTGTGCTACATTGTTTGCATGCTGAAACAAGAATAGTAATAATCAACCAGATTATCCTTCATTTTGCACAGTCATTGGATCTCTTCATTGCACAGAGCCTGTGCCAACTTCAAAAGAACTCAGCCAACCCCTACAAAGCTCATCTTCTAAATCTTCACCATGCACTAATGAGGAAGGTGAATGGCAAAGTACCATTCCCTGTATCTTGTAGTGGGAGACACTGAGGCACAGAAAAGCTCAGTTAGTAATACAACTGGGAATGAATGGCTCATCCACGCCCCACATCAAAACTGTGAGCTCATGTATCACCTCATTCTTTTTTCTTTTTGGATGGGGGAAGGTAGGGCAATTGGGGTCTAAGTGACTTGCCCACAGTCACATGGCTAGTTTTTTGTGTTAAGTGTCTGAGGCCAAATTTGAATTCAGGTCCTCCTGACTCCAGGGCAGGGGCTGTATTCACTGTACCACCTAGCCGCCCCCATATCAGCTCTAACTTTCAAAATAGTATTTTTTAATAAAAGCTCTTTTGTCCATCCAATAAGTATGACATCACCTTCCAAGTCTCCTTAGCTAAAATAGCCAGTCAAGTCTTTCAATATAACAAATTCTCAATTTTTCATATCACAGAATTATTCTTTTAAAGAATTATTCCTTTGAACATTCTCATAAGCTGCAAAAAAATAATAGCCTATAAATGAGCGGATGTTTTGTCGAAGGCTTTAAAAATTCTGTATAATTTTAGACTTGTTGCTCTGCCTCTTTCCTATTACATAATGGGATTTTTATATGAATAAATGTGACATAAACTTAGATTCAACACATCTTGTTTAATCTTGTCTGAAATTAATTTCTTCAACAATTTAGGTGCCTTGGGAAATTTTCATAACTAAGACTTGCCAAAAGGCAAACCAAAAGATTTCAATACTTTTAAGACATTTCATTGGTGTGCATAGTAGTATCAGGATTAGCATGAGAGAGACCATTTTGTTCAGTGGTTTCAATCGACCCCATTTGGGGTTATCTTGGCAAAGACACCAGAATGGTTTGCCATTTCCTTCTCCTGCTCATTTTGCAGATGAGGAAACTGAGATAAACTGGGTTAAGTGACTTCCCCAGGGTCACACAGCTAGTAAATGTCTGAACTGAGGAACTGAGCCTTCCTGATACCAAGTCTGACATGCTATCCACTGCAGTGGATGGTCTTGCAGTCCTCCACCAGTTTGATCACTGAAGCTAGTGATCACATTATCTCCTAAGTATAGATCAGAACACATCTACAGCTTAGTTAATGGTTTTGAAGAATTGCTATGGCCAAAAATCCCACCAACCTAGAATCTGATGATGAAAGTTTTAAAATAAGCATTAAATAGGAAGCATCTATTCCTTATATTATCAGTTAACATTTATATTTTTATAATATATATTATATAATATTTTTCTGGGGGAAGCATGAGATACTAGATAGAGAGTGAGTCGAAGTCAGAAAGACCTGTTTTCAAGTTCTGTCTCTGACCTATACTTTCTGTGTGTCCCTGGCTAAGTTATTTAACCTCTTGATACCCCTAATCAACTCCAGTTATACATTAGGAAGCAGATACCAATTTGTTTTGGTAGAGGGAGATTCCTCATTGGGGATTCCCTATTCCAATAATATCACAGGTCCAGTACACCTTAAAGGGCAGTTAGGTGACTCAAGGGATAGAGTGCCAGACTTGGAGTCAGAATGACCTGAGTTCAAATCTGGCCCTGGACACTTACTAACTGTGTGACCCTGGCCAAGTCACTTAGCACTCTTTGGTTCGGTTTCCTCATCTGCCAAATGAGCTGGAGAAAGAAATGGCAAACTACTCTAGTATCTTTGCTAAGAAAACCCCAAATGGCTCACAAAGAGTTAGACATGACTAGAACAACTGAACAACAAAAACCATTCCATCTTAATTTTTCCCCTCTTTGGGAATATACTTTATAGCATGTCAGTGCCATTCATAGAATTAGTATCTTAGCTCTTAAATTTTATAATTCTTTTTTAAAATTATAGCATATAACATACAAAGTAAATGTACTATAGTTATCAATGAATGATTGCAGTACCTATAGCAAATAAACTATGGCCAAAAAAAGTTTTATAATTTCACATTGTTCCTATACACTAATGTAAATATCAAATGGGAAAAGGTACAAAAGAAAATATACAAGGTGAATTCTTAACTACAGTCCTTAATGGAGTAGGAAAGAGCATTAAAATCTAACAATGAAAATAATAAAAAAAATGAAATAACAAGAAATGCAGTCACATAATCACACAAGCATATACACAGGCACACACACACATATCCAGTTCCATAATTAATCCTTTCCCTTCCTGCTTTAGGGTTATTTTCAATGACTCCAAACTTAACTAAATAAAAAAGACAGATAGCCTTGAGCTTCTGTGACTACTCTAGTCATAAATAATCAGAAATTGTTGGTTTACATAGAATGTCACTGGATTTTCTTGGCCAAATAAAGTAAAAGCTTTGTTTCAACTCAAGTACTTGGCATTTTGTATTTATCTGCTTGATGATTCTGTGTTGTTTAAAAAAAAAGGTACTTGAGTGATTTTTATTTTGTGCAAATTCAGTACATGACTAAAAAGTATCAACAGAGCTCAAGTTTAATATTCATTAATTCATTCATCACCTCTAAAGAAAATGTCAGTAAACACAAGGCACATGCCCTATAATTTCAAATAGATACCAACGAATTTTTTTTAAGAGTACAGAATATGTGATGGTACTGGGTGAGTCTATGTGGTTCTGTGTTGCAAAACTAGCTATTTTTTTCATTTATTTTTAAAATCATCTTCTCTTGAAATGCTCATTAATCATTTATCAGAGACAATTTGACCTCATGCTTTAATTTCTTCTGTTGTCTTTCACTGCTAATTTTGACATTCAAGAAAAAACCCTGAAAAATGTGAAACCTATATTCCATACTTCTATTATATTTCTTTTCACATAGTTAATTATACATCTCTTTTCATCGCTAAAAATTCATGTTGCTGCCCACAATCAGTTGGGCTCTAAAGAGATCACAGGTAAATTTTTATAGTGATGGGTAGAAGTCAGAAAGCACAGATTCTCACAGAATTGTGCAGCCACTTTGCCTGATTCCTACTCAGCCCTAATCCCAAGGGTAGAGGTTTGAATAGACTGTCTTTTCTGCAGCATACAGTGCTTTGGAGTCCACAACTTTGTTCTGTTAACTCATTATTAACTGTGAACTTTTGTTCTTCCCTCATTCCACTGGATATGGGCATTGCCAGGTGTGCACATCTGTTCCAACAGCTGACCAGATTCAGTTCCATCCTAAATGAGGCTGTTGTAACATTTTTGAAATTAGGTTTAAACTAAACCTACTCCTTAAATAGCCACAAGGTTTAAAACAGTTGATTACTTACATATAAACCTTTATTCATGCATAACTGTATTTCTCCTGTCTGGGCTGCCATGGCTTATCAACAGTGTTGCTACCATTTGCTTTGTTAGGCACAAATTAATGCACCAGAACCATATAATTTATCCATGCCATTTTGTCAAGCCTGTTCTCATAGAAATAGCCTGAGAAAACCCCGACGTTCCCTTGTCCTCCCTCCAAGAAATCATGTTCTGCAGCTCCCGTTTGTAGCAATGGGTCAGCGTGCTCTCCTGCCAACATCTGAGGTGATGGAAATCACACTCTTCTCTGTTTTATGGTGTAGCAGGTAAGCTGATTTGTGTGTACATGGAAGAATTATGACATCGGCATAATGGAAAACTTCTGACTACATGGAATTTTTGGAAAGGCCATTAATAGGCCATTCAGTGAATCAAGGACAAAGAGTTGATTTACTGATTTAACTTGCGATTGTACATTTCTTTCTTTTAAAAATGACAGACTGCTCAGCTACATTATTACCCTGACAAAATTGATTCCGATAACATATTATAATGCAGGCAGCTTAGAACACTCGAACATGCCCAATTGCAACAAGAGGTCTTTCCACCTTGTCTAGGAATCCTCAGGTCTAATGTTAAGACATACAACAAAACACCTTCTGGCAAGTATTGTTAAAGCTGTCATTAAAAGACCTCCAAAAGTCTTTAACTCTGCAATTGAAAGTGTTTCCCAATCCTCTTACCCTCAACATAACAAATCCCACTGTTTCTTAAATCCAGTGTTTTGTAAATTTGATATTCTATGACTTATGGGGTGTATTGTTAGGGGGAGGGGAAATACCATATTCTCCTTAATGAAACTGAAAAGAGGCTTTAGTGAAAAGGGAAAAGAAAATCAAGAGTACTTCTTTCATCACGGTATGGGCATAATTCTAGAACTAGAAGACACAACAATATTGCTAACCAATTACAGTTCTGTCTGGGTCATGTGCTATCTGTAGCAGAAAGAAGCAAGATGGCAGATGCCCTGGGTTATTTTAATTAATTTAATCATGTGACTAATTGGTCTCTGCTGGGTTTCTGTGGTAACTGCTTCCTAAGTGCTGATGGGCAATTGTGTTAAATGTAGCTTGGAAACCGCACGTAGGGTGCACTGCCTTCTAGAGAGCAAAGGGAATTGTACAGCTGTGCTTGGAAGGTGCTCCTGCTGGGGCTTTGATTATCTCACTGCAGAATGTTTACAGCTGTACTGTCCTCTCTGCCTCTCTTGAAATAGACTTTTCCATCTGATTTTCTGAAAAGATGTGCTGCCTACCTACAGACTCTGGGCATATATCCCCAATGGACATAGGAAAATGCATACATGTATACAAAACAGTCATGTTCTATAAGCTTTTGGGTGTCAGACTTAGAAAGGCAACTGCAATAAAGAAATATCCATATGAAAGTGAGGAGTGAAATTAAGGGTACTCTTCTGTGAATAATATGAAACCCCAGAAGCTATCATGCGTTATTCATTGCTGTCCAAATGATACTAATAAGTCATTCCTTTAAATGCCTTCTGGGGTTTATGATTTTTCCCCCCATCCTCTTGCAGTCTCATTTTTCCCTGTCACTGAGTGGGTGCGTGGGAGAATGAGTGGGTGGTTGGCCAGTTTTAGAGCACAGTCTACTGCAAACAGATGGAAGGCAAATGACTTCCAAATTCTCTCATGAAGTGGGATATGTTTGTGTTTGTGCAATGCATTCTAACACCTGTGCAGAGAAAAATAAAATGTAATCACAGATTTCCCTACACAAGGGGTTTATAAAAAAAAAAGCAAGCAAAACCATTAGCTTCAAAGCAGAGTTACTGCTACACATTACCAAGCTTCTCCTCTTACAATAGTTGTTAGTTAATGTCTTTCAGGACAAATAACTCCCCGCCACCCCTAGTAAAGGCCAACCAATGTTGAAATCCTTACAGAAGCAACAAGAGAAACCGCTTTCTCAGACTGTTTCCATATCTATTATAATAGTGTCCAGAACAGTGCTTGTTCCATAGAACTCATGAATGGTAGGGAGTCATTGAACTGAATATGTTGCATTGTTTTTTCCTTGACAAACACAAAAGTGACCCACAAAAGTGACTCCTTTGTGCCAAGCAAAGCCCTTTGCCTCTAATTTTATACGGTAAAGGGATGTTTCACAGCCTGCACAGTTCCAGTTCAAAAAAAAATGTTCGATCTTGCATTTCAGTATGAAGAGGTACCTTGGTGAATCAAACTAAATTGGCTTCATCTAAAGATTCACGTTAGAAATGAACATTTAATGGGCTGGCTGGTTTCATTCCTTTAAGAGCAGACAGGGGATTCTCCTAAATCTCACAATGGTATCTGACAGCAAGTCCAGGCAACCACATGTTATTTAATATAACATCTCACTGTAAAATAAAGACGGAGACCTTGCCCACATCCATTATGTGCCTATAACGTGAATGGAAGAATTTGAGTCCATGATACTGCTAGTTTTGTGAGTCTAATGACACCCATTTCCAGAGGTGTCTGTCTGTTCCAGGTGTTTTACCAAACAGTTTTGAAATTGTCATTGAATCTACAAGCTCCAGACACTAGAAGGAGAATATTGTCTCCTACAGGGAGGCAAAACTGCTCCCTCACGCATTCTGCCAAGTTCCTTCTTGAACAAAGTTATTTTAAAAGCCTGCATGGGGGGTACAAAAACCACCTAGGACAGAACCAGGGCTAGAGGTAGGAAATGCAAACAGTTGCCCAAGGCACGAGACACAGCAGGGGATAATGAGGGATGCCTTTTAATATCGCTTTTAAGAAATGAACTTCTATGCCAGAAAAATGCTCTCTGTCCATCCATCAATCAGTTAATCAACCAGCATTTATTAAGAACCCATGTACAAGGCACTGGGAATACAAGTATAATGAATGAAACAATTCCTACTTACAACAGGCATGCATGTAAATATAGACAACCTAAATAAAAAATAAATACAGAGTAGTTCAGTACAAGGGAGTATGGGAGGTATTTGTCATGGAAGTCTTCTTTTTATTCTGTGATAAGCCCAGTCACATGAATTGCAATAAAAGCTTCAAGCTTCCAATGGACAATAATACATTGGAAAGGGGGAGCATTTTCTGACATTCCTGTTCCCTTCTCCTAGGAAACAGCTGTGTGTGTGTGTGTGTGTGTGTGTGTGTGTACATATAGACACACACTCTACTAATGGGTCTCGCTGCCTCCATCTTTCAATCTATCCTTCACACAGGTGTCAAATTGTTATTCCTCTAGCAAAGTTCTGATCATTTCACTCTCCAGCTCAGTCAAGAAGCTTCCCAGATTTCCTGTTGCCTAGAGAAGACACAGACTCCTCCATTTCCCATTTAAATTCTTGTAATATCTGGGGTCCTAAGGTATCTTTCCAGATAATTCACATTCATTTCTTTCAAGCACTCTATGTTCCAGTCAACCTAATCTACCTGCTGTCCCTCCCTCATATGAGACATTCTATCCTCCATCTCCTTTCCCTTAATCAGCCTATTCCTCATTCCTGGAATACTCTCTGACTCTCGGAATCCTCACTTCCATTCAAAGTTTAGTCCATATGCTATCCCTCCAGTTGTGAGATGTTAAAGGGACCTTCCACCCCAAATACACAACCAATTAGCTAGAATGAGTTTATTTGTTGTTTGGCTTTTACTTATATGTGTACATGCTGTTCAACCTCAATAGAATATAAACTCCTTGAAGGCAGGGACTTTTTTATCTTTGTATTCTCATGGTGGAAGGAAACAAGCATTTATTAAGTGCCTACTATATGCCAGGCACTATGCTAAGGGTTTTCTAAATATTATTTCTGTGATCCTCACAGCAACCCTGAGAGGTACATAATATTGTTGTCCCCATTTTACAGTTAAGGAAACTGAGGCAGGAAGCCATTAAATGACTTGCCCAGGGTCACACAAATAATGAAAGTCTGAGGCTATATTCCAACTCAAATCTTCCTGACTCTAAAACCAGAGCTCTATGCACTGTTCCCCCTAGCTGCTCCTAAGACCTGGCACATAGTAGGAGCTTAACAAATGATTGCTAAATTCAATTTAAATTGTAGCAAGATCACTCAAGTGGAAATCATGAAACCTGAGCCCTAGGTTGTGAACTCTACTGTTTATTATCTGTATGGACTTGATCAAATCACGGAATCTTTCTGGGCCTCAATTTCTTCATTTGTCATATAAGTGAGTTAGACTCACAATCTTCACAAATCACAACCTTTTTCTAAACCCAGAGAATAAGATCCCTTTAGTATTCCACTCCACAGAGGCCTTTACTATTGAACAAGGATTCTGAGCTCTGACCTCTACCCCAAGCCAACTTAGAGGCATACACATTTTAGGAGCTACTGAGCTTCCCCTGGGATGAGAGGCCACTGTTTTCAGTATTTGTCACTGAGAGCCCTAGGTGATGGTGATTATTCTGGGCACAGTGCCTAATGGGAGTAATTTGGGAGACAATCAGCGTGCTTTGCCAACCCTGGGACAAGGAGGGCATAGGGCAAGGGATGACCAATCCTTTTGTGGAGACATAGTAAGGAAGGCTACCAGGGTCAGAAAGGCAGGATACTGACCCAAACAGAGTAATGCCTGTAGAGTGAAAAGACCTTAGTTCAAATTGCCCCATTGCTGCTCCCTAGCTGAATCTATGTTTCTGCAAGTTCACTTAGCCACACTTTGTCATTGTATAACTAGATAAATATAAGATACGATTATTGTTCAACCACCCTGACTTCAAACGGGGTCAGTGCCATTAGCTCACTACACCCTCCCAGTGGGTGATAGGACATGTGGTAAAGATACACAATTCTCCTAGTTCTAGGTAAGTCTCAATACATAGACAGTTGAGCTATAAACAGATTTAAGTCTCTGGAGGATGGAATCCTTGATTCGGCCCCTGATAGCTAGAGTCCTTCAAGAACTCAAACCATTGGACAGATCAGGAGTATAGCTTTGAGGCTTCCCCAACTGAAAAGTACAGTTCCTGAGGGGAAGCTATGGGTGTCCTGGATAGCTGAGAAAGGACACTGGCCAGGAACAGGCAACAGAAAAGATACAAATCAAGTAGACTGATTAGGACAGCATAGACCTCCATACCTCATACCACTTGGCTTGGGGTAGAGGTCAGAACTCAAAAGCATTGCTCAAGTTAAGTTGGGCTACAGTAGGAAAAGGCAAGTATCCCTCCATGGAGTGGAATACTAAGGGAATTCTATACTCTAGGTCTAAAAACTGTTGTGATTATCTAGTGTAACTCACTTATTTGACAAATGAAGAAACTGAGGCCCAAGTTCAGACTCAAAAAGAACCAGATTCCTGTGGTATACACATTGGCTTTGCTGTTGTTTTTCAAAAGTGTCAGACCCTTTTGTGACTTAATCTGGTGTTTTCTTTGCAAAGATCCTGAAGTAGTCTGTCATTTCCTTCTCCAGTTCATTTTACAGATGAGGAAATCAAGGCAAACAGGGTTAAATGACTTGCCCAGTCAGGGTCACACAGCTAGTGTCTGAAGGCAGATTTGAACTCAGGAACTCCTATTGACTTAGAAAACCACAAATTAACATTATCTATGTTCCCCTGTTTTATTTATTCTGCTAAATATTTCCCAATTATATTTTAATCTGGTGCTGGTGGCACCAGGTTACAGGCAGTGCCGGGGGCTTTGTCCTACATTGAATATGACACTTCTGCCCAATGCCCAACTTCTGCAAAAAGATGCCAAAAATATCAGGTATGGGAACAGGAGAGAAGAACAAGTATATAATTGCCATCATGTTAAGCAACAGCAAAAAGATAAAAGATTCAGGGTAAAGAGCGTGTACTCTTACTCCTATTCCACTTAGGTAAAGCCTTCACAAGGGTGCAGGCAGTCTGTCTCCAACCTGCCTCTTCAGCCTTTATAAACATATAGTAAAATATATAAATACATAGTTTCTCATCACGACGCTCCATCTTCCACCTCCAGACCTCTGCATATGCTGAGGAATTCCATGCCTAGAATGTACTCCCATCTTAATCTCAGCCTCATAGAATTTTTCAATTTCCTTCAAAGGAAGTTCAAGTGCCCCCTTTATCTGATTCCTCCCTCCTCCCCAAATTACCTAGTGGCTCTCTCCTAAATTACCTTGTGTTTA
Source organism: Petaurus breviceps papuanus (assembly GCF_028583685.1). NCBI lineage: Eukaryota > Metazoa > Chordata > Mammalia > Diprotodontia > Petauridae > Petaurus > Petaurus breviceps. The sequence goes on from NW_027187391.1 coordinate 45,538,428, forward strand.
TTTTGCATATACTTAAAACCCTATTACTGTACACATTACCTCCCCAAATATAACATGGACAGGATGCTTTCTCCAGACAGAGTATTTCATCTTTGTATTCTTAGAACCTGGCATAGTGCCCAGGGCAACTAGGTAGTACAGAACTCAGTCTTGATCGAGCTAGAGAACCCCGTCTGGATTCAGGAAGACCCGAGTTCTAAATCTGGCCTCAGATACGTACTAGCTGTGTGATCCTGGGCAATTCACTTCACCCTGTTTGCCTCAGTTTCCTCATCTATAAAATAAACTGGAGAAGGAAATCACAAGTCACTCTAGTCTCTTCACCAAGAAAACTCCAAAGAGAGTCACAAAGAGTCAGACACAACTGAAATGACTGAACAACAACAAAGCACAGCATCTGGCACAGAGAGTGAGGCATCTAGAAGGTACAGTGAATAGAACTCCAGTCCTGGAGTTAGGAAAACTTGCATTCAAATCTGCCCTCAGACATGTATTAGTTGTGTGACCCTGGACAAGTCATGTAACCTCTGTTTGCTTCCATTTCAGTCAATACTTAAAGAAATTAATTCAGGCTATTTACTGGAAGGTCAAATATTGAAGCAAAAGCTGAAATACTTTGGCTACATAATGAGAAAATGGAGCTCATTGGAAAAGATCCTGATTTGGGGAAAGATTGAAGGCCAAGGGAGAAGGGGAAGGAAGAGGATGAAATGGATAGATAGTATCATGGAAGGAACTCAGATATTGAGAGATAATGGAGGACAGAAGGGCCTGGATCGCTACAGTCTATGGGGTCACAAAGAGTTGGACACAACTAAACAGCAACCATAAAAATGGGGACAATAATCACACTGACCTCCCAGGGTTGTCATGAGAGTCAAATGAGATAATTAAAAAGTGCCTAGCATGGGGGCGGCTAGGTGGCGCAGTGAGTAAAAGCTCTGGTTTGGTTCCAGGCTCAGACACAACACCCACACAAAAAAATACTAGCCATGTAACCTTGGGCAAGTTACTTAACCCCAATTGCCCTCCAAAAAAAAAAAAAAACAAAAAAAAGTGCCTAGCACATGGTAAGCACTACATAAATGCTAGCTATGGATTGCTATTATCATTGATCCAAATCATGAAAATATTATTAGACTAGGTCAGCTATAGAGGTAAATTTACCCTGTAAATATTTCAGTTCAATCTTTGGATTTGGGGCTCCCGAAGTCTTTTGACTTTTCCTGAAGACTAGAGAGCTGCAAAAGCTATGATGGAGGCCAAAGGAGAGGAGTTCTCAAAGAACCGTTCTAGGATCAAGTGAAAGATGCAAAGTGGACAGTCATATTTCACAGAATCACAGGATTTAAAATGGAGGAAAGGGACCTTGGAGAATATCCAGTCCAACTCCACCATTCTACTGATGTGGCCCAAGTTCACAAAGGTAATATGAGCAGCAGAGCTGGGGTTCAAACCCAAGTTCTCTGCCTCCAAATCTAGAACTCTTTCCTCTGCACATCACTATTGTTTTGCCCAATTCACAGATAATGTAGAAAGGTCAGAGGTAATCCCTGTGAAGGCCTGCTCTTTCTACTTCTTATGTATTTAAGTGAGAGAGGGGGACTCAAGGAAGGGGGTTAAAAGATGGGAGGGGATATTATCTTATTGCCTTGTTTACCCTGTAATTTAATTAAATTATTAGGAACTGAGTATGTCTTGTAGCTGATGAAAGTAAAACCCGTCAGTGTGGGTTTGGAGAGGACTCTAACCCACAAAATGCCTACAACATGAGGGAGCTGACTAACGAGGCCCAAAGTGAGGGAGATCTATGGACCAGAATGAGCTGTGGGATGGGGATGGGAAATAAGCCTCAAGACAAAAGAAGGAGTATAGCCCTGAACACATCATCCAGCCTCAGGGACTGCACCCATCTCTAATCCAAAACTGGTTAGAGTTTTCTTCTCTTGACAATATACAGCCCAAGGCAACAAGGGTTAACTCTGAGACTGACTACCTTTGACCTTCATTGCACTGTCTACCATGTGACAGTGAGGAGTAGAGAGAACTGTGTGAGGCAGGGAAGAAAGCAGACCCATCAGGAAAGGGAGCAGAAGCAAAAGCAGCCAGTCCTGCTATGCTCCAACCTTCAGGAAGTGAAATTTTGGTTTTCCAGGAATAAAGTGATGGGGGGCACTAGTGAATGAGTGAGAATGAAAGGAACTGGGGGCTAGATTTTCACAGGGCTTGGGGAAACAGGGAAATCAATCTTGAGGGATACCTCAGCCCTTCCTCTGACCAACCCCATGCAGAGCTGGCAAAGCAGAGACTGAGACAGCATACAGGAAAGGACATTGAGCCCAGAGTTACTGCACTGGCTCTGCCATCTACTAGGCCTCCCTCTCTAGACCTCAATTTCTCTGCTTGTAAAATGAGAATTCCAAACTAGAAAAACTCAAAGGTCCCTTCTACCTTTCACGTTATGGGTTGTTTTAAGAATCACACAAATAAGATAGAATTTTTTAAAAAATCACACAAGATAATGTATTAGAGAGATTTTCAAACCTTAAAGTGCTATATATGTATGAGTTATTAGTATCTGCCACTGATACTTTTCAATGGAATTTTCCCCTAAGGTTTTGACAGAAATACACTAAGACAGAAGCTAGGCTTGTGATTTTAATGTATGAGGAACTCCCAGCACACAAAGTCAGCAGAGTCTCTGGCAGCTTTAAGTCTTTGAGAGTTACCTAGACTGCAGTGGTGTCAAATTCAAATAGAAACAGATCCTTTTGGGGCTACATATTGACTTAGAAAATTACAAATGAGCACTATCTCAGTTGTATTGTATTTTTAGTTATTTTGTTAAACATTTCTCAATTCCATTTCAGTCTGGTCCATGCAGTACTCAGGAGTTTTGCTGACCTCTCTGACCTAGAGCACTGAGAGATTTAATGACTTGCCAGTAGGTGTCAGAGACACCAAATATTCCTGGCTTCTAGGACAGTTCTCTATACACTACACCCTGGGCTTTTCTTGTTCTTTCAGTTGCCGTCGCACTGTTCATGATCTCATTTGGGGTTTTGTTGGCAAAAATACTGGAGTGGTTTGCCAACTTTCTTCTCCAGCTCATTTAACAGATGAGGAAACTGAGGCAGACAGAGTGAAGTGACTTGCCTAGGGTCACACAGATAGTAAGGGTCTGAAGGCAGATTTGAACTTAGAAATAGGAGTCTTCCTGACTCCAGGTCCAACACTCTATCCACTGTGCCACCTAGCTGCCACCCACACCCTCAACTACTTCTTCTTTTATGCCAGTATCAGTAAAATACAACCTACTTCTTTTACCTCCCCCCTTCACCCATGAAGGAAGGCAAAATTATTTCTACCTTTACCAGGCTACTGACTAAACATTTAACGATGAAACTTTTGAGATAATTGGGAAATCCTAAAGCCTGCTTGTTTCCAAGGCTATACATCACTAGGAAAGACTAAATATAATCTAAACTTACTAGCTGGCACAGTGGATAGTGAAGGGTCTGGAATCAGGAAGGCTCATCTTTCTGAGTTCAAATCTGATCTCAGACATTTACTAGCTGTGTAACCCTGGGCAAGTCACTTAACCCTGTTTGCCTTAGCTTCCTCATCTGTAAAATGAGCTGGGGAAGGAAATGGCAAACCACTCCAGTATTGTTGCCAAGAAAACCCCAAATGGGGTCCCAAAGAGTCAGACACAACTGAACAACTGCAAAATACAAATAGGTTGTACTGAATGGGCAACTGGATAAAACAGACTAAGGTAAAATCCACCTGATGAGAGAAAACAGTTGAACTCAGACACTCCCTCCAAACTGTCGTATGATGTTTTGTTTTCTTTTCTTTTCTTTTTGGAGGGCAACTGGGGCTAAGTGACTTGCCCAAGTTCACACAGCTAATGTGTCAAGTGTCTGAGGCCAGATTTGAACTCAGTTCCTCCTGACTCCAGGGCTGATGCTCTATTCACTGAGCCACCTAGCCACCTCTGTTGTATCATGTTTTATTTTAATTCACTACATTTGGAAATAAAGTCCTAAAATCCTATCCCATTGGAGCCTGAGGCTTTGTTCCAACTTTCAGAAATGACAATAAATCCCATCATCTTGGTTTAAGTTTCAAAAACACAATTTCTCCTCACTCCATCCATGGTAGGAATGGTAGGATGGGTCTGTCCTCTTTTACAATGAATTTCCTGAGTTCTGCCTGTTTTCATTTTTCCTTAAACACGGTTTTGAGTGTTATAGGATTTGAGGGAACATTATCCTTTACTGTCTATTACATACATACATCTGAAGAAAGAAACAGGGTAAAGGAGGGATACAAAAATGTCTCTGGAGCCATCCAGGCTATAAAATATGTAATTTTTGATTTTGTTGAGTCCCATTGTGGCAGTCTGTTGTTCCACTGACTCTGAGTCAATGGAATACTGCAGGTCATTTCCAATGATAAAGCATTTCCATTCATAAACTTTTCAATTCCTATGTGATCTTTTCCATTAAAGGGGAGCTAAATCACACTACTAGCAACTGGTATGTTTTATATCTTCTCTGTTAGCTAGATTATAAACTCCTTGAGGGCATAAACTCTACCATTTTTCCCCATCTGAGTATCCCCAGTGCCTAACACAGAATCAGGTGTTTAATAAATATTTGAATGATTTAATTGTTTTCCAGTCCCTTGAAACCAAACTAAATTGTCTGCTTTCCTGAAGTATGTCTGACCAGTATCCAGTATCAGAAAAGAGGGCAATATTGTTTTGCCAACCCAGGAACTCATCAATTTCAAAACTGAAAAATGAGATCTGATTATCTTAGTAGAATAGGAACAGATCATAGCTCTTATTTACTAGTCAAATCAATTCAACAAACATTTGTTAAATGGCTATTACAGAGAAGGTACTAGAGATATAATGAAGAACCACAAAGTCCCTGGCCTCTAAGAGTTTAGAATCTAATAAAGGTATGGAGAAAGGACAAGGCAAAGAGAAGGGAATGAGGATAAGGAATAGACACAAATAATTATAACGCAAAGTAGGAGGTGAAAGGTTCAAAGGAGAGATGCAAAAAACTATAAGTAAATCAAGGAAGAAGAGATCACTTTCATTTAGGGGACTAAAGAAAATTTCATGGAGCAAATGGCCTGTGAGCTGGACTTTGAAGGGTTTTAACAGGTAGAGATGTAGAAGGAGTACATTATCAGCATGGGAGACAGCCTGCGAGAAGACACAAGAGATTCCAGGAAACAGTCAAGGTACAATAAGTAGCTCAAGTTGACTAGAATATAGAGCAGATAAAGGAAGAGTAAAGGAAGGAAGGAAGCACGTATTTATTCAATTCCTATTATGTGTCACGCACTGTCCTACCCACTTTACACAATGCCCCTGGGAGGTAAGTGCTATTATTTTCTTCATTTTACAGCTAAGGAACCTGAAGCAGAGAGGTTAAGTGATGTGCAGTGTCACACAGAGCCGAAAGCTGAATTTGAACTCAGGTCTTCCTGACTCCTGACCCAGCCTGCTAGCCACTGTACCACATAGCTGTATTCTAGGTAAAGCAATGTGAATTAAGATGGTAAATATTGGTTGGCACTATATTGTGGGGAGTCTTAAATGCCAGGGAAAGAGTCTATATTTTCTAATATAAGCAATGGAAGCTGCTGTGATTTTTTTAACTAGGGTCAAAACCATGTATTTGTTCATTCGTTTATGCATTCAATAAGCATTTATTAAATACCTCCTATATGTCAGTTGGAACAGCTAGGTAGTACAATGGATAGAGCACTGGGCCTAGAGTTGTGAAGATCTGAGTTCAAATACAGCATTAGACACCTACTAGCTGTGTGACCCTAGGCAAATCACTTAACCCTTATTTGCTTCAGTTCCTCATCTATAAAATAGAGACTTATTGGAGAAGGAAATGGCAAACTACTCTAGTATATTTGCCAAGAAAACCCCATGAATTTGTCCATGGGGGTAATGAAGAGTCAGACATGACTGAATGAGTAAACAACAAATGTGTCAATCACTGTGCTATATATTAGGACTAGAGATATAAAGACCAAGAAAAAAAAATCCTTGTCAGCAAAGAGATATATTGAGGAAAGTCACACATACATATACACACACACACACACAAGTAAATACAAAACATACACAAAGTAATGGGACTTGGGACATCATAAGTAATTGGATGATGGATAAGAAAAGGCTTCAGAAAGGAAGAGAGTTAATGTGAACTTTGAATGAAGAGAGAAGGAAGTGCATTCTAGGAAAAGGGGACAGACAATCTGTATAAAGACACTGAGGTGGAAAACAATGATATGTTGAATGCAAGGAATAGCAAATAAATCAGTTCATATGAAGGTGAATATATAAAGGGGAGTATATAATATATAATATGCATTATATATTATATAATATATAATACATGATAAACCTGTAAAGGTAGGTCAGACCCAGATTGTAAAGGGCTTTAAATCCCAAACAGAAGTTTGTATTTGATTCTAAAGACAAGAAGTCCTGCTAGAACTTCTTGGGAAGGGGAATGACATGGTCAGACCTGTGCTTTAGATATATTAATCTTGCATATATATGGAGTATGGAGTGGAAAACGGAGCAAATGTCAATTGACTAAATAAGGAACCATTGCAATGATCCAAAGAGTGATGATAATGGTGCAAATTTGGATTGTGACTAAGTAGAGGGAAAGATATGGGTTAGATAGATATGGGTTATTAAAGAGGTAGAATTGAAAAGACTTGCATCTGATTGACATGGGTGGATGAAGGAGAAGGAATAATAGATGATGTTGCTGAGATTGCAAACCTGAGTGATTAGAAGAAATAACAGAATCAAAGAATTTAATTGGCCATCATGGAGTTCCTAACCCCAAGGGGCTTATGGGTAGACTGCAAGGGATCCATGACCATGGATGGAGAGGAAAATTACATTTTATTTTCACATATATTTCATTGGCCTTTAACCAAAATTTAGCATTTCTTTTGTTATAGAAGAATTTTTGCTTTGGCTCTATTAATTCCAGTTGCTTGAAAAAGCAAGCCACATCACTAGCTAGGGCTTACAGAATTTAGCTGTGATGTCAAACCTTAGTGCAGTTGATTAACTGGTTAGTAAAGAAAATTTCTGGCCCAGCTTTATTACCTCTATTCACTTTAGATGATCATGTGAAATAACTAGCTCCAGAGTTAATGGTTCTCTTTAGTCTGCACATTCCAGCTTTATCTCTAGTGTTTACTGACCAGTTAATAATTTTAACCAATGCAGATCATCCCCTTCTACTAGCTATACTTTCATGTGTAAATCTTTACCTTCTGCTTCTGCCCTGTGTGATGTTTCCATACTGCCTGATGTAACTAAAACCTATATAAGGTTGCTGAAAAGGCTGCTAGGACCCACTGGTTTTTGTATACATAGGACTATGCTGAACATAAAAGAACCAGTTAAATGCATATAATAAACCAATTAAAATGTTTCTGCATGTTGAAAAATATGATTGGCACCTATCAACAAATCCTTGGACAATTTTTATGACACCTTTAATTATGAATGTGGGTACAAAAAATTATTTTGGGAAGGCGTCCATAGGCTTCACCAGAGTGCTAAAGTGGTTCATGACACAGAAATGATTAAGAACCCCTGATCTAGTTCAACTCAAGATGGTGGTATCCTCAAGAGAAATTGGGATGTTATGAAGATGGATGGTTTGGGGTAGGGGTGGGGGAGAAGGAATAATGATTTCCATTTTGGACTTGATAAATTCAAGATGCCTATGGGATTTCCAATTAGAAATGCCTAATAGGCAATTGGAGATTAACTGACCAAGCCTTAAGCCCAATTCACTCTGGATCTCTTGGATTGGACAACAATAAATCCCTGCCCAAGCACCACTTAATGGTTATTTTGGGGACCTCCTGGCTCAGAGTGAATGTAAATAGTAATTGTTTCTCTTTTGACCAGCAACCCTGAGAGTCTCCCCCTCCCAGTTGGATTTTTTTAAATTATTATTAAAGGGGCCATCCCTTTACTCCTTTCTTAAAGAGTCCTATTCACTGAATGGGCATTGCCTTACTCAAAGTGAGAACCTGGAAAGACCTTAGCTTAAAAGGGTCAAGGTCTCCTGTTGCATTCTGGGCCATCTCCAGTCATCCTGGTTGATATCAGGCCACTGGACCCAGATGGTATAATGGTAATGAAAAGGAGGAGAAAGTGAGGCTGGTGACCTTGCACAGCCCTCTCTCCCTAACTTAAATCAAAGTCAATTACAAGTCATGTCATCATCTCCCTGATGTCATGGTCCTCTTGGAGAAGACAGACAAACCACAACCACAACCTGAAAAGGGCCAAAATGACATCACTATGTTGGAGTTAAGGTACAATGTGTCTTACTGTGGCTGATCAGACCAATATGAGCTCAGAATGCTCTACTACAGGTCAGATACAAAGAGTCCACATGAACATTTGGAATAGAGATGTTTCTACTGGAGATATGGGCCTGGAGGTGAGAAAAGCATTAGAACAATCTTTTTGACAGCCATGTGAAGGATGGACTAGAGAGAGAGAGAACCTGAAGGGAGAGGAAGACCACTGACTACTAGGTCAAATTATCCATGATTTCTAAAATCCTCGATCACTACACTTGACCCAGTCACTCTCGGTGATAGCTAGCTCTAGAAGTCCCTTATAGGTCACTTGAACAGAAGCATTCTGTAATCCTGTTTGTCTTTACTCTTCCTTAATTCACCTTTCAGTGACAGTAAAGACCACTATGCTGTTAAATGTAGCTGTACCTGAGAATATGGGATGCCAAAGGAATTATATCTAGCTTTCCACACGTTAAAAGATTCTCAGAATTCACTGATTCACTTCCTAGACTGGCATATCTTTTCAGCTTCACTTAAGCCTAATTCCTAACTGCCCTCCATGTCACCTCTAAATTTTATTTTTAATTTAAATCTTTTTAGTTTAAGATTTAACCAAAAAGTTCAGGTAACATAAAATGGAGGATGTGCCAGTTTTGATTAATATCTTGGTCATTTGATGCGTTTTTGCTCTATTTTTTTTAAATTTCATTAGGCATTTAAAAACTGCTTCTATGCCCTAAATAGCCAATGCCATGGATTTCCTAGACTCCACTAAGTTCTCTCTCCAGGGAATCTGCAAATTGAATGTGTATGGGGCATATAAGAATATCATCCTCCACTCTTCACTCACACTCCACATATCCAAGCTATTGTTGAGTCTTCTTGTTCACATTAGAAAGTAAATTCATTGTGACTAGGAATCATTCTTTCTTCTTGTATCCCATGGCCAAGCAGAGAATCAGGCACATTCCAAGAGCTTAATAAATACTTGATCAGTGATTGGCTGATAAAGAAATGTGAACAGTGTTTGCGTGCCTCCTCTGCCTAAAAGCTGACTGAATGGAATGATAGCCAAAATCAGGTTAACTCATTATATTTAAATTTCCTATGTTTTTCATAGCCCTCTGGTTTTTACCAACCAAAGTGAGCTTCCCCCCACATTAACAGCATCTTCTTTGCGAGAAGCAATCAAAATACTAAGTGACCAATTCTAATATAGCCCTAGAGAGCTAACATTAAATTACCTGTCCTCTGAGGAACACCCATTCACTACTTATCCAGTTCTTCATCTCTAGCAAGACTTTTTTGCCTTGCCTTCTCTTATTTATTTTCCTCGAGGGTGCCTTCTGAAGGAGCTGGCCAAATGCTAAGTGAATTACTTAGATTTATAAAGCTCTAAATAAATTACCACACTTTTTTCAGGGTTATAGTTTGAATGTTTATTTATTTTTATATTGAATGCCAACTGACAGGAGCATGACTTTTTTTCCTCTGAGGAGATCTGGAGGTCTAACCCTCTCAGATTAAGTTCAGATCAACGTTATACCATTGTGTTGTTGTTAGTTAGTCGTTTCAGTCATGTCTGACTCTCCATGACCCCATTTGGGTTTTCTTGGCAAAGATACTGAAGTGGTTTGCCATATTCTTCTCCATTTTACAGATGAGGAAACTGAGGCAAACAGAGTTAAGTGACTTGAGCAGGGTCACACAGTTAGTATCTACCATTGTATGGTTCCTTAGATATGGATTTCATACCATTGAGATGATGTTCCCCCATCTAAAATTCTGAGAGTCTTTTAACGTGTGGAAAGCTAGATATAATTCCACTGACATTCCATATTCTCATGTACAGCTACATTTAACAGCACAGTGGTCTTAGTAGCCAGGCAAACCACTAGCCCATAAACTGCAGAACTGTAGTTGATATACATTGGTAGAGGTAGCTTCTGCAACAGGAGTTCCCTACACCAATGAAATCATGTCTAGTGAATGGTTTTACATATATATATATATATATATATACACACATATATTGTATTTTATAATAATAACAATGATACTAGTAATAATAGTTCACATTGACATAATACTTAAGCATCTATGAAGCACTTCCAATAAATTATCTCATCTGATTCTCCCTATAGCCTAGTGAGGTAGGTGCTATTATTATGTCCAATGTACAAAGATAATAAGTGACTTGCCCAGGGTCACACAGCTAATAAGTGCCTAAGACATGATTCAAACCAAGATATTCATGACTCCAAATTCACCATTTTAATTGGTTGATTTTTTTTTTATTTCATGGCTTTGCCCCCTTGATTTTCCAATTTGCTTTTAACCCATCTTGCTAGTTTCTTGAGACAGATTTTCATGTTTTAAAAGATGCCTTTTTAATCCTAATAAACTTTCATACTTGTCTGTTTAATCATGCCAGCTTTACTGTCCCCTTTTTCCTTTTTGTTTTTGGCTCAGAGGTATATAAACCATCTGTGCCTCTAAAACAGTTTTCTTAAATAGCCTCCAGGCAGATTTTATGGTTTTAAAGTTTTTTACTTTAACCTTCAGCCTGCTGTTAGCCATTTTCATCACAGTTTTAAAATCAGCCTCTTTTGGAGGTGATTGTCACTGTGTGTGGTTCTCAGGGCTATTGAGAGGGAAGCAAACCTATGATGATTTCCAACTTAATTTCACTATGGCCACCATTAACCAAGATACCACAGTCCTTTGCTCAGGGTGTGTTCAGGCTGAACATAACAAGGGATCATCATTCTTCTCCTGTGAGGATTTGACATCCTTGTTATCTATTTGGGAAAACTGTCATTTAGCAAAACTATGTCCATCAACCAGTTAGCACAGAGGAAACCTAAAATCTATAGCTATTTACCTGCCCATTTGTCTGTCTTTCCATATCTAAGAAGCTTGTCTACATAATACCAGGCAGTAAAATGAGATACTAGGCTAGAACAAAGAATTCAAAGAAAGGGAGAAGAACTCTCCCTTCCCTATACACTATTGTGTTATGTTATCAGCCATTTTGCTGGTAGATTTTTCTATTTTGTTTCAATTTTACCTCTGTACTCTTGTCTGGGGACCTGAGTGATAATTAGGTTTAGTATTTCCTGGAATTTGTGATCATCCAATGTTCATCTCCACCCTTGAATTAAATTTTGATATAACTGTATGGTACCCTACATGTATAATGCAGCTGTCTCTTCCTCCCCCCACCCAGGGTGTTAATCTACCCTTTCTGTGGCTCTCTTCACCAAGAAGCCACTTATCCCATTTATTTTCAATCACCCAGCCACATTTATCAGACACTAATTATACCACTCTCCTTTTCCAAAGAAAAGCTTTTAGCTTTTGCCTTTTCTTTGTTGTCATTGTGGCTTATTTTATGCAGGCATTTGATCATTAAAAACAGCATTTTTAAATTTATTTACAAAATGCATTCATTACCTTCATGAGTTAATGAATTGTCAAAACACTCCGTGATGTGAATCAGTATTACTGTCGCAACTATAGAGTCAATGATATTGATTGTAAACTCCTGGAGGGCAAATACTTTGTTGTATACATTTTATCCCTTATAACCTTTATGGGGATGCCTTGAATTAATTCCTTCATTCAATAAGAAATTATTAAATGCCTCTAATGTGCCAATTAGGAGAAGGGTCATATAGAGACAGTGCCTGCCCTTAAGGAACCCAAGTTTTGTTGGGGGAGAATAATACATACACATATCAAGTAAATTCAAAATCTAGAGCAAAGTAGTAGAAAGGGAAGTAAGTAGCAACTGAAGACATCAGAGTCAGCTTTTTGGCATTTAAACTAAGCTTTGAACAAAGGTGGGGATTCTAAGTAGCAGAAGAGAGGAGAGTTTGCATGCCAGCTATGGGAGATGACCTATGCCAAGGCATAGAGATGAGAGATAGAATGTCTATATAAAGAAAAGCAAATAGACCAATTTAGCTGGAAAGCAGAATGTGTGATGGGAAATAATGTGTAGTAAGTCTGGAAAGGTAGGGTGGAGACAGATTGTGAAGGACGTTAAATGACAAAGGGAGGAATATACTAAAGCCAATTGGGAGCTACTTGGAATTTCTCAACTAAAGGAATGACAATGATCAGACCTGTACCTAAAGAATATTAATTTAGTGTCAATGTGAAGGATGGATTAGAGAGGGGAGGCAGTAGAGGAGTCAGGGACACCAATTAGGAGGTATTACAGTAGTCCAGATGAGAAGAGATCAGAGCCTGAACTAAGGCAGCGCCCATGAGTGGAAAGAAAGGGACAGGTGTGAGGGCTGTTGTTGAGGTAGAATCTATCAGATATATCACCTGATTGGATAAGAATAGTGAAGCAAAGTTACATGTGAGGATGATTCTGAGACTGCCAACCAGCCAGAAGGATGCTAACTCCCTCCAAAGAAATAAGGAAGAAAGGAAAAGGGATAGAGGTGGTGAGTTCTGTTTGGGATATGCTGAGTTTGAAATTACTATAGGACGTTGTTTTAGATTAATAAACTCATACAACAATTTATTGACTGAAAGATGGAATCACTGAGGTTACTAGCCCTGAGCAATGACAGAACCAGGATTATATTTTGGCATTCCTACCTCCCAGATTTTACAATCCTGTCCATGAGGACTTAAATTTTAGACTTCCAACCCATTAAAATCTCACTTCTCTTCCAAAGATTCTTTTTCCTTGCTATGATGAAAGCTTGTTACAACTTAATAGATCAAATTCCCAAATATCCACACAAGGATTAGCTTCATAACAGATTCTTTGTAAGCAGGACAGCTTCAGAAGCACCTTTCTGAACAATCCAACAACTTCAAACAACTATCCAGACTGTCCCAGAATCATCTGCCTCTTCAGAGATAGGATAGTCTTGGACCAATGCCAAATCTGCCACTGAAGCTTAATGAAGTTATATTGTGTATTATTTTCTATTTTTAATTAAATGTATCATTGCTCCTCTTCATAAGTGAGAATAATTGAGCTAACTGTAATTACTTTCTCTTGGCCCTACCCAGCTTTGCATGTTTTATAGGATCTGACCAGAATGAAAAAAAAATGGTCTGAAATGTACACCCTTGCCCTACAGTTGCCCTTCTTCCCCAATGGTACCACAGTCCAAATAATACACACTACACATCTTCTTAATAATGAACATTAGGGATAGTTGTTAATTCATATGAGATAGATGACTTTTTTGTTTGTTTCTTTTTGGAGGGCAGTTGGGGTTAAGTGACTTGACCAAAATCACACGGCTAGTAAGTGTGTCAAGTGTCAGAGGCCGAATTTGAATTCAGGTCCTCCTGACTCCAGGGCCAGTGCTCTATTCACTACGCCACTTAGCCACCCCTTATAGACGACTTTTTAGAGAAACCTATGGCAAAATGGCAACTTATCTCTTCTATCTCACAGTCCATACACAGCTTCCAAAAGTCACTTACCCATGGGGAAGCTTAGCAGAGGTCACCCTTCAGTGAACTCTGGGGCATTACTGAACTGTTTTTTGTGTAACTTTGGGAAAGACACTTAACCTTTCTTGGCCTCAATTTCCCCATTTGTCAAATAAGGGTGTTGTGCTGGGTGATGCTTGGAGTCCTTTCTAGCTCTAAATCTATTATCCTTTGACCTCTGCCTCTCTTTCAATCAGTATAAGTTGCGAATTTTCATCATCAAATATCACTTCTCCTAACAAATGAAACCTTTGGATTAAGTCAAATTAAAGACCACTATCCCAGGAGCCTGAGGACCCAGGTTTCTTTCCCACCTCTGAATCTTACTTCCTAGAAGACATTTGGAAAGTCTCTTAGCCTCCCTAGGCTTAAGATCCCTCATTTTACAAAAGAGGATGTAGGGTTAGATGGCCTCTGAGATCCCTTGAAGTCCTACAGACATGATCTAAGGCCCCTGAGTAGGTATCATGTAAATTAAACTGTTTTCTCCCATCTTGCTACATCTAGAATTAGTAACCTTTGTTCATATCACGCTTTGGGTTTGGCAAAGTATTTTAATATCCTTTAGGACTTCATCAATCCTTATACATGTTGTAAATCTCCCGATTTAGGTTCCGTCAGTTGCTTGTAGTCTCAGATGCTAATATCATTGGTAGGCTCAAATCAGTTAGTCTTGTCATACCAAAGTCTGGGTTTATGCTGGGAACCAAAACAAATGACAACTTTCTACCCTCATTTTCCTCCCTTCCAACACCTTTAATATTTGTGTGTGTGTGTGTGTGTGTGTGTGTGTGTGTGTAAATGAACTGGTCCTGCATGCTTTTGTTATTGGGCAATTTTTTATAATTGATGATAAATGTTTATTGAGTAAGATGAACAACAGCAAATCAGCAATCTCAACTTTTCTATGATGAGGCGCACTCTATTTTGACCCAGCTGCACTTGCCTTTTTCTAACTCATTCATCTTAGCTATATGGGGAATCCTATATAAATTAGGACCCCATTTTAATTAGTACATATTAAGCTGCAGAATCTTCAGAGGGGGATGACCAGCCTGGCACAGGGACCAGAGATCATGCCATATGGAAAATAGTTGAAGGCACTGATGATGAAGGAGCTAGGTGGAACAGTGGTCACAAATATTTACTAACGGTGACCTTGGGCAAGTCATTTAATTTCTGTCTGCTTTAATTTCTTCATCTTTTAAATGGGGATAGTAATAGCACTTACCTTCCAGAACCATATAAGGATCAAATGAGATGATATTTATAAAGTACTTTGCAAACTTTAAGTTGCTCTACTAATTCTAGTTACTATTATAAAATGAAAAACTTAAAATCACACAAAAATGGAATGGCCTGCTCTAGAGAAAATAGTCTCTCCTCCCTCCCCCACTGAGAGGTAACAAAAAAAAATCCCAAAACTGGAGGACCACTGATTGGATAAATTTTAGAAAATATACTTGTTCAGATAGGAGTTAATGTGATGGCCTTTGATATGCTATGATTCTAACTCCCTAACTTTATCTTGGCTAGAACTGATAATGTGAGGGGCGGCCAGGTGGCTCAGCGAGAAAGAGCACCGGCTCCAGTGTTGGGACGACCTGGAGATCGAATCCCGGGCTCAGACACTCAGCACCACACCCAGAAATAACTGGCCGTGTAACCTTGAGCAAGTTACTTAACCCCGATTGCTTCAAAAAATAAATAAATAAATAAATAAATAAATGAAAGAAAAAAAAAAGAACTGATAATGTGAATTTTTATTTTATTTTAATACTTATCTACAAAAAAATGAGTTTCTAAATATCAAGCAAATGAAAACTAAGGATTATATAACAAAAGCACCTGCTTTCAAATAAGTAAATCCCTTACTCTGATCATTCATTTAATTTCTGTACTCAAAAAGTGTTGACATAAACATCTTAATTTTCCCACAAACACTTTAAGAGGTGATTACAGTTAGAAATCAATATTCTCAAACATTCTCATTGGAAAACAGTTTTTGAAATCCTGTCATAGACTTTTCAATAGATTTGCCCATTACTTTAAATAATCTTAAATGATTCCATCACAATAGTTGAGAAGAAGGTAAGGTGGTTTGATGGCTACCACATTGGTTCTATAGAGCTGAACAAATATTGCAGATTTATCACAGAATAGTAAGCAAATTGACTACAGAACAAAATTAATGTGTAAATTAACATGGCACCTAGGTGGCCCCAAGGATAGTACACTAGGTCTTAAATCAGGAAAACCTGAGTTCGAATCTGACCTCAGACATTAACTAGCTGTGTGACCCTTGGGAAATCACTTAACTCTTGTTTGCCTCGGTTTCCTCAATTGTAAAATGGGGATGATAATAATAGCACCTGTATTCCAGAGTTATTATGAGGATCGAAAGAAATATTTGTAAATGCTCTTAGCACATTGCCTAAGTCATGGCAGGCATTTAATAAATATGTGTTCCCTTTCCTTCCTGTGTGTAACACATAGTAGATGTTACATAAATGCTTTTTCCTTTCCTTTCTCCCATTTTCTCCCTGTGTTGTTCAAGATGACTGCTGGTGTCCCTTTCAATTCTAAAATTCTGTAATCCTATGGGAAAACATTTCCCTACCCCTTGATTGATATTTTCTCCTTCCTCAAACTATTATGTATATACATATGTACCCATAAATGTATGTATGCACACTTAGAGGTTAGTGTGTTATGTCTCTCCATAGAATGTAAGATCCTTGAGACAAAGGATTACTTCATTTTTTGTCTTTCTATCCCCAGCACTGAACATAGTATCTTTCACATAGTAGACACTTAATAAAATCCTATTGGATTACCTTGCAACATTAATTTAAATACCAGCAAGAATCATTTTATCTGCAGATCTCAAGGTTCTAACAAAGGCTGTGTGGTATACTGATGAAAGCAATGGACTTGTAGTCAGGATGAAGTGTTCAAATCCTGCCTCAGACATTCAGTAGCTGTGTGATGAAAGAGAGCTCACTTAAATTTTCTGTCTCATTTTACACAGAAGGAACCTAATGACACTGACTTGAATGGGTCCATAGTAGGCTCAAAAAAGGTAATATAAATAAAGAGCTTTGCAAACCCTAAAGCTCTAAATATTAGCTATTGTTGGTTATATTGACTTAAATTCATTATTCCTACAAAGGAAAAATTCAGCAGTTCTAATCCTATTTTGCAAAGGAAAAAAGTAAGATATCTAGAAGGGTTAACTAGCAACAGAGATTTGTTGGAGCCTGAAAGAGAAATGCAGTAAGGAAAGAGAAAATCAATCCTTAATTAATCTCATCAATTCAGATGCCTCTATTTTAAAAAATCAATAATTGTTAAGTTAAAGATATCCCTTTTCTCCAATCAAATGCAAACACATATTTTAAAAATAAATTTCAATTTATTTATAGCAGTAAATGTCCAATATGCCTACCAAATTTTTCTTTTAAATTAGTCTAATAAAGCACATGAGGATAGGGGGAGTATTGCATATTCACTAACCTTATGTTTTGTTCTAGTCAAAAAATGAATTAAACAGAAAATTCATTAGTGTCTGAATTTATTATGGGAACTGCCCTGTTGTGAACCCTTAACTACAGTGGACTAATGAGCTACTGCATTCTACCATGGAAAGATTAATAAGGGCTCTCTAGTACTAAGAGATTTAACATTTTGAGAATTTAGCCACAAACAGATCTTTCCCTTTTAATTTTCTATTTTGCAGATGACTTACAATGGTACTACTTGTCAGCAGAAGTATTCTAATTTTTGAGAAAAGTCTTATTTCTTTAAATAAGTGTTATTCTTTTTTAAAATTCATAGCATAAAAATAACCCCTCACTAAAGCAACACGTTTGGAATTTTGTCTTCCTTGGGCCAAATTCTCTCAAATACCTGGTGGTACGAGAAAGCTACTAAGCCTCTAAAGAATAAATCTGGTCACATGTCCCTTAGCAATGAAGAGGTAATACAAATTCCGGTAGGTTGTAATTTTGGAACGCTGAATTTCTTTACCCTCTGGAATTGTCTTTGTTTAAGAGTGCCATTTAACAAGAGTATTTGGTGTAATGCAGCACAGTTGCAAACATCTTTGCTGGATTCGCTGAACAATTGATCTCCCTCCTAATGCTTATAGGACTATAAGTCTCTGACCTGTACTTGCAGAAGATACAGAAAGCTGATGTATAACTTTCAAAGGCAATTGGGAGATAGTTGATCACACTGTTTGCAGATCCATCCTGGGTGTGGATTACAACAAAGGGTATTTTCCCCTTTATGAGTTTCTACTGACAAAACAGACACAGTGGGAAACTGAAGCATCCTATTATTTATCAGATATTAATCTGAAATGATATGAACTGAGAGCAAAGGGGTACAGGACCAAAGGAATGGTTTACACACTGCTTGCTTGTCTACACTGTCAGTCCAGAGATAATATGATAAGAGAAAATATACATAGGCATGTATATATAAATGAATTATAGATTAATTTTCTGAAAGGATTTTTTGAGACTTCCAGTCATTGAGGTTCTGAATCTCAAAAACTGATGAAATAGACATCCTAGATGCAAATCTCCAAGTTTATTACACCAAAATCCCTAAAAGATCTAAAATAAATGTATACCTCTCAAGCGGGGCATTCAACTAAACATTCAACACTTTTTTACAGAGCTATCTGATCAAATAGAAAATAACCACAGGAAGATATTCATAGTAAAACAGGACATTGTTTCTTCCTTAGTGACTCTGCAAAGCTCACTCGCCCCCACACAGGACATTATTTCTCCCTTGGTCATTCTGAAAAGGTTGCCCCATACATACAAACTGTGCCTACTCCTTTCTCTGGTGTTCATTACTAAGGTGTGATCACACCTTCCCTTTTAAATCAGATAGAACAGGTTTCTTTTGGATTAACTCAACCCATCTTCTAATGTGAAAAGAATATCGAAAGGAATGATTACATAATTCTTTTGTTGCACAGTTGGTATGCAAATGAAAACCCTGTTACTGGCAAGGTGAGAGATGTGGCAGTGCAGGTGTCTGGAAGAAGAAGGAGGATACATCAGATAATTAGATTTCTTCCCGGCAATTTGTTTGACTGAAATTCCCACTACCCAAACAGACAGCTAGACTGTGAGCCCCAAACAAGCACATTTATCAACCTACACAATACTGACCAGCATACAATGTGGCTGATGCAACCTGACACTGTGGTTAAGGGCAAAGGGAAAACTGCCTTTTAGATAGATTGGATAAACGCTGGCCAATCGGAGGAGAGAGGAAGGGAAAAAAAACAATTTCAATTTATGGCACTAAATAGCCACAGATGGTTGGTAAGATACCTACTGTGCCTGAAAGCTAATGAGCCTGCACATGTGCCAACAGCCACTAGGCATCCCATGGTGACCCCATTCAGGTTTCAGAGCCTGCTGCCATTATCATACTCCCACTCCAACATAACCAACCATAAATGAATCTTTAACACAAATTGGTACTAGAGTTGATTTGGGTTTTCAGTCATCCTCTCTTCTTAAACTTGAACCTTCAAAATCACACTTAGTGTTTTAAATCTATTCTGGGTAGTGTTGGAATTTAAACAATATCTGGTCTCATTTCCTTTAAAAGAAGATATACCCATTTATATTAGAATATCAATAATGTAAAAGCAATTTTGAAAGATCTAAGAACTCAGTATCCTGCTTCCAGAGGAATTGTGATAAAGAATACTACCCACCTCCTAACAGAGAGGCAATGGACTAATAATAGCCAAAAAGACACACACATTTTTGGACATGTCCAATATGGGAATGTCTGGTTTGAATACTTATTGGCTAAAAGTATTTTGTGGTTCCCCACCCCAAAGTTCTGGGGGAAAGGGAGAAGTGAGATAGAAAACGCATTAATGCTTGATAATTGAAAATTATTAATTTAAAAATAAAGGAAATCCTATATATCAAAAGAAAAATAAAAAAATGTAGCCCATGAAAAACAAAATAATTATCCATCTTTTTTTTTTACCACAACCTAGCACTCCCCCTATCTTTAATCTCACCTCTGATACATCTAGGGATAATTCTCAAGATTCTGCATATCTTTCCTCAAGAACTCCCAGGTATCCTCAGGTTTCTCTTCAGTCTTGTAAGGTGGACTGAAATTCTTGTCTTCCCATCAGAAATGTGCTTACAAAGTTATAGTCCCATCTCACACTTTTGCTATTGCTTATCCCGGTTGGCCATTTGTAGGAACTCATCAATATTCCATTAAATATTTCAACACACCAGAGAATGAGAGAGCAGGTGGGTTTGTTATTTTTTTCCCACTAGAGCTTCCTACAGACTCCTTTGTTTGCTATAACCAACAGGGAATTGAAACACCGGCTTACTTTATAGGACTAAGGCCCCATACAGCAACCTTCCTACTAAAAAGCAAGGCAACCCACTGACTTTAATGAAAGTCCCCAAAGCATCTGCAAAGCCAAAGTAATCCTATCCTAACAGAACAGCCAGGCTGACCACCAGCATTCACTGCAACCTCAACAGGCATCTAATTAAAACAAGGTAAATCAAAAGGGAAAATATTGACTCCCCAGAAGCATTTATAAATGTGGCAAAGCTTCCTTTAGAACAAGAAGCCAAAATGGAGCTGGTAGCTTGAGCTTTTGAATGTCAGGGGACATTAATCGTGTCTAATCTTTTGAAGCCATTTTCCAAACTTATATGAATGATAGTCATTTTGCAAATTAAATTTTGCAGGTGTTGGAGGAAAAAAGGCAGCAGACAGATTTTTGTCATTACTCATTGGCTTAACTGGGAGATCGTTAAATATTTCTTCTGCACTGCTAGGTTGTATAATTAAGCCTGAAATGAAGAAAACTTTGCCCATTGAGTTTTCAGTTTTAATATCAAAGAGCAATATTCTACATCTAGCCACAATGTAGCTCTAAATAAGCAATATGAAGACATACATTAATTAGAAATGTGTTCTTCCAGAGATGAATGCTCTAGATTCATTCTTCTTCACATTGGTGAATTAGCTTTTATTTCCTTTTTACACATAGTTTGAAAGTAGAAGAAGGAGTTATTTAACATATTGGTATGTAGTAGGTAAGCTTATGTTAATAATTATTACAATTGTAGCCATACTTTTATGGTCATTTGCAAATGCTGACTCTCTCTAAACATCTGAAAGAAAAGATTTTTAAATATGCAAACTTCTTTCCACTGAACTTCGATCCAGCTGTTTAATGACCACCTGTTTTTCCTACCATAATGGCCAGCTGGGAAAAGAAAGCTAAAAGTGAATTGAATTGAATTCGCTTTTCCCAACAGCAAATTGATCTGAATTAAATTGAACTGAAGTGACTGCCAGGAAAAGAAAAGGTAAGAATCTGCTTCATGATATGATGCTCCATTTATAAGAGAGGTAGCAATCTATTCTGCCTCCAGAAGGTAAGAGAAACTAGAAAAGGGACAGGGGACATGTAATGATTTCTCAAACTGATATGAAAACTATCAAATTATTGATTCAGAAAAACTACTACACCAGTGAACCAAGCAAAAAATGAAAACAATTATATTTCATGACTCAAACAACTATTTGCTTTGAGTTGGGGTTTTGTGGAAATTAGTTTAGATGACAAGGAAAATACAAACTGTTATCTCTTGTCAATTTTCCTAATTGTGCAGTCATGCAAATCTGTAACAGGACTGAATACAGGATGTTTGGAAATTACCATCACCTCCGTCCATGAGTCATTTGTGCCTCTTTTCTTTGAAGGGGGACAAGGTATTCTGGGAGATAACTCTCAAAGACAAAAATACTTAATGTTTAGTGGTGGACAACTAGGGGCAGTGTTGGGAAGGAAGCAGGTGGTGCAGTGCACCTACCAAATAGGACTGAATAATAGTTTCAATATTTCATGTAAAATTGCAACAAGTTGGGAATAAATTCTAACAAGAACACCTAGGCTGGAAGTTTTTCTAGGTTCTTTTCTATTTATGGCCAATTTTTTTTTAAAGCAACTCTGTCTCCAGTATATGCCCAGTATATGGGCATAATGCAATTGACACCTACACATACTTAATGCTGACTCTTCCCCACCCATCAAACATGGCTTTCACAAAGGTTTAATTGTTTTGTTGAACCACATTCTCCAAAACTGAATCATCAACTGAACCGTTTAGGGATTCAGATCCTACATAATGAAATTATGAATCAATACAGCTTTTTTTTAGATCCAATATCCTGAAACATGTGAGCTGGTAATTAAACTCCTAACTGTATGCAGCTGTGATTCTTGGGACCATATTAGCAAAGTATTTAGAATAAGCATTTAGAATACAGCCTGAACATTTGTGATAAACCAAACAACTCCAAAACCTAAAGCATCTCAATAATGCCACAAGAAAGAGGGTGTGGGGATTGTTAACACTATCACCTCCAAATGCCATTGCAGTAAAGGATTAGGTTGTTACCACTCTGCATTGGCTTGTGAGAAAGTTGTGTGTGTGTGGACATACACACATGTATACATGTATATATGATATGTAATACATAGATAGATATAAATATTCTCTAAGTTATTCAATCAAGAACAAAAACACAAGGAAGTAGGAAAGGTTCCGACACAAATGAAATTTATTTAAAAGAGTGAATTTTTCAGTTGGCCTTTGTTTTGAGTGAATTTTTCTGCTCAGAAAATCAGCCTTTTCCCATACAACTAAGCATTTATGAAAAGCATGGTGGGTAGCTGCAGGAACAGCTGTCCAATTTACATTCACAAATGCAGGTGTTGTTCATACACAAAACAGAGGTCAACTGAAAAATCTGGCTCTTAATTAGCTACCTTTTCTAGCAGAATTTTTCTTTGGGAAGTTCTGTGTATAATTTAGGTTCAAATTAGAGACTTTTTTTTTAGATTCTACCATACTATCAGGCAGGAAATTGTCCATCTTTGTGAATCATAATTTACAGCATGTTTAATTTCACATGTTTTATCTATATTACACCTAAGGCAAAATCTTGTTCTACATGCAAGTTTTTTTTTTCCCTTTTTCTTCTTCAGTGTGTAACTTTGATATCTCTCAGTGGAGTAAAATACTTCTTTTACAACCATTGGGGGAGAATTTTGCCCCTCCCCCTCTGGTTTTAAAATGGAGAAAATCTGCAATCATAATCGGGGCTTCTTTTCAACTTTTGAAACTGATGCAAGATTTAAGTGCTTTCTCTGCTATTGTTTCTATAGAGGGAAGCCCTGGAGCTTATTACAGCACTTTTTAGAAATGACAGAACAGGGAACAGTGTCTAATACAATCCATTAGGAAACCCAACCCTTAAATCAAATGACCACACAGCCCTCTCAGTTAACAGAAATGCAGCAGCTGTACATATTTACTGTAACACAATGCTATATTGTTGCAGAGATAACGCTGTTTAAAAAAAATGAATCCAGCATGTGACATGTGACCAGCTCACTCTTCAATGTGCAAAATGAGAAGGTGTAGTGTGGTATTATTTTTGAAATACATAAGTAAGCATTAGGATCACAGAGAAGACAGGTATTATATGCTACTAAACTTGGAGAGTCTATTTGGAGGTCACTGGGTTAGAAGGAAACCAACGTAGCTTCTGGCTTTTGCTATGATTTTGAAGACCTGCATTAATCACCACTTGCCAGATAAGATACATCAACACCTGTCTATCCCTACTAGTATTTGTCCTAAGTCCATAGCATTTCTACAGATTCACTACATTTTTATTCTGATGTTTATTCATCGCGTTTCACCATAAATCAAGCACTCAGGGTATGAAAGATGAATTAAGATCTATCTTAATCTAAATTTTATCATTGCTAGTAATAATGCTTTGTGACTTTCTGTCAAATAATATGTACTGCATTTCTTCCAAAGAACTCAAAAGGCTGACGTAGAACATACTGTTGGCGGAGACGTCTACATGAGTTCCTAGCATCTTCCTAATCTCATTTTACCTGCCTACCCTCATCCATACAATTTGTCTCAAGCAGCACACCAAAATTCAGAATACTGCCCAGGACCCTTCAGATTTACAGAAAGAAAAAAATGTTCTGTGGTGATCTCTTTGCATGCCATAAATATGATTTTGCTGTGGGGAATTGGGCCAAATAGAGAAAAAAAGATAGGGTGATTCCTACTATTTTCACCATAACATTCTTGGCAATGATCAAAAAGAACCATGATTTCTCAAAAAAATTCATCTTAATCTACATCACCTCCAACGCACCCTGTGTATCTCTTACATGCACATAGCTGTTAGCATCTTGTCCCCCATTAGATTGGGAGCTCCAGGGGGGCCCAGACTGTCTCTGCTTTTCTTTGCATTCCCAGCACTTAACGTAGTTCCTGGTACATAGTAAGCACATAATAAATAATTGTTGACTTGTTAACTACATACAGGAAATCACTTTTCTCCGTATTACAATTAAATGTCAAGGAGCATACCTTTCCCTGCCTCCCTTTCCCCCTTACTGACTTCTGCCAAAGAAGTTCATTCTGATGAGTTTTGAAAGGAGATTCCAATGCATTTTCTTACTGGCCTTCCTATTCCAATGAAATGAACAAGCCCAATTCTTAAAGATACCTACTAAAATTCTACTCCATGGACATATGCAGCCCAATTCTTTAGGCATTATGTTTTGGGGCAGAATGATGTGACCCAAATTGGCAAAGGAGGGTGATATTTTTGCTGCAGTGGAGTTCCTTAAAAGGAAGTGATCCCACAATTAGAAATTCAGGATTGAAAATAGGAGATTTCTTTAATTTTTTAAAGGAAAGAATTTTATCCTGAATTATGGAAATGACAATGCTTAGCAAAATGTGGAAGATTTTGTAAATTAAGAAGGCTTTATAGATCAATAGAAAATAGTCAAGAGCTCGCAATATCTTTCAGTAATTAGTGGCAAAATGCCATAATTCTTCAAAGACTCTAAAATTAGGTTGTGTGTGTATGTGTGTGTATGTGTAAGTATGTGTGTTAATAGAAATATCATGCATTCAATTTCACATAAACAGTAGTTTAAAATATTCTAACAATGCATTTTTCTGTCCTGGGATATCTTTTTTCTAATTTATGATTACTTTGCTTTTGGAATCCAAATGCATATATTGTGCAAATATTTCATGGTGTGACAATATTAATAATGTTTAACAATGATTAGAATGACTATTACTATAATGGAAGCATGGGGCATGGTCATCAAACCTCAGGTATGAAATCATCAAGTCAGAATTTGGAAAGAAGAAGCAAACTTCCCATCTGAGGAGTGTATTAAATATGACCAAGGCATAATTGCACAGGTTAGGAACCTAATGACTTATTCTGTATGAGAACTCTTCACGGACTATCTTTTTTATGTACAGGATATCTTGCCTGTACCCTCGAAAGTCAAAATAGTATTCTAGTTTTGTTTATGGTACCTATTTATTGTGTCCTCATTAAATTCATCCACCCTCACATGACTCAAACAACAAGACAGAAGGTGAGGACAGATAAGTAAAGATTGCTTACCCAACAAAGTTAAAAATGAGAGAGAGCAAGAACAAGAGGAAAACTAGGAATAGGGAGAGAGAGAGAGAGAGAGAGAGAGAGAGAGAGAGAGAGAGAGAGAG
>NW_027187391.1:45563963-45577548 GCF_028583685.1 Petaurus breviceps papuanus
GAGAGAGAGAGAGAGAGAGAGAGAGAGAGAGAGAGAGAGAGAGAGAGAGAGAGAGAGAGAGAGAGAGAGAGAGAGAGAGAGAAGACCCAAAAAAATATACAATATTTTCAGAAACTAACAGACACTAGTGCACTCACTAGCTCATGATTTAGACCTGACCTGTGTCAATGCTATGGCTCTCTCTATGGTTCTCTTACCTTGTTCCTCTTGAAGTATGCTCTTCGGCAAGCTGCAAAGCACTTCTCACTGCAGAAGCTTTTCACCTCACTTCCCATACTCAGGGAATATCGCTTGATTCCCACTTTCTGGCACCAGGCACACATTATTTGTACATTTGACACATCATCTTCTATAACAAAAGTATAAGAAAAATGTTGACATCAGAAGCAAACAACCCATCAGACTTACACACATACACATACACACACACACACATACACACACAACCTGTACCTAATGAAAGTGAATGGGGTCATAAGCTACTTTCATTTCACTGGCCTCACAACTTTCCAATAGTGCAGGATGGCTCCTAGCTGCATAGGCTTGGGAGATTTTCATGCTCTTAGGTTACTGGAAAAGACGGTTTGCATACAAAACAGAGCATGACAAAAAAGCTGTGGAAAGTCCTAGGGGAGGGGAGTGGGTAGCCCGGTTTAAGATACCTCCCTCTGCTCCTTGAAACTAGCCTTGAAATTAATGAAGCTTGCCAAGTAACCCCATTCCTAATAGGGCATTGCTTAGATCTGAGATATTCTGCCACATCATTTCCTCACCAAATGCAAAAAGGTATCATCTACACAGCATAGTCTTTGAATAACTAACTTCTCGTGCATCTTTGAGTTGTTAGGAACTAAGGGAATGTTCTCTTTCCAAGTGCATATTCATTCCCAAATTTACAATATTCCCAATTACTAAGGAAGAGTTTTGACAGATCTCCGCATTTAGCAACAGAAAGGAAGATCTGAGTGGTCACATCCTGGATATTTAAGCACCCTCTAATAATTAAGATGCTTGTGCACATTTGGCTTTCTGGATAAGCTATGAAAAGTACAACCTTTTGGCATTGGTTTATATGTAAATTGGACTTAATATCACCTATTAACTTGATCGTTTTTCCTCCTATCAGTCAAAGGGTGGTGATCATAGAGTCATAAGGACTGGAGTCACGTGGCCTTACAGAATCCTTTTCTAACTTCCTTTCCTGGTTGTCTTTTTAGTGTATATGTTCCTTTGTCTATGAAAATTTAGTTAAAAAGAAAACTCAAACATTGAGGCCAGGAAAAGCTTTTCTGCCTTTACTAAGTGAAGTATGACTATATCACAGAAGGTTCTGCTCCACTTTGAGCTTCTTCTCTCCCTCCCAATTGATGGTAGACAGGATGGCATACTGTTATTAACCAGCTCTCTCTTTCTTGTATGGAATCATTTTTATGGGTTAAATCGGAGCCCTTCCTATGGACTTGAACTGCAACCACAGAATCCCCAGCTATCTCTGGCAGTCTCTGTTGTCTGATTTCTGAGCAAAATCCCCCAAAGACTAATTGCTAAAGCAGTCCTTGGTCTATGAGTTGTTGACACATTCATGGTTCAGAGATTCTGTCATACAACCATCTCATTTCCTTTTGAGAGATTTGTTTTGAGGCATTGCTGTCAGCAGCCTGCAAAATTAGAAGCAAACTAATTTGTAGTGCAGCGATATGGCTTTTTTTTTTCCTTGAGTATCATAACTCAGAATTACATGCTACATTTTATTCACCTTAATGGAATATATATTGTCAGTTTAATGGGTTTTTATTCCACAAATTATATGGTGCAATTTATAGTTACGAATCAAATGCACACAGACAAAAAGCTGACCTTTCCTTTTTAATCAGACTTCTTTTATAACTTATACCTTTCCTTAATTGGAACCAAACATAACCTCAAATTTAATGCTCCAAACTTATTGGATTTTATAATTTACTTGTTCAAAGTTATATATATATATGTATATATATTTTAAAATATAACACACATTTACATATTAGACACAATAT
This sequence comes from Petaurus breviceps papuanus, assembly GCF_028583685.1. Taxonomy (NCBI): domain Eukaryota; kingdom Metazoa; phylum Chordata; class Mammalia; order Diprotodontia; family Petauridae; genus Petaurus; species Petaurus breviceps. The sequence continues at coordinate 45,566,000 of NW_027187391.1, forward strand.
CCATGGAATACAAAATTCCCAAAATACCCTGATTTACCTTAGAGTAGGTTGAGGAGTGTTTTTTTTTTATTTAGTTTTAGTAATTATATTTTTAAATAGCCAGTCTTCGTTCCCAAAAGAATATGACTAACTAACATCATCTGTTGCTTTATTTTTTAATTTCCCCCATTAATTAAAAACATTTCAAATCTCGGATTCCTGAAAAGAAGAAGATAGCACAGCAAAAACATTTCACAGATGATCCAGTGGCAATAATCTCACTGCTGATGAAATCTGAAAGGAAAAATCGAACTGGGGAAATCAGTTGGCATCACAGTTCAGTGAGGAAAGCACACTTTGAGAATATCTCCACTAATCAGGTTCCATTCCTTGCTTCTCTCTTGAAGGAGTCTAGATTCTGAATCCAGCATTCTGAATCACTGCTGTTTATTTAGCAGTACAGAACTGAACTGAGAAGAAAAAATATAGTGGACAAAAAAATATATATAGTTGGCCAAGTACTGAGGTTTACACAAACTGGAATATATGAAGAATTTCCGGGATTGAAGAATTTAGTTTGGTTTCCCTCCCCTATGCCCCTCATCCCATCATTATCAAATATAAGAATCGTTCATTCGAACTGTCATTCTACCTACGGGGACACTTTCCGACAATAAGTCTAGCGATTGAACAAGGAAGGTGTCATAAAAAAAGACTGTTTTGCAAACGAGCCCCATTGCAGGCCAACAATATGATAAAATGCAGCCAAAGAAATCGTGTGATTTCTTTTTCTTTATTCATCAGTTGGAAAACTCTAAGAATGGTGGTTAGCATTTGTCTTGATAAATAAGTTGGCATTCCTATAAGTTTCTCATTGAATTCAATTTTAGAGAGGCACCACCTTGGAAAACAGCCATCACCTTTTTTTCTTTTCAGCCATAAAAATGTCATCAATTACTATCAATCCCCCCCCCACCAAAATTCCATAAAAGGTTTACTCCAAAAATTCAAGCAAACATTTTTCAGATGTCTCATTTATTCTGGTCTTCTGCAAAGCTCAGTAAATTAACACTACAGTTAGTAAACAAAAAAAAAGTAGCTGTGATTTATTTCCAGATTAATTTTATCAATCAATACTAGGCATGAAATTCTCCTGCAATCCCTGAGCTGTTCCTCCTTGTCTTAAATAAGTTACACCCCATTCCTCTACCACCTTACACACAAAGCTACACAAATCCAGCTATCTAAAGCCAAGAGGCCTGAACTAGACAATTAACTCAAACATGGAATGAACATGGATACTCAGGTAAGTAGATTCATTGATTATCTTAACTTTTCTAACTTTAAGATCAGTAGATAATTTTCATTTTTCTGTCTTTAAAAAAAACCCCAGCAAAGGGAAATTGATAATCTCTTAACTATGTCTGTACTTAAAGGTTATACCAAGTGGGAAATGGGAAGGTGCGTTCCCAAAGACTACTTCAGGAACTGGACTTACAATCTACCACTCCTTATGGTCTTTAGACAGTATATTTTTTATAATGAAAAATGCAACAAATGTAGAATGTTTACAACATTAAGTCATGTTCCCAAAGGGAACAGTTTGTGTAACAAGAAAAAACTATCACATTATAATAACTAAATATGCATCAGTCTAAAGGATGCTTCAAGTAATCATCCAAAATGTGTACCACCTCTCTAGGTCTTAATTAGGCAGAATGTTTAAGGTTGTTTTTCTTTTCTTTTCTTTTTCAGTCTCATGGTTAAAGTACTAAAGAAATTTTTCCTACTTTAAATCTCCAAAAGGGGAAATTTGAATAAATTATGACCAACATTTTATTCTGGTTCAAATCCAGAGAAGAAGAGAGTTAAGCAGGGCATCATTGCCATCTTCAAATATCAGTTTACATAGCTCTAGGTGGTGCAGAAATAGGACTAATTAATAAAAGTTAGACAAGCAGATTTCAGGTAAGTATAAGAAATAATTTTCCTAAGAATTAGAGTTTTGGGGTCACAGAATTTAGTTTGTTATAGTCCCCCAGGAACTTCTGCATTATTGACAGTGGTTTAGAAATTTGGGATGGTAAGTGGTGAGTTCTCCATCACTGGAAGCTGGGTAGCTACTTGTCAGTAGAATTGCTTCCTTCCAAGAGGAAAGATTCCTGCTTCCAGGAAAACTTTAAGATCCCTTCTGGCACCAAGATTCTATGATACTGCAAGAATTTTCTTCATTTTGATAGAGGTCTGATATGATTGTCTCAATTATGTCTGAAATTTTGAGGCTGCTTATATAATCTCCTTAATATGGGTTTTCAGGGCAGCCAGGTAGCACAGGGAGTAAGAGCACTGGCTCCAGTGTTGGGATGACCTGGGGATCGAATCCGGGCTCAGACACTAGTACCCACCCAGAAATACCTAGCTGTGTAACCTTGAGCAAGTTACTTAACCCCAATTGCTTATATATATATATATATATATATATATATATATATATATATATATATATATATATAAGTTTTCAAAAGAAGAGCATGGACAATGAGGCATCTCATTGGGGGGGGGTATATATAAAAATGAAAACTCTGATCTATGTCACCAGATAATAAAGGAAAGCAGTTGATCATAGTAGAAAGTAAGCAGTTAACTTTCTTCTATGGAAAGGAAAATGAAAATACCCTGCCTCTTTTTCCTCTTCATTTTGGATTTCCATGGGAATCTGTGTCTGTGGGGAAACTTAGAAAATATTTGCTATAGGCAGATGCTTATCTTTTCTACTGACATGTAGGATGAGTGAATTTGAATAACATTTTTGAAAACCAAATGATCTTTTAAAATAATTTACTAGGCAGCTTTGGTTGTAGTTTTGATCATCCCCAGTGGAGTGAAACAAGGTTGTATTCAGTTTAGTTTTCTGTGACCGTGCTTGGAGGCACACACAGATGCTGCTTAGAGTCTGATGTTAAATTTTCCTTTGAATCCTTCTGGAGATTATTTAATTCAAAAGACTTCAAGATCCCTGTAATAAGCCCTTGTGATAGTCCCCCAGGAACTTCTGCATTATTGACAGTGGTTTAGAAATATGCCCTCAGTAATACTGACAGGGTTCCTGGACCATTTTTCATATTTAACTTAGTAATTGGTGATGATGATGATAGCATTAATAATTGTCTACTATTATTAGGCACTGTGCTAAGCATTCTACAAATATTATCTCATTTGATACTTGTAAGATAGGAGGTAGATGCTATTATTATCCCCATTTTTTACAATTAAGGAAACTGAGGCAGACAGAGGTTAAGTGACTTGCCCACGGTCACATAGCTAGTAATTGTTTGAGGCTGGATTTGAATTCAGGACTTCCTTACTTCAGGCTTAGCTCTCTATTCACTGAACCAGCTATTCCAATCCTATGCCTTCAATTCTAATTAGGAACTGACAGTAAGGCAAGAAAAGACTCAGATCCCATATCAATCCATATCAAGGAAAACAAAGATGCTAACAAGGTAAGAACCTTTCTCATCTGTATAGAACTGAAAATTATCACAGATTCTGTGACCTGGGAAGTACATTATCTACTGACACTCTGACAGATAAACCTCCTGAACCATTACAATAGCTTCCTAATGTACCCTCCTGGCCTCGTCTGCTGAACTTTCTGTTCCTTCTTAACAGCTAGAATAAGTTTTCTTACATAGAGATCTGGTCCTCTCACTCCTCTACTCAAAAAACCTTAAGTGTCCTCTTGTTGCCTACTTAGTAAAGTTCAAATTCTTAGGGCCACCTTTACCTTTCCAGTTTTTTTTCATATTGCAACACTTCCTGTACTCTATACTTGAGCCAAACTGAACAATTTTCTCTCCCGCCAATATGCTCTGCACTTTCCTTTGTCCATGCTTCAACTAGTGGTCTCTTCCGTACCTGCAATATCCCACCGTCTCTCTTCGCCAATTAAATTCCTTCCCAAGGCCAACTCAAATACCACTTTCTCTATGAAGCTTTCCTAGATTCCTTCACCCTTACTTCCCACAACTATCATTCTTCCCCCTTCACATAAGTAGTTTGTTAGATGGATGGATGGATGGATGGATGGATGGATGGATGGATGGATGGATGGATGGATGGATAGATGGATGGATGGATGGATGGATAAAAAAAAGCATTTATTAAGTCCTTACTTTTTTCCAGGCACTATGCTAAGCAATAGGAATACAAAATCAAAGAAACCTTGCCAATTCATATAAGGTAGTGGTGGCCAGGGAAGGGAGTTTTTGTCTGGTGAGTCACAGAGATGATGACCTTACCCATAAGGCAGATAATTGGCATGCCATTTTCCTTTAGAGACTTGTAAAATTTATCATACATTACTTTATATTACATTTATCTGTGTTCGTGTTTTTTCTCAACTTAGACTGGAAGCTGGATGAAGGCCAAGACTGACTTCTGTAAATTTTATATCTCTCCCAGAATTTAGCAGGATAAGTTTAATAAATGTTACTTCAATTAAGAAATAAATGAATAAGTGAGTGAGTGAATCAAGTAGAAATTCACATTTAAAATGTCAACATGCCTTTGAAGAGAATGTTAAAGTGGTATGTTTAGTAAATATTTGTTGATTGGTTGATTGATTGTAGGGAAAAAAACATGTTTGAGGCCTACAAAGCATGCCTTTAATGACTCTATGACTAAGAAAATTGGACCTGCTGAATGTACCACATCTGACTTGCATTAGCATAATCTATACTCCATATTTGACATCAAGTGACAAGTCAGAATCACCATCCAAGGCCAATAACTCATTCAGTCATCTGTTTATAAAACATTTAAACACTTAAGCTCAAATGAGATAATGTATGTAAAATGCTTTGTAAATTTAAGGTATGTATAATTGTTAGCTAATGTCATTATTATTACAACTACTATTACTTAAATGCTTACTATATGAGGATCAGTAACATAGCTATGGGAAAAAGAATGGTGTCCCTTGACACCAGCACAGTTACACTGAGAGTTAAAGTTCTATTCCATTGTGTAGGCAATAGATGACATCAGAACATAGACATACAGCCCTTCACCTAAGTGACTATATGTAGGATTTCATCTCATGGATGCCAAAAAATGTCTCTATCAACATCTGAATGAAACGTAGAATTTAAAACTGGAAGGAAATTTAGATATCTTTTGGTCCAACCTCTCTCATTTTACAGATGAGGAAACTGAGGTCCAGTAAGGAAAATTTACTTTTTCCAAGATCACTTAGGATATGGCTGAGATTTGAAGCTGGAACCTCTGATCCAATTCCAGATTTCAAAATTCCTTCCTTTAGCTGAAGGCTTCTTTGTTTTTGTTCAGTCCTGTTGAACTCTTTGTGACCCTATTTGGGGTTTTTTCACCATGTCCTTCTCCAGCTCATTTTATAGGTGAGGAAACTGAGGTAAACAAGGTGAAGTGACTTGCCCAGGGTCATACAGCTAGTACGCGTCTGAGGCCAGATTTGAACTCAGAAAGATGAATCTTCCTGACTCCAGGCCCAGTGCTTTATCCATTATGGTCATAAAGTTCACAAAATAGACTTAATAAATCTATATTGATGATGATTTATACTTTAATATGGATCAGTTTATCAGATTTTTCCCCCAAAGGGTCTTTTTTTAGAGTTAGGAGAATGGGCAGAATATCAAGAAACCAAATGCCTAGATGGCAGGAAGAGAGTACAAAGAGTAAATTGTGAGAGCATGAGCAGTTGAGTATCTTCTACCTCGCCATTCTGCCTTTGGTAAATAGTTTTAGTGAGCTGAGGTCACATGCAAGCTAAGTAGGAAGAAACCACGGCACATGGACCAACAGCGGCAAAAGTGCCAATTAAATCAGACTAGAGCAAATATTTGTTGAGCAACCGCCCTGTACAAAGCAGTATGTTAGGTGCTCTACAGAGCACTGAGAAATGAGAACAGAACAAAGGACAGAGCAGTCACACAGACTGCCTTTTTTTTTTTTGAAAAATGGATGAGCAACACCATGAGACAAAGAGGCAGGCTCTTCCAATCAGCAGCCAAGACCTTTAAAGTATACAAAGCATTTCCTTCACAACTATTCTGCGAGGTAGGTTGTGCAAATATTCCCATTTTACAGATGAAGAAACTGAGAATCAGAAAGATGAAATCAGTTGTCCAAGAGTAAGTGGCAAAGCCAGGATGCAAACCCAATTGTTCTGATGCCAGGATCAGTGCTCTTCCCTCTAAATTGCCTCTAAATTAACCATAGATTTGATCTCAAAGTGGGTTGGTTAAGGTTTTTTTTTTCCATTTCACAGAGCTCTAGCTCTCTGTGTCTTCTTAATTTGTGTTATATGTCATAAGAAGGATCAGACAGGAAAATACGAATGGATGAATCCAAACCCACCCCTATTATTGGAAAGATAATAAATCACAAGAAAGGAGAAGTATATCATAATTTGTAATCTCTTTCATTCATCCCCTTCTTTCCTCTCACCTAGCTACAATTCTAGTTTAGGACTTCAACATCTCCTTTTCCCCCCAAAAAATTATTATAATCACCTCCTAATTGATCTCCCTGCCTCCACTACCTCACCTCTCCCATTCATTCTCCATATAATTATCAAAGTGATATTCTTAAATTGCAGATCTGACCACATTTTTCCCCTATTCAGGAAGCTTTAGCATCTCTCTATTGCCCTGAGGGTAAAATACAAATTCTTCCATTTGTCATTGAAAACCTTCATAATCTAGCTCCATCCTGCCATTCCAGAATGATCTCACATTACTCCTTCTCACACATTCTACATTACAAACTGAACTGTCTGCTATTCCTCACACCAACATTCTATCTCCCATGCCTAGAACGCTTGCCCTCCTCATCTCTACCTATTATAATCCTTAATTCCCTTCAAGGCTTAGCTCATGTGCCACCTTCTACAAGATGCCTTTCCTGACTCCTCCAGTTGTCTGTGTTCCTTCAACCCCCAAATGACTTTGTATTTGTATATATTCCATTTTACTTATCTGTTTATATGTTGTTTTCCATACTATCATGTAGGCTCCTTGGGGTCAGGGTCTGTTTTGATTTTGCCTTTATATTCTCTGTGCATAGTATGACTTAGTAAATTTTTTAGAATGTACTAAATTATAATAATTTGTAATGTATAAATTATAATAATCATGGTGACAATAAGATGCCTTATAAATTCAAGACAACATAAGAGACATTCTTGTATCTAGCTCTCTACCTAGAGTATTTGTTTCATACTCTTAAATTGGTTAGTCTGCCAAGAGTAATGGTGATTCCAAAAGTCTGTGACTGCCCAACTCCCATCCTTCTGTATCTGACAGTATAGAGATGCTGAGGTACAGAGTCTAGGTCCCAGGAAAAATCAGGAATTGTTCTTGGGGCTCAATTACTCTCCAGAATTTAAGGGAACCATGTGCTCTTAGAAGTCCATGAAGGGTGCTTCTTTGCAGAAGTGAGAGGATATGGCTATGGAAAATTGTATATGTTGTCAAAATTGACTTGTATGTGTGTTAATTTGATTGAATTCCCTTTTTTTCCTTTCTATTTTTTTTTTTACATTTTGTTACAAAGGATGACTTTCTGGATAAGAAAGAGGAAGAAATATATTCAGGAAGTTAAGGAGATACAAAATCAATAACAATTAAATGGAAAAATGTTAGAGAAATGAAAACTATGTAAAAATCCTTTAATAACAAAATTGAACTTTCTTTCAGTGAGTTAACTTTTTTAAAAAAAAGTTCATGCAGTGGGAAAACCTATGTGAATTGATGTAAAGTGAAGCAAGCAGAACCAGGACATCATTGTACACAATAAGAGCAAAATTGTGATGATGATCAACTGTGAAAGACTTAGCTATTCTGATCAATGCAATGATCCAAGACAATTCCAAAGGACTCATAATGAAAAAATGCTATCTCTCTCCAGAGAGAGAGATGATGAACTCTGAGTGCAAATTAAAGTATAATTTTCTCACTTTATTTTTCTTGCTTTTGGGGGGATGTGGCTAATATGGAAATTTGCTTTACATTGTTTCACATGTATAATTGATAATGATATTTCTTTCTTTCTCAGTATGCAGAGGAGGGGTAGAAGGGTTGAAACCCAAATTTAAAAATAAATAAATAATAAATTTTATTTTTTGGATAAAGTTCACAAAAGGGAACATAACAAACTATAGTTATCCCTTCCACATCATGACTTTCCCCATCATGGTTTTGATATATTGTGGGTTGGCATAAGAAATTAAATGGGAATTTTGGGGGAATTTTGCAGAAGCCACAGACAACACATGAAGGCCAATGGACAACACAGGAAAAGTTTAGGAACTCAGAAATGCATAAACTATATTTGTATAGTATTGTATAATATCAATATTTTATCTTTTAATACCATAATAATTCAGACTTATTCTCTGGTATGAAGGGAGGGCCAAAAATTTTATGTGGATTTTCCAGATCCCTAACCCCAGTGATGTGGAAGGGAGAATGTAGTTCATTGTATTAGAAAACTTAGAACAGGAGAGAATCTTAGTACTTTAGCTCAGGGAGTTTTAATGTGGACAGCCTGTAAACCTTTCTTATTTAAAAATATATTAAGAACTTCCTCTCAATGTAATTGGTTTCCTTTGAAATCTCTGCATCTAATTTTACTGTATTTTAAAACATTGTTCTGAGAATGAGCTTCATCAGACTGCCAATGAGGTCCATGACACAAAAAAAAGGTTAAGAAGTCTTTATCTAGTTCACCCTACTCATTTTACACATGAAGAAACAGGACCAGATTTTAAGCATTCTAGAAAACCAGGCAGAGAAGCATATTGTAAGGATCCCCATTTCAGAGAGTTGGGTGCACCCATATATAAGGTAGACATAAAAGAGCCACCTGCTGTCTGCTTTGATAATTTCCAAGGTGGCCCCAAGTATGATGAAACACCGATGAAAAGCATTTCCTTTTGCCCAGGATGGCTCTTTTCATTCCTCATACTCCCACCCTCATTTAACCTGCTTTTAGTTTGGTTCACACCCAGAGATGTACAAAAAGCTGCAGGAAACATGGGAATGAGCTAAATGGAGCCTTTGGTGATATAGTTTGTACAGAGCACACTGGAAAGTTGTTCATACAAAACTGTACTTTACCACCACCACCACTACCATTACCACCCCTGCCCTTAACCTAAGAAGGTTAAAAAAAAAGTAATGGGTCAAGTAGAGTCTCTAATCACTGGGTTGCATTGCTTTTGAGACAAAATACACTAAACTGGGAGTCAGAGGACCTGGGCTATCCCAGATCTGCTACTTTCTGCCTGTTTGACCTTTGGTAAATCACTACACATCTCTAGACCTCAATTTCCTAGAATTAGAAATCTAGTAAGAGTCATACCTAAGGTTCAAACCCAGGACATAATCTTAATATTAATAATCTTAATATCTTAATAGGATGGACCGTTTCTATGTCCCAAGAAAAACATCAATTACATTGAGTAGCAAAAAAAATTATTTCTAGTTATATAAAGGATAAGATTATTTCCAATTATCTAAAAACCAACAAAGCCAGATAATAACTAAGATAAAATATGATTCCAGCCTAGCAGGCCAAGGAAAGACTCCAGATCAAACATTAATCACTGATCACTATCAGAAATTGAAAGAAAATCCATTCCAGTTGATGATCATTAGAATTTAGCATTCATTACTTAGGATCTCAGTCTACATCCAAGAAAGTCTATTCTTCTGGTCATTGTCTTTCTGGGGATAAAGAATGACAACCTCATGTCTGCTACTAGCATTCACTGCCCTGTTATGCCCCAAATCAGGCACCTCCCTGCCTTTTCAGTTGAAGAATGTCCTACAGGAACCTAGAGAGAACGAGAGTTACCTTATTCAGATCTGACCACCCAACTGTCACCCTCTTTCTGGGTCTGCTCCACAGGGTCAGGTACAGGTCCTACCACTACTACCAAGGGAATGATGCTGGCTCTACTCCTTGTTCAAAAAGACCTTTCCCTGAGCTACATAATAGATAGAAGAAATGAAGGAGATATAAAAACACCACTGCCGCCCCTTCCCCCACCAGAGTCCAAGATAAGGGAACAGAAGAGGATGTATTTGTATACTTCTATCTATAGCTATAAACTATAGCTATAAAGAAAAGGAAACAAAGCAATTGAGGATTGTTAAATACTATCAGAGCATAAACTCTACCAGGGCATGGACTATGTCTAATCTAAACTTTGCGTTTCCCCCAGGACAGTATTTTACACAGAATAGGTGCTTAATAAATGTGAATGAATGAATGAATGGATGCCTTATGAATTTAGACTTTTACTCCAGCATAATTATCTACTAGGACTCACAGGTGGGAGAACAGTTAACTCAAGCATCAAATGCAGTTCCATTTCAACGTTTTTTAGGGAATGTTGATAACTAAGCATTTGGCACTAAGTCCAAATGAATCATCGCAAGGTTCAAACCCACCCTCATGCTGTCATCATGAAGAGGTCCAAGGAGTTATGGTCTAACTTCTCTCTTTAAATTCTATAATTTATGATAGCAATCAATTGCCTTCAGCACCTGAATTGGCAGGAACCTCACAAGATTTCACACTGAGGATCTTTCTCTAGTGCAAGGGTCCTTAACTTGGGGTCTGTGAATTATTTGTAAATTTTGATAATTATACTTCAGAGTAATTGGTTTCCTTTGCAATGCTATGTATTTTACTATAATATACTTGCAGGCATTATTTCTGAGAAGTCCATGGACTTCACCAGACTAACTGAGGGGGTCTATGATTTGTATATTAAAAAAATTAAGGGTCCCTGCTCTAGTGAGTATGGAGCAAGAAGGTTGAAAATATACCCTAGTGTGGCAAACCAAGGTTGTCATCTTCATCTAATACCTAATCTGAACAAACTGTCTCTGAGAAAAAGAGAAATGTGAAGGTAAATAGAAGAAAAGTAGGAAAGGAAAACCAGAAGCATAAAGACAGGCAGAAAAAAAGGAAATCCCAGCTTCTTCTTCTCTCATCACATGCTCTATATGCCAGTACTCTTTGAAATTCTTAATAAAACTACAGATTAGGAAGAAGAGACAAGGACTGATTAAGAGTCAATATTAGCTCCCAATTTATTCCTACCTGCTTTGGGCCAATGATTTACTAATTTCTTTAATGCCTCATTTAATTTCTGGAGAGTCTGGACTAGTTCCAGAGAAGGAAATTCTTACAAAAGTAAGGAACGCTCCTATTCTTTTCATTCCCATGAACGATTTATTCAATCAATATTTGTTAAATACCCACTATGTTTGATGTTTTGTGCATTACCACCTTAACCCTTTGGTAATCTTTCAAGCTATTTTAATGATCCTATCTTATCTGTGTTGTGCCCAGAAAGCAGCTTATAACAAGTTCAAGGTCATTTGGTGACTACAGGGAAGGAGGTGCTCAAATGATAGTCAGATAGGATACCAGCTGCAAATATATATATATATATATGTGTGTGTGTGTGTGTGTGTGTGTGTGTGTGTGTGTGTGTGTGTGTGTGTGTGTGT
>NW_027187391.1:45577558-45605921 GCF_028583685.1 Petaurus breviceps papuanus
TGTGTGTGTGTGTGTGTGTGTGTGTGTGTGTGTGTGTGTGTGTGTGTTTAGAAACATCTGCTGGTAGAGCAGATATACAGAGTAAAGAAATTTGAGTTTTACTGTCTTTTCAATTGTTATCTATATGACTTTGGGCAAGTCACTTAAATTTCTTGTGCCTTAGTTTTATAATTTGAAAAATCAAAGAATTAGACTGTCAACAAAGTTGTTTTGAGATCTAAATTTCTATGATTTTAAATACATATCCCAAATAAATGGAATTTGAAAATGTGTCATTTCTTTCTCCAATCCAGACAGTCCACAATTCTAAAACACCTGACCATTCAAATGGCCCATAGCTGCAAACAGTTCCTGCCCCACCTCCTCCTCTAATTCTGGAGGTCTTGATTTTGAGACTTGTTTTTGGTTTTGTTCTTGGTTTTTTTTTTTTAATAGAGCTTTCAAAGCATTTCTGCGTTCATAAGTGGAGAAAATGAAAAAAGCTATGAAAAGCAGGAAAAATGTACACTGCCTGAAATTCCACCAGCTAGAAATTCATTTGAGTATTTAAGCCTACTCTTTTAAAAATGCAAATGAGCTTAGGAGTGTCAAAAGCTATGTCATTCACACTTTACTGTAAATTAGTGCAATCAGATTCTGTTCCTCCTAGCTGAGATCATCCACACTCAGCGAATAGGAAATTTCATTGTGAGAAAGTGAGATAGAAAATCTGGGAGCATGGAACACTTTGAGAGAAAAAGATGGTGGAAAAAATATTGAACACGTAATCAGAAAGATCTGGGTTTGAATCCAGCCTTTGATGCATATGGATGGACCTATGTAACCATGAATAATTCACTTAACGTCTCTGAACTTCTATTTACTTTTTTGCAAGGAGATATTTTTACCAGCTACCTCAGAGTATTGTGGTGAAGCTCAATGGAGGTGACATAAGTAAAACAGTACAGAAATAACAGCAATTTTGTAGAGGAGTCCATTGGTCAATACGCATTTACTAAACATGTTCCATGTGCCAGGTACTATGCTAAGCTCTGGGGGTGCAAAGAAAGGCAAAAAACTGTCCTTGCCCTCAAAGAGCTCGAAGTCTAATGGGAGGGCAATTTAGGGAGGCAAGATAAGCCTAGGTGAAATGCTGCAGGGTCAGATCAGTACTGAGGAGGGACTTAAGAGTTTCAATGCTTAGAGAGAAGGAAACTGTGAGGTAGGAAAAAGAGTACCAAAGACAAATTTCCCCTGTATCAAAATTTTGCCTAGAGCCAATCCTATATCCAGAAAAGGAGTATAATTACTTTTTCTTTACCTCCTCCTTCCTCTCTCAATGTGTAACCTCCTGTTCCCAGGACTAACAACTCAGTCTAGGACTATTAGAACTATAGTTCAACTATATTATGAAATGAGTGTCACAGAGCATGCCTGGGAAACTAACCACCAGTTATAACATCATTTCCATAGAAAAGTGTACTTGAAATTCCAAACAACTGATTTACTTACAAATGAATTTTTAGACTATAACCTTTTCACAAGTTGGGGATTAGACTATATTTGTTGTAAGTTCAGGATTAAACATTGAGAAATAATAATAATAATTTATATAGAGCTTTAAAAATTGCAAAGCACTTTACATAAATTATTTATTTTGGACCCCACAGAAACCCTGTAAAACCTCACAACAACACCATTAAAAAGTACAAAGAATGGGCTTATCTATAATGTATTTCTTCTCTTCCCCTTTCCAAGTCTTTCTCTTATTTTGTGCCTTAAAACACCTCCCAAATACCTTCTTGTTCACTGTTCCAAACCTACTTTCAAGTTGGGTTCTTCTATTGAGGAAGGATGTAATAAAACTAGTTCACACCAAAGTATGAACTACTGATACATTTACTTATGTAAATGTGTTAGATCTTACTTGAATTTCAGTAAGGGACAATACCTTTAACCCAAAGGAATGACTCTGATAGTATAATTTCATACATAGATAATAACCGGCTCACAGGATTAGAGGATCATAAAAGGCCATTTCACTAATTGATCATGTTATTGATGTCAAATTGCAGCCCTTTGATTCTGTTTCAGATAATAAGAAAAAATAGAAATGCATTAGGAGAAATGCTTACCCTAAAAGGGAAAGGAGATTGATGAAACTCTCCTTTCTACTGATGGTAGAGGTACTTTCAGGATCATTCTAAGAATTCCAATAAGAGGAGTCATCTACCAAGATCAGGACATCCCTGAGCTACACTTTTATTCAACATATATTCTTGATAACTTTGGCCTTCATCATTTACCTTAGTATCAGGCAGCTGGTCAGAAAAGCCTAAAAGTTGGGGCCCTAGGTGGCACACTGAATAGAGCACCGGCCCTGGAGTCAGGAGGTCCTGAGTTCAAATTCGACCTTAACACAAAAACTAGCCATGTGTGCTTGGGCAAGTCACTTAACCCCAACTGCCTTCCAAAAACAAAACAAAAAAAAAAAGCCTAACAGTCCTTTATTTAACTTAATATTCCTACTTATGAAATTGTAGGATCACAGATGAAGAACAGGAAGAAATCTCAAAGGTCATCTGGTTCAAATATCTCATTTTACAGATGAGAAAAGTGAGAGCCAGGGGACTTAAGTGACTTTTCCAAAGGCACAAAAGCAGTAGGTACTGGAAGTTCCTACCTCTTTGAACACAGGTCTGCAGACCCCAAAGCCATACTGTACTATGAGACATTTTATAGTGCTTTAAAGTTTGCAAAGCATTTTACCTACATTATTGTTTCATTTGAGCCTCCTAAGAATCCTGGGAAGCAAATATTATTATCCTGTTTTTAAGATGAGAAGACTGAGGCTCAGGGAGATTAAGTGAATTGTTCGTGATCTCACAGGTAATAGATGCGAAGCAATACTTAAACCCAATCTATAGCTGACTAAGGATGACTCAGTGCCCTCATCTTGGGCCCTCTTCTCAAGTTCTTTCTTTGATTTTATGCTTTCTCCTTGTTGTCACCAACTCTAATGTGTTGAATTATCATATCTGTGTTGATGATTTCCAAATCTATATATTCATCCCTATCTCTCTTCTGTACTCATCCCACCTGACCACACCTGCCCAATCACCGTCTCCATCTGGTTGTCCTCTCCAGAGTGGAAGTTTGGCACAGTGGATATAGCTCTGGACTTAGAGTCAGTAAGATTTATGTTCAAATCCTGTCTCTGACATTAACTAGCTGTATAATTCCTGGCCGATAATTTAACCTCTCTGAACCTTACTTTCCTCATATATAAAATGAGGAGACTGGGCGAGATGGTTTTCAAGATATAAATCTATACTCCTAAGACCTCGAAATTAACAAATACAAAATAAATTTCATTACCTTTTCCCATAAAATAATCCTTCCTCAAATATCATGATTTCTGTTGAGGGTTATCTTTCCAGTTATCTGGGTTCATAACCTTAGAGACATCTTTGATTTCTTTTTTCTCCCTCACCCATCATATTCAGTTGGTTTACAAGTCTTGTTGATTTTACATCCACACTTTTCACAGTCATCCCCTTCCCTCTATCCACATAGCTAACACTTTAGTTCAAGCCTTCATTCCCTTTTCATGGACTTTCTCCAAGCCTCCCTGTCTGTCTCCCTCCTTCCAAGCTCTGTCCTCTCCTATCCGTCCTCCAGACAGCTACCAAAATGATATTTCTAAAACAAAGATCTAATCATGTCAAACCCATATTAAAATAGCTCCCTATTGATACAAGAAAAATATAAACTCCTCAGGCTAGCATTTAAAACCTTATGTAATATGGCTGCCACTTAACCTTTCCAGTCAACTCTCCTTTCCATGCCTTCTGTTCCAGTCAAATTATACATCTAGTTGTTCCTCATACTTAACTGTTCCATGTACTGCCTCCATGCCTTTGTTTAGGTGGTCCATTGGATATGGAATGCATTCCCACCTCACCACCACTTCTTAGTATCTCTAGCTTCCTTCAAAACACCTCTCAGATGCCAACTTTTACATAGGCTTTTCCTTATCCTTCACAATTACCACTAGCTGTTAGTGCCTCTCCCTTTTGAAGTTATTTGTATAACCAACTTTATATAGCCTTTGTATTGACTTAGCTGCATAAATGTTATATCTTCCTATAGAATGTAAGCTCCTTGAGGGCAACCCTATCTTGATTTTTTTTCTTTGTATCCTTAGAACCTATTGCAATATCCTACCTGTAAATGGCACTTAATGTCTGACAAACTAAGTTGAAGGTCTTCCTTATTACATTCATTGTATTACATGTAAATACATTTGGTGTGATGATATATTCAGACAGATGACAGAGAGATTTGATATGGGAGGTAGAAAGAGGGAAGGAAGAGGAGCCTCAAATCACATAATATTGATAACTGCCTGCTCTGCCTTATAAGGCCAGCCCAATTTTTGTGTCATTTATTTGGGTGTCTTTGGGTTAAAAACATTAGGTAAAGTGTAATTGTACTTGGGAAGAGGGGTCTGAGATTTGAGGTGTATTCCAAAAAGAGAAGACAGATAAGCTAGACAGAAAGTTACTCACAAAAGTCATAAAACCTTTCTTTACTCATAAAACCACTTTTGTTCAAATAATACACAAGTTAAAATGATTCTCTCCCTCAATTTTTCCCTGTTCCTAACCAATTACAAAAACACTGCTACTGCTATGTGTTGGTTTTTTTTTTTATAAACTTTCTTGAGCTGTACCTCTCCTCATCCCTAGGGACTGCTCGAGTTCGTTTCAGAAAGTAAGTCAGGTTTTAACAGTTCCCCTTCATAAATGTTTAATTTCGTGGGCATCTCATGGTGAGAAGCACTTTTTTTAGTTGGGGGAGAGAGAATGGAAGAGGGATTGACAGATCTTCACAGGCAGTCCTTTTTCCACTAGCCAAGCAGGCTATGGATAAACTCATTATGAGAGGAAATGTTAATCCTCACCAAATTCCTAACTTGGTCACTCAAATAATGCTTTATGCAGTACTGGTACCTCTTAGTTTGTAAATTGCTCTCACATGTGCATTCTCACTCAATCCACAAGGCCCTATAAAAATGAGGATGTTGCATCAGATAATTGCTAAGGTCTCTTCTGTTCTACATCCTATGACTATCTAGGTGTTTGTTGTTGTTCACTCAGTCAGTCATGTATGACTCTACATGACCCCATGAACTTTGTCCATGGGTTTTCTTGGTAAAGGTTTTGGAATGGTTTGCCATTTCTTTCTTCAATATGTCTTCATATTGAAGATAAGGACTAAGGCAAATATGGGTTACATGACTTGCCTGAAGTCACATAGCTATTAAGTGAGTATGGTCAGACTTAAACTTAGATTTTCCTGACTCCAGTCTTGGTGACCTATCCACTGAGCCACCTAGCTGCCCTAGGTGTTACATATACCCTTTTTACAGAGGAAGAAACTGAGGCTCAGGGAATTGAAATGACTTGCCAAAGGTTACTTGGTATGTGGCCAGATCATATGATGATAGATTTAGAGCTAAAGGAATCCTTAAAGGCCATCAAGCCCAACCATTTAGCAGATGAGGAAATTGAGGTACAGAGAGGTAAAGTGACCTGCAAAATGTCATACAGCTAGTAAGTAAATACCTGAGCTTCTCAAATCCTCTTGAACTCGGGTCTTCTGATTCTAAGTCTAGTAATTTTTCCATTACCATCTTCCTTGCTGTCTCCCATAACTTCCTCTTTTGAAGTTGGGGATTATTTTTTAATAGCTATTGTCTTTATAAGGTCAGTGTGGGAAATCAAAATTAAAAAAAAACAATAAATATTAAAAATTGTTTTACATGTAATTGGTGAAAAACAAAATTTGTTTTGTTTTGTTTTTAAAATAAAATGTCATTTTAAAAAATAAGGTCAGTGTGACTAGATACAACAATATGTGTTTCATATAGTTTCTTCCTCTACTTAATCTCTCTACGCTTGCCACACACTAACTTGATGTTAGTCTCATGACAATTATTAAAGGTTACTGGAATATAACCATAAGAATATTTTAAATCATCTTCAATAATCAGTGTGATCTAGAATACTGGACTTGAAATTAGGATTGCCCTGGTTCAAACTTCACCTCAGACAGTATAATATGGCAGCTGAGAAAGTTAATGCTATCTGAGGCTACAACAAGAGGCATAACATTCAAAACTACCAAAGTACTGGGTGCTAGACTTTGTCTTGATCACACCAAACATGGAATATCACATTCAGCCCTAGGCGTCACAAAGGATGTTGAGAAGCTCAAGAACATCCAGAGGAGAGCAATCAGGACTTCAGTCCTTGAGCTCAGGACATGTGAGCATTCATTTAAGGAACTGGGTATGTTTAACTTGATAGATTCCTACAAAAAGGAAAAAAAAATCATAGAGGATTGAAGCTGTCTTCATGTCTTTGGAGGGCTATCATGTGGAGGCTGACTCCAGAGGCAGAACTAGGTGCAGTGGAAGTTATAAAGAGACAAACTTGAGTTCAATATTAGGGGAAAAAATCTCCCCAAATATTTGCATTAACAATAATAATAATTACAATGATGATGGTGATGAAGCAAAGAATTATTAACTATACAGGTCACATAGCTACTAAGTGCTTGAGGTCAGATTTGAACGCAGACCTTCCTGACTCTAGGCCCAGCACTCTCTCCACTATATCACCTACCCGTCCTGGGATAGAAGTTGAAAAGAGGCCAATTTGAACTGGAAGTAAGAGAACATTTTCTAACAATTAGAGTCACCCAATGGGAGAATGAAATGCCTTGATATGTGGTGGGTTCCAAGACTAGAAGACCACATGTTACAGTACGTATTCCTTTGGTGTGTGGGTTGGGCTAGATGGGTCACTGAGGTCTCTTCTAACCCTCAAATTCTGTTATAACTTAGAAAAATTTTTCATAAACCCATCTATCACACAAACTGAGGTACACCTGAAACCACTGTCATAGCAGTTAAAGGTTTTTATTCTTTCCTGCTTTGGGTAACTTTTATAATTCTGAATTTCAGATGCCCTTTTTCCTTTATATGTTTCAGTATTAATAATTCACAGAGTCTTAAGACGTACTAGTTGGGAGACTTTATTCAGCTACTCCCCTACCCCATTTCCACTTCATGTTACAGATTGAAGAAACTGTGGCCCCAAAATGCTCAAATAACTTCCCTAAAGTCAGACACACCACTAGAAAGTGCTCAGAATCACGATTTGATCCCCAGTCTCCTGACATCTAGTAGAGTTCTGTTTCCATGGCACCATGAAGTTTTCATTTATCTCTGGAAGATCGGCTTTATTAGCATCAAATATTCAATAATAGGTTGGCCTTCTCCAGACATCTTGGTTTTCCTAGAATGCCTTAAGAATCTTGAGATTAGCTAAAATCAGATGTTAGTGTCTAAAGCCAAGTTAAAATAACTTTTGGATTCTATGCCCGCTAAATTTCAAACTGCAGAACTACTTTTGTGACTCTTCTCTAACATTAATCCTGTTCAGCATGTAACACAGTGCTAGAAAGAGAGGAGGTGATCAATAAATATTCAAGTATTTATTTATTGGCTAATTGGTATTCTGTTTTGTTTACTCTAAACCACCACCAATCCTGCTATCTACCATGGCCTCCCTGTCCCCCTATCCCACTGGTACAGTGAATGAATAATTTACTGTACTTTTTAAAAAATATATATCTGGTACATTGAGATTAAGTCATCCAAATCCTCTTAAATTTATATAATTTTATTTAATAATTATGTTTCAAAGTTTGAACATTTAAATAAATGGCAAGCTATGTATCTAAGTAAATCCCATATTTTCTCAATGGCTCTTTGGAACCCATCATTCGTGGGCAAGCCCTGAGAATATTGAATAACAGAAGAAATAAATGATGATCCTAATGAAAACCACATTCTGATTCCTGCTTTCCTGCTTGTGCAATTCCATATAAGAATTATAGAAGCCAAAAAAGCAACGTGCACATTAGCTGTGGGTTGCTCAACTACGTACACATAGCCTTGAAGGTCATGTGACTGTTTCCATCTTCTCTGTTAAACTAATGGTTCCTCAGAGCCCCAGGAGGCTGTTCTTACACACACACATAGAATTCTAGGATTTGCCTGGAAAAAAAAAAGTATCATGTTTCTCTGCCTATGAACTAAAAAACTAATTTGGAAAGCTCGATGAAACCAAACCACCTCAGATGATGGAAAATATCTATTGTTTTTTTTTTTAATGCAAGACTGTAGGTAACTAAGCTGAACTAAAGGAATAATATTTTCCTCCTCTCTCATACGAAAGGATAGCTTTGCTCTATGAATAGGCCCTCCTTTTCAAGTGATGCATGGTTACAAGTCTGAGAATGGAAATCAAGTCACCTATCATTTGGAGGGGACAGGGGCAGTTTACTCACGACTTTCTAGAATCTTGGCAATAAGATTGTGTGCTTCTCCAGCTCTCTTATTTCATTTTGTTATAAAGCAGTCAAAGATTTATAGTGAGGCTGAATTCAGAATAGTCAGACCATAAACTTCCAGGTATTCTGGCAAAACCTGACAAATGACTTTGATTTTTAAAAATTCACTTTTCTAAATACAAGTTTCTCCTCTCCTCCCCCCAGAAGGTTTAGTAAAACTTTTAGCGTGAAAAATCATTTTTATATTCACTTTCTCACGAGGAAAAACAAGAAGAAGAATCACTTTATCTTTTGTGATGCTCTATAGTTTTACAAAGAGTAATGTGGTACAGTTTGGGGAAAAATATGCTGAACTTGGTCAAAGACCTGAGCTCTGGTTTTTCCTTCTTGCCACTCACTATGTGGTCTTTCTGATTCTCAGTTTTCTTTTCTGAAAAATGGGTATGATAGCTACTTTCTCTTCCTCCACAATTCACCCTACTTCACCCCCACCTCACATAGTTGTGAGAAGAATCCATATACAAGGTATCCCAAAAGTCTTAATGATGATTTAAGCTTAAATTGCTTTAAAATATTGTACATAATAAAAATATAGGTGAAATCACTTTGAAAAGCTATAAGTCACTACACAAAGAGAAAGTGGGGTTGGTTTCTTTGCAATTATATTCTCAGTATAATCTGAAATTTAAATAAAAATACTGAGAAGTTTTCCAGAAATAATTATTAGACTCTCATTGTAAAACTGTCGAGATCCATATCACTGCTTTCAGGACCTTAAATTTAAGTATAGGTTCCCAAAGTGGTCGATACCACCCCAAAGGGGCACTGGAACAATCCAAAGGGGTGGTAGTAGCCTCAGAAGCAATTGAGGGGCATTGAATAAAAATAAGGGCTCAGTGGAAGCATAAGGAAAGAAGAAAAGAAAATTTTGAAAAAAAATTCATACATGTTTCATCTGTTATATAACAGAGTTAAAGTCATAGTGATTACATTATTTTCCAAATAAACACACAAAATGAAAGTTATAACTGATCAGTGGTCAAGTCTGCCCACAGGTCTTAACAAGCAAGTGTTGTCACGCGATCATGTAGTGAATTGTCGGGAAGTCCAGCATGCTTGTTCAATGGTAATGACTTGTTTACAATACAATACTATATGGTTACATGATGCAATATTATGTTATCAAAATTTCAGTGCAGGAAAAACACAAATTTACAATAAATTATTAAATTTAAGCTGTGTCTTTTTTAACTGTATTTTTTGAAATGATGCAAATTCTAAAAAAACTTTAAAGGGTTAAAGAAAGTATATTTCTGGGAATGGGGTGGGGGAATGTTTTTTAAAGGGGCATAGGCCAAATAAGTTTGGGAACCTCTAATTTAAAGAAATAAGGAATCTCAGATACCACCTAGTCTAACCCCTTCGTTTTACAAAGGAGGAAACTGAGGCTCAGAGAGTTTAAGCAATTTGTTCAAGGTCACACAGATAGTGACATAGGCAAGACTTGAACTCGGGTCCCTAACACCAAGCCCAGTGGTCTTCCCACCATTCCACATTGCCTTCCAAAGCTTCTGAGGCTAAACTAACTCAACCACTTTGTATGGAGTCCAGAAGGACAGACCATTTATATAGTAAATCCTACTCCATGGAAAAGAATGTTACAATGAAGTTCTAATGAGGACTGTGAAATCTGGTCATTCAAACTGGAGTTGTCCTCAAGAACTTTCTGCTCTTTTCTAGTTGTAATATTTTATTCCAGAATAGGATTTTCCTATGATTTTAAACTCAGGGAGAGAAGGGGAAAGACACATTTGGCATAAAAATAAATATATGGCCAGGGCTTTGCTACTTGCATCTTGATCATTAGTCTGGTGTAGGAAATCTGCTTGTAGATGCTTCCATTTGCCCGTTCCTGTGATCTTAATTTCAGCAAAACTGCTACTGACATCAACTGACTCAAAAAAGGTTGCAAAATCAGGGCTATTATCTCGTGTTTATAACAAGTCTGTTACCATAGTAATAACTGTGATGTCACAAATTCTGCACCACGAGCCAAATTCTGGCTCTGCGTGGAGGGGGAAAAAAAGTTAGCATAAGAAAAGAGATATAAACATATGTGGTTAAAATAGGGTCAATACTTGTGAGAACCACAAAAGGGCAGGGAGTTTCCCCCTGTCCTAGGCAGTGGGGGGAGGGGGAGGGTTTGAAGGACAGAGGAGGGGTGGCAGGATTCAGCCCAAGGATCTGTTCTACAGTCACAAAAAATGACTGATATCCAACCCTCCTGCATGCAGCTGTGCATGAAGGAGAGTAAAAATTAGAGGGAACACATCCGTGTGTTCCCAATCATGACTACTCCAGTGGGCTAATGATCTGCCAAAAGGAGGGAATTTGAGTCATAGCAAAAAAAGTACATTCTAAGGGAGTAAGTTTTTGCCCATACAAACCCCACTGGCACCCCAGAAGAATGTCTTGTTTCATGAGAGCAGCACACTCTTAATAACATAGCTAGTGTTTGACTCCAATTGGTTCACCACAGGATCAGGTCTTCGGAAAACAAATAAATAAATGAAGACCCTTCGGATATAGATATATATATATACCCATAGATACATAGTCATCAGAGAGCATGGAAATGTTGCAATAGACATTGTTCTCCTTCTACTCTAGATGGAAATTTCATAGGAAGACATGGTGTGCTTAGTTAAAATATCAGAGTCAATCTGTGTTGGAGTTAAAAAAAAAGATAAATTAAGCTCTAGTACAATAATTGTACTCCCAGAAGACCAAACATTTACTTCATCCCCATTTTCCTTACGTAGAAAGGTAATAATAGGAAGAGTGAGAGTGACTATAATTTATAATTTCATTGGTACAGGAAACTCCCAGATAAGAAAATTACCTCTGCCAATACAAGAGGGTAATTTCTCTAGAATCTATAGCCTTAGAGTTGCCTAAAGCATTTAGAAGTTAAATGACTTGCCCACGATCACACAGCTAGTACATATCACAAATGGAACTTGAATCTAAGTTTCTCTCTCTTTAAGGCTATTCACTAGACCTTGCTGACTCTAATAAATGTAATAATTCTTATACCACAATGTGTCATTGTTATATATTATATAATTATCTTATATTATTATAATTATATAGCATATAACATTAAAATGATGGGAATAGACTACATTTCTATAGTATTTTAAGGTCTGCCAAGTGTTTCCTTTAAGATAACCCTGTGAGGTATGTAAGCCAAATATTATTATCTCCATTTTACAGATAAGTAAACTGAGGCTCAAAAAGATGTAACTTGAACAAGGTCAGACAATTAATTAGGCTGTCAGAAGTAAGATGTGAACTCCTCTCCCATCTCCAAACTTAGTACTGATTTTTAGGAATTACTGTCAATGCTAAGTCTTTCAGCTTTTGGTCATCTCACTCCTACTCAGTTAACACACTTATTGTATCATAGCCCCCTGAGTGTGGACTGGAAAGGGGTTTCTGATAATTTATGAGTTTTATGTATCAAAGAATAGACTTCCTATATAAAAAAACTAACATCAAGTTCCAGCAAGGCAGAATTATTCAAGGTCTCATCACCTTTGCTCATGGACACCCAGAGTAGAATACTTGACAATTGTCATTAATGTGTTGGGAGTCCTTATCTACTAATCACCAAATTTCATGTCCTACTTATCCCCAATGCTATAATCTACACTCTGACTTCACATCAAATAGAGGTTTTAACATGGAGTCCTTGAACTTGTGGGGGTTTTTTAAATACTTTGGTAAATATTTCAATGTAATTGGTTTCCTTTGTAATTCTATATAGTGTATTTTATGCATTTAAAAATGTCATTCTGAAAAGGGATCCACAGACTTCACCAGACTGCCAGGCGGGTCCATGACTCAAAATAGGCTCCATCAAAAGATCCTTTCAGAATATACCCATCAAACTCTAGGAATCTTGACCCTGGAAACTCAATTCATTGGTCTGATATCATGGGAATTTTTTCTATTTAGGGCCCCAAATGAGCCAAACTAAAATACAGATCCCATCATTTCAGGTCCAGTAAGTTTTCTGCTGAAGAGTCAACTGATTCTCAAACTCTTTGAGGTCAAGGAAAATGTTTTCATCATTTTTCATACTCTGACACCCCAGCCCTTGGTTGTAAAGGTTCAGGTTTAACGGTGATGGTGCATGGGCATATGTAAAGATAGCCATCATGACCATACTTTTTCTTTTAAGGAACCATAAAAGTTGCATGGAATGCTGCTTAAAAAAAAAAAAACCACTTGTGTTGGGATATTCTGTTTCTCCCAACCTATCAGAATCTGTGGGTTCCATTACAGGCCTCAATCCCTTGCCTATTCATTGTATGAACTGATGTTAAATGGGTGCTACATGCCTGGATTCCACGTGGCTTGCTAGGCAGGAAACGCTGGAGCAAATTTTCTGGTATATTGCACCCAAGTGAGCCTCAACTAGGTTCATTTTTAAGTTCCCTTTTGCTCTCATGAGACCTGCAGGTCAATCATTTTGCATTTCAGTGCACAACTTTTCTTATGCACAGCCTATGTGTGGGATGTTGGTAAGGATGGGGAGGAGGATTAGAGACTAAGCAAAGAAGAGGAAAAGATATTTTTTAAAATTATTATTGGAGCCACTCACCTAAGCCACTGTACACATGTTCAAAAACAAGTTCCAATTTTAGAAAACTAACCATTCCTTCCGTACCCCTACTTGGCCTATTCACAGTAGATTTTTGGTCTCTTAAGAAGGAAATTTGGGCCCCACTCTATCCCTGCACAAGGAGCCAAAAGAGAAAACAGAGAAGAATTAAATGTTATCTTAAGTGCAAATCACTTTATTTTTTAACAAATGCTCCTAACAAGGCCAGTTTTGTGATTTGATAAAGAACATAGTGAATGAAGGGGTAGACTTGGCATCAGAAAGACCAGGGTTCAAAACTTGCCTCCAACAATTCCTTGATGTGTGACACTGGGTACATGACCTAATTTCTATGAGTCTTAGTTTTTTCATCTGTAAAATGGGGATATTAGTAGCACCTGCCTCATAGGTTTACTGTGAGGACCAAATAGGCATATGCATGTAAAGTGATTTTGTACTACATAAATAAAATATTATTATTATAATTTCCTTTTTTTACAGGCAAGTGGGGCTAAGTGACTTGCCCAGGGTCACAAAGCTAGTAAATTTCAACTATCTGAGGCTGGATTTGAACTCAGGTAATCCTGGAGTCAGGTCATCCCTCCAGGGCCAATGTTCTAGCTACCACATCTCCTAGCTGTCCCTATAATTTCATCAATGATGTGAATTCCTTGTGTGGATACTCCCTCCAGCCATATAAATTAGCAACTCATCTGTAACTCACAACAGTCTGGGGCACTGACAGGTTAAGTGGCTTACTCATAGTCACACAAACATGATTTTGTTTAAAGTTTGACTGGTAAACGGATTTTAATTACATGTGTTTTAAAAGATCCTCAGTAGCTAATCCCCTCTTAACACTTACATGAAATACCATGCAAACAATCAAGGTATGTATTGCCTGCATCTATCTGAGACAATGGTGTCAGCAATGAAAAGAAATAATATATTAGAAACCTACCTATAACCTATACTTGAAATTTTAGATATATACATGTATTTATTGATCATTTAGGGAAATTCATTCAAACATCTCACTGCATTCTTTAGTTCTCTAGTAAAATTATAATGACCACTATTAGGACATAGGAAAATAAATACTGTCATGTGAACTCGGTATTTATTGGTGTACAATATGCCACCAACATAGCCAGGGTAGCAATAATACAGTTCACATTGGTCCTAACATTTATAGTCCACTAAATACATTATCACATACAGTGAGGGTTCTTAACCTCTAGTCCACGGACCTAGAAAGGGTAGGTTTATAGATTTTAGAGGGTCTGTGAACTTGGGTGGAGAAAAAAAAATTAACCTTTACTTCAATAATAAGAGATATCCTTTATAATCTTATGTATTTCATTTTAAAATGTTATTCTGAAAAAGGGTCTATAGGTTTCACCAGGCTGCCAAAAGAGTCTGTAAAACAAAAACGGTTAAGAACCCCAGTACACAGTATTTCTCTTTGCAAAACGTCTCCCACCTACATTACAGGACTGAATAATCATGCTAAGTTTACTATGCCAGTTCTTAATTTTAGTGTGACAATTTTCAGAAAATGTAAAAAATTTGAGAATATTAAAGAGCTTTATTTTAAAAATGAAAAACAACCCAACAAGTAACTAGCAGTTCAGAAAGTGCTTTCTCAGAATTAAGGAGATAGCTATTAAGAATCTAGATGTCATGATCTGGCTTTGGGTAGATTTAAAGGAAAGAGAAAGACTGGCCCAAGATCAACAGATCCTATACCTTCCTTTAGGCAGAGAAACACTTGGACTCAGCACATTCCCAAAGGGCCCTCAATGAGCAAATACTTCCTTGCCCTGTTGCCAGTTCAACTGCATTTGGTTCTTTCTCATAAGTGAAAGTTTTGTAAATCCTGTTTCAAAATCAGTTCATTTATTTTTTTAAGTGTTACATTAGCAAAAGGAAATCCATCATTTGTAGCCAATAATATTAGAGGCCTTCTGTGAGATGAAAGCCCATGCAATGCATGAGTCTGTAGTATACGCCAAATTTGGTCCAATATAACACTAATACTAAAAAACAAAACAATCTAGCACAGATCTTCCTCGTGCAACATTCATCACAACTAATACTACAGCCTTTCCCATAACTTAATTGAATATTATAAAATTTACTCATAAGATGGCAGAGTCCGGATAGCTTTCTATGAATCACTGTCATTTTTAAACCCTAGTGAAGATTTACCTGCTGGTGGCTTTATGAAAGGTGGTGGAATTAATGGTACAATAATGGGTACATTCCCATGATCCTTTGACCCTGCTGGTGAGTCAGTTAGTCCATTTCCCGTGGCAAGCCCTGGATAGCCTGTGTTCATATTGTATGGTGAAATAACACTGTCCTCGGATAATTTTGGCTTTGGCAAAGAATTTTCTGTAAAACAAAAAAAAAATTATGTATACATATATACATATATAATAATATATAATATACATATATATTATAATATACACATATGGCACACACAAAAAAGCACTTGTTAATTGGACTAAAACTTTTTCTCTGGCTATTTTTCTCAATTCAGAAGACTGTATAATAAAAATTAGTATTTTCTATCAGACTTTGAAAAATAAAACATTATCAAAGCTCCAGGGAACAATTCTGCTCACATCACTACAAATTTCCATCTGGCTCCTTTATAATTGGCTTCATGCTGGCCATTTTATTCTGACATCAAAACGGATGAATTTAATATTATAAAAACTCCTTGGAACACCCAAAATTCAGGTTTATTGAAGGTCAAACTATTCTCCCTGATGTGGTGTTTGTAGCACATCTCTCAAATCACACTAGCCTATCTAAGCAAAATTTTTACAGTTTTCCAAACCCTGGACTATCTCAATTCCAGAAGACTGATGATAAATGTTAGGCATGTTATGCTATTGACCTCTTGACAGAAGGGTGATGGACTCAAGGTATAAATGTGACATAAACTTTTTTGGAAATGGCCAAGACAAAAATTTGTCTTCTTGACTCAGTATATTTGTTACAAGGGTTTAGGGTTTTTTTCCAATTAGGGAGAAGAAAAGTAAATCAATTTTTGTTTACTGAAAATAATAAAATAAAAATTACAAATATATAATATTCAATATATTTGGTTTTTGAAATACCACTGTGTAATGACCTGACTGAATTAAAAGGAAAAAAACACCAGAAGAAGTAGATAATTAGAAAGAAAAAAAGGTTAATTGGATTATAGATTATAGATTGGATTATATGTATATAGTTGAATGGGACCTAAAAGGTCATCTAGTGCTGCCCCTTCATTTTGTAGATGACAAACCTAAAAGCCAGAACAGTCAGGTGACTTGCTCAGGGTTACACAGGTAGTTGTGACCAGAGTCCAGATTTAAATTCTGTTCCTCCAACTTGAAATCCAGACCTTTTTTCTGTTCTGTCTTCCACATTCTCAGAGAAACATATTCAAGGCTAGCAGGCAAAATTATTTTTTTCAAAAAAAAGAAAGGATGCTTATTTTATAAGTTAAATTGTATCTTAGGAATATGAATTTAGTAACCTTTACCTGAGCAAGACCCAAGCTCTTAAATAATGAAATCCCCAAAAACATCAAATAAAGGAAGTAAGCTGCTCATTCATTTTAAAAAAATCTTCCAGGCACTCACCCCTTGCCTCTCTCAGAGGAAAAGATTAATGCCAAGTCCAGGTATTACATGAACTATTAGTTTATAGAATATAAACTCATGACTTGCATCTTTCTATTTACAGAGAAATTGATGGTGCTATCTAGATAACATGATGTACACAATTTCATAGCAAGCTGAATATAAAATTTGTCACGTACATTCGATTCCACATGCCTGCAGGACAGCTCATTTACATTCTATTTGTTGTCATGTAAGAAGGAAATGTATTACCTTGGAGACTGGAAATAAAATATTTGAAAAGGTAGTTTATACTGACAGCATTTTTCAGTGGAATACAAATACTGATCAAATTATCAATAACAACATGCAATTAGTTTCATAAATGGTTTGTGAATATCCCTAAAGAGTGTAGTGGATTACTGTTTGTTGTTTGTCTTCAGGGAGGATTTTTTCACATCATTTTTTTCATCTCTACCTAGATCATCTTCCTGAATATGGGATTCACGAGTCCCCATATCAACGCCCAATACAGCACAGTTGTAGGTTTCCTTAATGGGACTCCAAGCATAGCTGACCATTCATAAGACCACGTGACAGGTCATTGTACCATGAAAAGCTGCCATAATTTCTCCTCTCTACCTTAGCTTTGAGAGAATGCTTGTTGGATAAGTTAAGAGCCAGGCATTTGCTATACTTTGAATCTGTATCATTACCCTTCTTCTTACCCTAGCTGCAATTCCCTATCTATCAAATCTGACTGGAGAATTCAAATACAGCAACGAATTGAGAATGAACTAAATCCCTATTGTTTAAGATTGGGAATAATTTTCACAAACAATACAAGATCTAGGAATGTTATTCACAACCGGAATCCAACTCAACAACCCATACTTGCGATATTTCTCTTTATTAGTACCCTCATGACTGGGGGCGGAGGGAAGGAAAGAAGTAGGAAAAAAACCATCATTTTGAGAGTTATCTCGATTCTCACTTATATTTAATGATGTAACTCTGACATTTTGCTGAACAGAAAGCCTTAGTCCCAGGATTATTTTTTTTTTTTTATAGTAAAAGGGCTCAGGAGTCCAAAAGTAGTAAGCAATATTTTTTTTCCTTTCTTTTTTTTTTTGGCAGAATTTTGAAACCTTGAATATATAAGCTTTGTCTGGCTCTGCCATAATATTACTGTTGGTGGAGAGATAATAGTAAGCTCCTATTTGTTTTATATTGCACTTTCATATTCTATTGGATCCTGCTTATGGAAAAACCCTGTTGGAGATGTACATTTAAATCAGCCATTGGAATAGGCTACCAAGCATAAGTCCCATTGCAACTCTATTCTGGCAGGTTGAGATAGTTCATCCTTCTTTGCATGAACAAAGGAACATTAAATGTCATTACCTTTGAGAACAGAAATGTGCTGCCGGCTCTCCCCATCTGTAGGGTAGTTCCTGAATTCAATATCCTCGCCATCTTTCAATTCAACCTTATCATAACCATACCAGCCAAGAAGTTCATTCATGGTGTTTTCAGCAAAGTTCTGAAAGAGAAGAATTGCCTGCTTATTTAGGTAATCAATAATCATTTTGGAAAGAATGCATAAATCGAAATCTATTTGCACTGTACCAAGTACTGCTAGCATTGTCCCACCCCCTCCAGACTCATGTTCTTTTTCAAGTCACGTATAAAATATATAATGCATTTAAATCCCATGATGCCCTGTGTAATTATGAAATACCTTTATACTTTTCTAATTTTAAGAAAGTAAAAAAAGAAGAGTTTATTATTTTTGCTTAGGGAGAGGTCATATTTTTAGCCTATATTTATTAGCAAAATGTATGTAACGTGCTTCTATAAAAATATTGAAAAGTGAAACACAAAACTAGATGAGAACAAAAGACTTCCTTATGAAAACAATTAATCAACCTTTTCAGAACTACAGATTAATTTAAATTGGAATAGCTTTCCAACTTAAATGTGGATTCTTAACATGAATGCCTTAGATTAACTAAAATATCAATAAAGAAATAATTTCTTCATTGTCAATATGTAAGACAAGTAACAATACAAGCTTTCTTTTTCATTTTTCATTGAGTGGGAGGTTTTTTTTTAACTTTATACTCCTTTTTGGCTTACATACATAACATTAAAATTTAAACATCCAGAAATATGCATTTCATTGCCTATATTTTCTTGCTGCACAAACCCATGGTCAGTTGGATTTTCTCCTATTGCTTCACAATTCAGTTCAATACAACAAACATTTCTTAAGCACCTACATATACCAGATATTGTTTTGGGTGCACTTATGAACTGTAACTATCCTTAAAGTTAACCACCAACAAATTTTATAATCATTATGGAATTGATTTTTCAAGTTCATGCTATCAGTCCAGCAAATCTAAAATTTTAGTCTTACCAACTCTAAATTCCAAAACAAGATGTAAAACTGTATATTCTGATATTCTTTTGTGATGTGATGGAAAACTATGTGATGATATAAATAAAATACCTGGCTTGATTGCCATAAACTACCACTTCAAATTTTCCTTTTAGTTCAAATGCTCTTGGATTCTGCTATGTGGAAATTAGAATTTCAGAATTACATTTTAATTTGTAATTTATGTACCTGAAATAATATTCTAGGGTATTCTGGTAAATATCTAACAACCAACTTGGGGGAAAAAATGGTATATACACATGGAACATTTTTAAATTTAATCTGCATTATTAACATTTTTCTGTCACTTTCTTAAGTCTAGACAATCAACAAACATTAAATCACTCCCTGATGTGTACAATTTATTGGTTTCTGGTATAAAGGCTAGCACAACAAATTTAACAGTTGGTTCTCAGAGCTAGTATAGGCTAACTCCAGTGCATCATGGATTCTACCTCCGAGGTGCTAAAACAACATGAGTATTTTGGGTTTTCTTGAATTTTGTGTTTTAAGATTTCAACTGGGATCGTATACAAATGAAAAGCTATTTCACTACTGATTTTGCAAAAACAAACCTGGCATTTCAAATGACCCATTTAGCATAGAGATCTAACTGAGTCAAACTATGATGCAATGACATGCCAGTAAGTTTAAAAAAAAAAAGAAAAGAAAAATTGTTTCTGTAAGAAGTTAACTCTCTTTGATGGTTGATCATTTCTACGTTCTATTAATTAATACATAAATAAGGTGTGAGGGGAAGCCAGGTGGCTCAGTGAGTAAGAGCACCAGCTCCAGTGTCAGGATGACCTGGGGATCAAATCCGGGCTCAGATACTTAGCACCACACCCAGAAATAACTGGCCATGTAACCTTGAGCAAGTTACTTAACCCCGATTGCTTTAAAAAAAAAAAAAAAAACAATAAGGTGTGAACAATAAGAAGAATAAACCTAGTAACTTCCAGAATCCCTCCCCTGAGGAGGCTTGTGCTAAATATTTCTCTCTTAAATCAGAAGAACATTTCTTTGAGATGGTATTCTCCCTTATTATCTTGCTTTTTTCATTCAACTTAGTGTCTGACTTGAGAAAAAGAAGTGATGTTGCTGACCTAAGCTCACATCGTACAAGTCCCTTCCCCATCAGTCAAGAAGCCAAAACCTAAATTGCTAAGACATATTATGAAAGGGGAAATTTACCATCCAATGACTTTTAAAGATTCTTATAGTCTTCTCAATGTAAGTAGAAGTCATCAAATTGCTCCTAGTCTGTCTACTCTGACATTGTGATTAAAGTAAAGTAAGGACAAAATACTGGGTTCAAACTTTTTTGAATCATGTCCAGTATGGCTAACTGAAAGAGGAATTAAACTGCCTTAGGACGTAGTGGCTTTCTCCTTACAAAGAGGCTTCAGACAAAGACCACTTGTCAAGCATGTTGTACAAGGAATTCTGGTTCAAATATGGATTGGACTGCATGGTCTCTCAGTTTCCCTCCAACTCTAAGACTTTTAATTTCTGTACTTATATATGGATGCCTAAGCTGATCTTTCTCCCTCCTCTGACCCAACCCAACCAGTGGGCATGTTCTCTTCATTTCTACCAATAACACATCTTAATTATATATTCTCTTAATCATTTATCATATTCTAATTTGGATTTTATTAATTTTTGTGCACATCTTGGCACTCTAACTAGATTGTAAGCTCTCTGTATATTCACCTCTACCAAGTATAATGCCTTGAATGCAATTCACATTTAATGATTTATTTGTTGAATCCAATTCAATCAAAGTGCACATCGAATCATAGATTCTTCATAATTGTAGAATGAATGAAGGAATGAACTTTGTCACAGTTTATAGCTCCATCTAATTTCTGTAATGAATGTATAATCCATAATACATAATTTATAGATATGTCTTCTTTTACCAAAGAATACAAGATACAAATACACTTATTTTTTCAGACCCATATTTTGCAGAATATAATTCAGGATTTTTGTGATACCTAGAACCTAATCTGTATTTTTAATCCCAGGTTCTTAGCATTTGGTTAGTCTAATTATGACTCTCAGATACTATGGTTTGATTTGCAAACCATTTGACTTTATAGATGCTTAATATGAATTTACATTTTTTCATAATTTTCAATTAAGTATAAAAAATTTCTTTTACTCTAATCAGGAAGATAATGAAATTGATATGTAGGGCAGGAAGACAGCAGCTGTTACTAATAATGTTAATGAAGTCACCAGTCCCTCTCCCACTCTGAAGCTGCCTGCAGGCAACAGAAGAATGCAAGGAAAGCGTGGGCTTCTGGGTTAATGTCAAGCTGGCTTGATATGCTATAGGGATTAAACTGGGCTTTTTGGAAGAGAGTTTGGCAAGGGAGCTGGGTGAGACCTTTCCATGGCAAAAAGAGTTCATCTCCAGAGACTTTTGTTAGCTCTGTAATTCCCCTATATATTGACATTTGTATTCCCTTGCGTTCCATGGGTCCTTTTTAAAGGAAAAGTCCTGCTCATCAGATTGTTCGATCAACTGCTTAAGACTACAGACACAGCATATGCTAAAGGGCTATGCAGTGATGATGCTTTGTCATAAAGTTAGTGACTGTTAAATGCTTGACAACACTTTCTGAGGCATTCCTCAATTTTCCTGAGTCTGTTTGAGTCAGAGATTGCAAATCCATGGCAGACAGAGACCATGATATCTGGACAAGGAAGAAAGACTGCCGACAGAGCACCTCCTCCCTCTTCTTAACTCTACCACTTCAAAACCTCAAAGGCATTCTGGAAGCAAAATATGGGTGAGAATGATAAGGGATACTTGCTACTTTTTCCTGGTTCTCCTCCTACCTGTCTAACGATTCCTTCTCAATCTCTGTCACTGGTTCAACATCAATATCATGCCTGCTAACTACTGGTGTTCTCCAAGGTTTTGTCCTGAGCCTTTTCTTCTCCTCTTTCTACCCATGCTCTTACTGGCTTCATTAGCATCCACAGTTATAAGTATTATTCTATGCAGATTTCTCACAGATCTATACATCCAGCCCCAGTATTTCCTGGAAGCTTCAGCCCCCCATTACCTATTGGACATTTAAAACTAGGTATCTTGGAGACACCTTAAATACATGTACAAAACTGACCTTATTACCTTTCCCCTGTGCCCATCCCTCTTTCAGACTTCTCTATTTCTGTCAAAGGTACCACAAATATTCTTTTCTTAGATTTGTAAACTTGATGCCAAACCATATTGTTTCTAGCTGTACAGCATCTTATCTCTCTATTCACATAAATCACAACTTTAGTTCAGGTCCTTCTCACCTTTTACCTAGATTATTTGTTAACAGCTTCCTAACTGGTTTCCCTTGCTCAAGTTTCTCCCCACTCCATCCATTCTCACACTTCTGTCAAGGTGATTTTCCTTAATAATGCCACTCCCTTACCCAGTAAACTCCAGTGGCTCCCTGTTGCCTCTGGGACAAAAACAGATTTTAAAAACTTTTATAACTTGACCCCAACCTATCTTTCCATATTCATTATCCATCTTTCTTCCTTCTGCACTGTGGTCCAGTCAATCTGAACCTTCTTTCTCTTCCTCACACATGACACTCCATCTCCCATCTCTGTGTGACTTTGTACCTGTTGACCTCAATATCTGGAATACATTAACTTATCAGCTCTACCTCACAGAATCACTCTTTTAAAGAGATTGTTTCATTCTTTTTATTTCTATCTCGAACACTTAGCACAGTGCCTGGCACAGAGTAAGTACTTAATAAATGTTTATTGATTTATTGATTGGTTTCTCTATAGCCTTCAGTACAACAGCACTATTACTTCTAATCCTTCCATTTTAAAAAAAAAATCTATAATCCAAAGGCAGTAAGAAGAAACATTGGTCTTCTAGGGTCATTGTGGTTCAGTCTTTAAGATCCAGTCATGGACCTTCCAAACAGACCTTCAAGTGTAGACTGGGCTAGAGATGGGAAGGCAGGGGAGGAGAGAGAGGAATAATCTAGATTGAACAGTTACTCTGAGGGAAGAAAAAAAAACCCATTGTTCAGTTATCATCAACACATTAAGACAGGATTTGGGATAATTTGGGCTATCACCCCTGCAAATAGGATGTGACTTCAGGGGTTCTGACAGAGTGAATACTCTTTTGATGTCTTATAAAAGTAAATTCAACCAACTGTTGTTGAATGTCAGTCCTCTATTTGGCATTCCAAGTCCTTCAAGACCTGTCCTCCACACCTTTCCAGGCTTCTTACACCTTACACCCCGCCATGTAGTCTAGGATCCAGTCACATTGGTCTCCTTGCAATTCCTTGAACAACACACTCCACCTACGAATCAGGGTGTTTCCACCAGCTGTCCCTCACTCCTGGAATGTTCTCACTTCTTACCTCTGCCTCTTGGTTTGCTTCAAGTCCCAGCTAAAATCCCATCTTCTACACAAAGCCTTTCCAGGTGCCTTTAATTCTGGTGTCTCCCTTCCTTTACTTATCTCTAATTTATCCCGTATATCGAATTTTTGCCAGGTTCTTTTTCTGTAGTCTTCCCTGCTGGAAGGTGAGCTCTGTGAGAGCAGGGACTATTTTTTGTCTTTCTTTGCATCCCCAGAACTTAGCACAATGACTAGGACATAGTCAGATCTTAATATTCATTGACTGATCATGAACTAACTAGAGTGCAGAATGAGAAATATGCATGTTTCTGTATATTGCCACTAAGCGAATTTGTTTTGCTTGACTATCCATATTTTTTACAAGAAATTTATTTTTGTGGATTTTTTCTCCAGTGGGGTCAGGACAGGGAGAGAAAAATAGGTTTCTTTTCTCTTTCTTTTTAAAATAGAGAGGTTGGGTGGCTAGGTGGTGCAGTGAATAGAGCACCGGCCCTGGAGTCAGGAAGACCTGAGTTCAAATCCGACCTCAGACACTTAACACTTAACTAGCTGTGTGACTCTGGGCAAGTCACTTAACCCCAATTGCCCCTCCAAAAAACAAAATAAAATAGAGAGGTAGTGGGTTGTTACAGATGTGGAATGTTATAAGCACTTTCAAATGAGGTCATTATATTATTACTTTTAGACTGGTTTATTTTGTTACAAGAGACCTCTCATTAAATGGGAGTAATCTGTAAATGTTTATAATGCAAAAACAAAACAGATCAATAAAACCGAGAGAGAGAGAAAGAGAGAGAGAGAGAGAGAGAGGTAAGAAGGAAGGAAGGGAGGAAGGGAGGGAGGAAGGGAGGAAGGAAGGAAGGAAGGAAGGAAGGAAGGAAGGAAGGAAGGAAGGAAGGAAGGAAGGAAGGAAGGAAGGAAGGAAGGAAGGAAGGAAGGAAGGACAAGTCTAATCTAGGATGCACTGAAGCCAATCATATAGGCAAAACCCCTGATTTAGTAGAAGGCAGTGGACTACACCAACATAACTGGCAAGACCTTTGCAGCCTCTAGTGATAACTTATCATAGGATCAATAGTAAGTTTATCCTTGACCATGACTGGGGCTTAAATACTGGACAACACTGACCCTAGAAGACCAGGGTTTCTTCTTATTGCCTTTCAAGTATAGAGTTTAAAAATGGAAGACTTAGAAGTAATAGTACTGCTGTACTATAGACTATAGAGAAATCAATCAATAAACATTTATTAATTGCTTACTGTGTGCCAGGTACTGTGCTAAGTGCTTAGGATACAAATAAAAGGAATGAAATATATACCAGGGTTATATGATGATATAGGGGCACCCTTCATCCTCCAGGAAGGGAGAGTAAGAAGGACCAGTTTTAAAGAATGCATATTGTTAATATAATTGGGAAGGCAGGGAAGTTGATCTGTGGAACAGGAGGATAGCAACCATTAGCCCTAACAAGGGCAGCATCAGCCTCTCTTCTGCTCTGAGGCTGCCTGGAAGCAGTAAGGATAACCTGCTCTAGAATTCAGTTGGCCCATTGCACTATGGTGATAGCACTATGCATTTTGCAAGGAAGACAAGTAAGAGAGATCTTCTAGCAGAACAGTACCACCATAAGGACCCTGGATATATGGATGACTTTTCCTGAGTGTCTGTCTTTATCTTTGTGCTTTCTTACATCCTATATCCCTGAAGAAAATCTTAGATTTGAGTTGAACTGCAAACTACTTGAGTTCTCAGTTGAGTCTTCAACAAGCATTACACATCCTGAGCTAGACACTAGGGATACAAATACAATGAATTAAACAATCTCTATTTATAGGGAGCTTATGTTATAAGGGAGTGGATATTACATTGCAATGGGTGGGATATATAAGCACATCTAATAAACAGAACAAGAAGAAATACAAAGTTGTTAACTACAAAATATTTTTGGGAGAGGGTACTAGCATTTAGGGAAAAGACCAGGGAAGACTTTATGTTAAAGGTGGTGCTTGATATGTCTTGAAGGAGGAGAGTGAGGCAGAGCTGACGAGGAAATAATATATCAAAGGGCAAGACAGTGATAACCTATCACAGGATTGGTGGTAAGTTTATCCTCAACCAAGACCTTCTGAGCCCTTCCCTACTCTCCTGGGCAGATCTATGTCAAAGGTAATGCAGTCTGCAGTCCATGATGATGGGACCCTAACAATGTCAATGAAAACAAGGCATTGTATTTAAGGCTGAATGTTCCCTCATATCATCAAACACAAACACATAACTATAAATATTTCAACATGGAAACCATAAAACTGGAAGTCAAAAGTAAGCTTGATAAAACAAAGTGAGCTAAGTATATAGTATTGAAGCTGGATTGTAATCACACTCTGATATACTGCACAAATGTAGAAAGAAAGACCCAAGCCCAGACCTTCTGCATTTACCTAGCAGGAGTTCCAACTCTTAGTTCTGACTGGGCCTGATACTAAACTGAACCAAAGCAATAAAGTACATTCTTGTAATTTGTTGGTTCTCAGGGTTGAAACTCAGCAAGAAAATAATAATAACAGTTCACATTTATATACCATTTTATGGTTTACAAAGTATTTTCCTTACAACAATGCTGCGAGATAGGTATTTTAAAAATTATCTATCACCAGGTATATGATATATTCTAAGGTTTATATATGAAAAAATGGATTTAGAATACAGAAAGTGATATTTAGGTTTAACATAAGGAAACATCACTTAAATAATAATAAAAACAAGTTATTGTGCCAAGAGATTGCAGAATTTGCTTCCCTATAACACACAACACTCTACTTTGTGTGGCTTACATCCAACTCATTTTAATTCAACAAATAATGTCTGGTGGCAAACTTAACATACAGAATCCTATGCTAAGTTATGTGAAAGACTCATACATAAATAAGACATAATCCCTACCTTCAATCAGATTAGCACCTAGTAGGGGAAAAACAAGCATATAAATAATTGTACTAAGGCAGCATATGATGTGTTGTAAAAGGTAGAGAGAACAGTAGGGGTTCACAGAAAGGATTGTTAAAAACTTGCTTACAGGGAATGAAGGAAGGCTTTTCAGAGAAGGTAACTTTTGAATTCGACCTCAAATGAAAGATAGGTTTCAGCAGATAGAAATTGGGAGAAGGGACTCTAGGGAAAAGGAATAAAAAGTAGAAACAGGAAAGTACAGACTGTATATCAAGGAAACAGAATAATCTAATTTTTCTGGAGTGTCCCTGCAAGAAAGAAAGTAGTGAGAAATATGTCTGTAAAGATAGGATATTGCTAGATTATGCAGGTCCTTGAATGGCAGGCTACTGAGTTTCACTTTCTTTTTAAGGCAATGAAAAGCCATTGAAGACTTTTCATTGGGGCAGTGACACGATCTAAGGCAGGATTAAATGACTTCTTGAAGACCTTTCCATCTCTAAAATTCTATGAAATTAAAAAATGTCATAACTCCTTAGGATCAGAAGCATTTCAGATAAACTCTTTAAGAAATCTAACCCCCATAGTCCCCAGCATGCTCCATGAGGATATAGAAATGCCCATCTGGACTAGACAAAAGAGACCACAATCCTGAAGGTGCAGGTGGATTGATTCATAGCATATCTGAATTATAGGAGGATAACAAATACTTGGGAGAAAATCTTGGACTTTATTGTCACTAAAAGAAAAGATCCAGAAAATATTGATTATTATCAATTCATACACCTACTTTCTTATCTCTACAAAATCTAAATTGTCATTAAAAATCTAATTTGGAGAGCCTAGCCTTTCTTGCAACAGGCTATCTCTGCTCTAGACACACCACCTCCTCCAGTCTAGTGTTCTTTCACTTCTCCATAACCTTTTTTTTTTTTGGAGAAGGGAAGGCAGGGAAATTGGGGTTAAGTGATTGACCAAGGTCACACAGCTAGTTTTTTGTGTTAACTGTCTGAGGCCAGATTTGAACTCAGGTCCTCCTGACTCCAGAGCTGGTGCTCTATTCACTTCCCCACCTAGCTGCCCCTCCATAACCTTCTATACCTGAAATCTTGCACATTAGAAATCTCTCGCCCCATTCAACCTCACTAATTGGTATCTCCCTCTATATTACATGAGAGGAGAAAAACTATCCTGTTGTACCTAAGATGCTCGCCCTCCCTATAAAACTCCCAGTCCCAGCCTCTTGACTACTGCTCTAGAAACACATGGAAACACTTACATGAACTGCTGCAAAATGAAGTAAGCACAATCAGGAGAGCAATGTACAATACGACAAAGTAAATCAAAAGGTTAATAACAAAACAATTGAAATTAAATGCTGAAAATTTTTAATGACTATGCTTGGCCTCAGTGAAAAGATAAGTAAAAAATCACTTAGCCTCACTTCTTCACAGAGATAAGGAACCATGGGCATGGAATGCTGCAGGGTCACATTTTTTTTAATATGTTGATTAGTTTTACTGAATTTTTTCCCCTCTATTTTTATTCTTTATCTTAAATGATAAGTCCCTGGGAAAGGCAATGGCAGGAAAGATACAGTGGGAGAGGAAGGTAAGGTGAAAAACAGAAGATATCAATGAAACCATTTTTTAAAAAGAAAGCATGGAATTCAAATCCAAATGGGACTCCTTGTAGAAGGTAACATCTTCCACATGCTTCTGTTTGCAGATGGCATTATTCACATTCTCTTAAGCTCCAGAACATTGTAGAACCTCCTCAATGAAATCTAAAATCAATTAAAAGTGTTTGACTTAACTATGTGTGCAGGAAAAGTGAAGTAGATGAAGAATACCTATTGTTCAAAC
>NW_027187391.1:45605931-45642417 GCF_028583685.1 Petaurus breviceps papuanus
GCTTACCATCTCAGGGAGGGGGCTAGGGGACAGAAGAAGGGAGGGATAGAATTTGAAGTGCAAAACTTTTAAAAATGTGAAAAAAATTGTAATTGGGAGAAAAGTAAATGTACATATATATACATACATATATATATATACATACATATATATTATATATATTCTTCCAGTGATATTGTATGGCTACAAGCCATGGAGTATTACAGTCTCTAAATAATCAAAGTTGTAGGTTACCCAAAGAGCAAGGGAGAGGAACACGGGGGTTATAGGTAGGTTGTAACATACCACCAATGAACTTCCCAGGAAAATGGCATGAAAAGATCTTGTTGGAGAGATC
This sequence comes from Petaurus breviceps papuanus, assembly GCF_028583685.1. Lineage (NCBI taxonomy): Eukaryota > Metazoa > Chordata > Mammalia > Diprotodontia > Petauridae > Petaurus > Petaurus breviceps. The sequence goes on from NW_027187391.1 coordinate 45,606,269, forward strand.
CATGACCAGAAAAGGAAGGGTGCCCAACATAGAATTCAAGTGCAGAATAACTGGGCAATCTGCAAGTGCTCCATTGGAATCTACCAATTAGGTAGGTAGGTAGGCCATCAACATAATACATGGGAATTCATGGGAAGATACCAGGAGTCATACAGGATAAAAAGATTTGGTTGTGCTACAATCAGCATGATTAGTGGGGAGCACCCATATTGATAAGATCATAGATCCATTGAATTATCAACGTCAGAAGTGAAATATTTTAAAAGGGTGTTATTATAGACCTACTTTATATCTGTATAGCCAATGAGATCATATTTGTAAAGCACTTAACACAATACCTGGAACATAGTAGTCACAATCTTATTCCTTCCCTCCTCTAAAGCAGCACTTCTTAAACTTGGGACTCAACTCCATATAGAGTCACCAAAAATTTGGCAACAGTAAAAGGTTTCTGAATGTGCGACAACCAAAAGTTAATTAAAAATCAAACACATAGGGGAGGCTAGGTAGCGCAGTGAGTAGAGCGCTGGCCCTGGAGTCAGGAGGACCTGAGTTCACATTCAGCCTTAGACACTAAACACACACACACACAAAAAATCAGCCATGTGATGCTGGGCAAGTTACTTAACCCCAATTGCCCTCCAAAAAGCAAAAAAAAAAAAATCAAACACACAATGAATCTAAGGTGTTTTGGAAGTGCTGGCCCATGTTGCATCCCACAACTTCACTATATTGGTTCTGAACACAATGCCAAAAACTCGAAAAGGGGTCGGTCGCAAGTGGAAAAAGTTTAAGAAGCTCTGCTCTATTACACTTAGCATTGTACCTGATGGTGATATAAATATAAATCACTGGAGTGGTTCACCATTACCTTCTCCAGCTCATCTTATAGACGAGGTAACTGAGGCAGACAGGGTTAAAGTGACTTGCCCAGGGTCACACAGTTAGTAAGTGTCTGAGGTTGGATTTGAACTCAGGTCTTAGTAAATAAGATTTGAATAAATAAATAATAAATAAATGCTTCCTTCCTTTCTTCCTACTTTTCTTCCTTCCTTTTTTCCTTCCTTCCCTTCTTCCTTCCTTTCTTCCATTCTTTCTTTCTCTTTCTTCTTCTTTTCTTTTTTCTTTCTTCCTTCCTAATTTCCTTTTAACTTTTAAAAAGTACATTCTCACATACAATCACATTTGATCCTTACAATAAACTTTGAAGTAAGCAGAGCAAGTGGAATTATGTTTCCTCAGTTAAGAAAACTAAGGCTCAGAGAATTCAAACAATTTGCATGAAAGCTCACAGCAAGTTAGTGGCAAAACCAGGATTAAAATCCAGGTCTCTTAACTTCTATCATGCTGGTGTCTCTACTGTATCACACTGTACCAACAGAGCTCAAATGTATGTTTAGTCCTTTACAATAGAATACATAATCATTCAAATTTATGTTGAGTTTTAAGCTTTGAAAAAATACTTTATATATATTGCTATTTTAAATCTATTATGGTAGCTAGTTGACATACTGGACCTGGAGTCAGGGAGACCTGAATTCAAATCCAACCTCAGACACTTACTAACTGTGTGACCCTGGGCAAGTCACTTAACTCTGTTTGCCTCAGACACCTCATCTATAAGATGAGCTAGAAAAGGAAATGGAAAACCACTCCAGTATCTTTGCAAAGCAAACTCCAAATGAGGTCATGAAGAGTCAGACATGGCTGAAAAACAATTGAACAACAAATGCTCTCTCTTTTGATCAGTAGCTAAAAGGCCCAAGAGTGTAGGTGTTATAAAGGATAAATATTACTAGAATGTTCTTATTATAGACATGAAGTTAATTCTCAAATCAAGGCATGCCTATCATTGGACATCTTGTTTTCAATTTTAATTCATGGTTAGTATCCATTCTATTAAGTAATTGCTTGCTGACAATATTGGATACTCACTATATCTGGTACCTAATCTTCTTAATTGTGACTTTGTTGATAAACATAATTCCATCTGTTTATGTTGGAACTCAAAATACTTAGTCAATATACTATATTCAGATTTCTATCTCCTCCCCCAGTACCAGGTAAACTCTAAGAGAGAATAAACCAAGTATAAGTCTAAAGAAGTATGAAAGATGATTGTTAAATTTTTTCATGCGAGTACTTACATTTCAGAAATTGGCAAATGCTACAAATCTGGACTCAATTTATTGTTTTGTTCATTGTCTAGACTTAATAAGATGACAGAAAAAATGTTAATGATATAGGTTAAACTTTAAAAGTGTCTTTTTGTTGTTGTTGTTGAAGATCTGATTATTAAATATATACCAGCACACTTCTGACAATAAGGAAAAAAGACATAGGAAAGAAAAAATGCCTAACTATCCAGTTCTTCCTGTACTGGGTTTTCATAACTGATATTTTTTGTTTCTTTTTTTGTAAAGTTAATTTCCTGGATGTCAAGTATCACATATACAAATAAATACTATGCACTTTCAAAAGCACAGTATAAATTAATTTTACATTATCCATCCTGCCATTCCCTTCTATATTGGTGGACAATAATGTAGCACTTTGAAAATAATAATTACTAATCTCAAAACACTTCTGCAATGCATATACAAAATCTTCAAGATGGCAGCCTCCTAATTGACCTCCTTACTTCCAGTCCCTTTCTTCTCCAACACATCATCTATTTAACTGCCAAAAATCACCTTTTTCTTAAGGCACTGATCTGACCAAATCATTCCCATGCTCAAAACCTTCAGAGACTCCCTGTTGCCTCTGAGATTAAATACAAATACCAAATTCAGTATTTAAGGCCTTCTATACTCTGGCTCCTGCTTAACTTTCCAGTCTTAATACTACCTCCATTGAGAACTCCATATTCCCACCTAACCAAACCATTAATTATTTCCTGAATTCAACATTCTAGCTTCTGCCTCCACGTATTTACACAGGAGGTCCCCTACACATTTTATTTTTGTCTTTACATCTCCAATACTTAGCACACTGCCTTGTACATAGTAAGTCAAATTTAATTAACAGACCACTTTTTGGCCAACACTTCCTTCAAGATACCTTCCTTCTTCATCTTCCCTTAATTTTCTGTCACCTCACAGAGGACTTAGTACCTTTTATATCTCTCATGTTTGTATCAGGCCAGCTAGGTGGCCTGAAGTCAGGAAGATTCATCTTTCCAAATTCAAATCTGACCTCGGACTGCTATTTCCTAGCTGTGTGACCCTGAGCAAGTCACTTAACCCTATTTTCCTGGGTTTCTTGATCTGCAAAATGAGCTGGAGAAGGAAATGGCTAGCCAATCCAGTATCTTTGCCAAGAAAACTCCAAATAGGGTCATAAAGAGTTGGACACGACTGAAAATGACTGACCCAACAACACAAATATATGAATGATATGGATACAGCATATATCCCTCTGATTAAAAAAAACAAACATTTATTAAGCACTTAATATGGGCAAATTACTATACCAGGCACTGGAGATATGATGATGAAAGATAATACTATGTGTCCCCAAGGAGCCTACAATCTAATTAGAAGAGAGGTCAGAAAGGGTACACAGCATATACACAAAGAAGTATGACTCAGGGCAGAACATTGAGGGGCAAAATGGAGGTATCTACAAAGGTACCTCTGGGAAAGTGTGTGAAGGAAGAGAAAACTTTCAGCTGGAGGGATCAAGCAAGGGTTCATGGACCATCCAGCCTCTAAGTTAGGCCTCAAAGGAAGAAAAGTATTTCAACAAATAAAAGTGAAGGGGCAGCTAGGTGGTGCAATGAATAGAGCACCAGCCCTGGAGTCAGGAGGACCTGAGTTCAAATCTGACCTCAGAAACTTAATACTAGCCATGTGACCCTTGGGTAAGTCACTTAGCCCCAATTGCCCTGCCCTCCCACCTCCAAAAAAGAAAAAATAAGTGAAGAGAAGTACCTTCCTGGCATAAGTCATGAGAAATGGTCTACATGAAGACACACAGGCAACAAATTGGTGTTTGAAGAATAGCTGGAATTCTGGTGTGACTTGAACGTAGAATGTGTGAAAGGGAATGAGGACTCCTGCTGTGTGAATAAAAGTGATATGTGAAATCTACAAATAATGTGAACAGAGAGTCCTTGAGGTGTCTCCTCCAAATTTTGTGTAATAATGATAGCTAGCACTTATATGAGAGGCAACAAGGCGGCTGGTGGGAAGAGTGCTGGGCCTTTAATCAGGAACACACCTTCCAGGGTTCAAATCTGACCTCAGACACTCGCTAGCTGGGCATTTGTAAAGATGAGCTGGAGAAAGAAATGGCAAACCACTCCAGCATCTTTACCTAAAAAACCCTAAAGCGGGGTCACAAAGAACCAGAATGACTGAAAACCACTGAACAACAATAGCAAAAACACTTATATAGTGCTCTATGCTTTAGCTGTTATTATCTCATTTGATCCTATCATCTTCAGTTTTACAGATGGGAAAACGAAGGCAGACAGAGGTGAAGTGCTTTGCCCAGGGTCACCCTGGTAGTAAGTGTCTGAAGTCAGATGTGAATACACATCTGAAGACATGTCTTCCTGATGTCCAGCCTGGCACTTGAACCATTGCCACCTTGACTCATTACCACCAACCCAGTTCCGAATCTACTCTAGCACCTAGCAGAGACCCCCTACTGTAAGGACTTAGTCATAGATTTAGAGCCTGAAGTGACTTTCAAGGTAATTTAATAGGCCCAGAAATGTTGTGACTTGTCCAAAATCACACAGGTAATGGCAGAGGCAGGATTCAAACCCAGATGCTTTGAGTCCAAATCCAGTGCTTATACTACTGCATCATATTTAATGAATGGCTGCTAAATTTAGTTATTCATTTTGTAAGCACTGAACTGTTGTAAGAACATAAGAGTAGACAGCACTGAAATAAAAAGTAAGTTGTCTTATCCAATCATGTCCAATATATATACTCCTTTGAATTAATATTTTTCAGTATAATAACCTATAAAATAGAACAGAGAATTTTCAAAGCCTTATAAAGTCATGTCTCTGATCTTCATCCTAATGAGGAACAAAAGCAAGAATAATTTTAAAATTCTCTCTTCCCCCCTCTTCAACCCTGTTCAAGTGAAATGTCAGTCTCTCTAGCCAGACTACTTGATGACAGATTGTAATTCTTTTTATTCCCCACAGTGTCCAACATAGCACTGCCAAACAATCAGTGAGCATTTATTAAGTGCCTGGAATATAAGAGGTGATAGGGATACAGATATAAAAACGAGATAGCCACTATCATCAAAGAGCATGCATTCTATTGGGACGAATAAAACGGCAACAAATTTAAATGGTTTCTCAAAGAGCAATGAAATGAAGTGTCTAACAAAATTCAGAAGAGGTCATTTGGGGTTTAGATTGGGGGTAACCTCAAACATATGAAGATCAGAAATATCTATGTGTCAATAAGAATAAAGAGGAACTATGGATTACAAAATATAACTTCAAAACCTCTACTGGCATATCATCCAAGTCTATGGAGCACAAATTGTAACTCTTTTAAAAAGAAAAGAAACTCATAATCCTGTACAATTTAAGGGGCAGGAAAAATGCAGCTGTGACTGCTAATTAAAGTTGTATCCATAATATGATAATGGACAACTTCCTGGAAATTGATCAAATTTGACATCACAAGAGAGCCTAGCTTTTCAATATTGTTCTAAAAAAACACAAAAGAAATACCAAGAGGAAGTAAAAAAAATATATCAGAAACCCTAAAAAACAAATGTTTTTTAGGGAAAAAAAATCAAAGAAATGAGCAAACAAAAGAAAAATTATGAATTAAGAAATGAAGCAATATTATGAATTATAAAAGGCAGAGACAAGGATGCCAAAAGAAAACTCACACTATGCCAACAGAAGCAGTGGAAATCGAAACTACAATTTTCTCAAGATACAACAAAATGGATCACACTGAAGGAATTAAATAAAATTAGCAAATATATCACAAATTGAAATAATGACAGAACTGAGGACAACTAAGAAGTCTCAGCACAAGACGAATGAAACAGGTTTTTTTAAAAATAATAATAATAATCCATTTATATAATACTTTAAAGTTTGTGAAGTGTTTCATCCATAACAACCCTGCAAGGCAGCTAGTGAAAATATTATTGTTATTCAGTCATGTCCCAACTCTTATCAACCCCATTTGGGGTTTTCTGGGCAAAGAGTGGTTTGCCATTACTTTCTCCAGCTTATTTGACAGATGAGGAAACTGAGGCAAACAAAGTTAAGTGATTTGCCCAGGGTCACACAATTAGTAAGTGTCTGAGGCCAGATTTGAACTCAGGAAGATGAATCTTCCTGACTCCAGGCCCAGTGTGCTATCTACTGTTCCATGTATATTATTACTCCCTTCTTAGAGATTTGAAAAAAAAGCTGAGGCCCTGAGAGTTTGTGCCACATTCATTGTCATGCAGCTGGTAGTCTTAGAGATTAAATGACATACTCATGACCACACAGCTAGTAAGTGTCTGAAGTGGGTTTCAAACCCATGTCTCCTCATTTCTAATCCAGAGCTCCACTATCCATTATGAAGTCTTGTTTGAAAATCTTATGTCTCCTCCTCAACCTCCATTTCTAAGGACTGACATTGATGACCGTCAGGTACCATTTGACCTATTATTAGAGGTGAAGTAACTGAATATGCAAAAGGGATTAAGAAGCTTGTCTAAAGTTTCAGAGTGAATTAGTAATTGAACTAGATTAGAATAGAGTTTCTGACTGCATTCTCAGGCATAGGCCTGGTCCTGAGTCTATGCTAACCCTCTCAGATCTGGCTCAGTGTTTTACATTTTTATATTTGATAATGCTGCTGCCCAAGATGAGAATATGCCATTAGAAACTTTTAAATAGTGAAAAATAAATCAGTTGGGATTTCATTTTGTTTCATGTTTCAGTTTTCACTCACTGCACAGTGAAACTTCTAATAAAATTGGCCAGAGCCTGTTCTGAGAAAAAACAAGTCAAGAAAGGGGTAGTTTCTTCATAAAGATGTTAACTTTGGATGCTGCCCTTGTTGCTTTTGCTCTGAGTGTGACTTTTCAATGAAAAGCCCTTTGAGGAGGCAACTAGGTGGTACAATAGATAGAGCACCAACCCTGAAGTCAGGAAGACCTGAGTTCAAATCCGAACTCAGACACTTAACATTTACTAGTTGTGTGACTTTGGGCAAGTCACTTAACCCCAATTGCCCTGCCTTCCCCACTCCAAAAAAAGCAAAGAGAGAGAGAGAGAGAGAAACTGAGAGACTCTTTCCTAATATGATCGTTTTATCTTGTTTGTCTTTACTGGAATCATTATTAAAACAAATAATGTGACAGTGACAAAAATGGAATTGGCCTGATGGTGGTAAAGTTCCATACATTGTCATGCCTGAACTGAAAATGAAAAGAAGGGCATGTTCTCTTGCTCTCTCTGGTGCCTGGTTTGAGTGAGTTTGATATTAATACTCTGAAACCCTAGTTATGTACTCATGCATATAAAATCCACTCTTACAGAGAACAAGGTCTCCTTTATCAATGGTCTTAAGTTCATAGGTAAAAGGTTGAAAAGGACCTTCCAACTGCAAGGCCATCCAGTACAACACACTCACTTTACAGATGAGGTAACTAACATATAGGAAGATGAAGTAAATTGCCCAAAGTACAATACACACTGGGTGCTTAATAAATGCTTTTTGAATGAATGAATAAACAATTTACTGCATCTCCAATACTTTTTTGTGGCATGTAGCAGACAATCATCTCTCCTAAGCTTTGCTCTGCTGTCTGTGCATTCAAGTGTCCTGAAAGGGTCAAATAAATTCTCTGAAACTGAAAGCAGGATCTCTTGGTAATTCTGTAGCAGGAATGGCAGGTGTGCAGCTGTGTACAGCTGTGAGCTCTATCACACACAGCTGCTGGACTGAACTCAAAATCACAAAGATTTGCTACATTATTCTCCTGTCCTTGCCAAAAACACTTGGACTTAAAGCGGTGCAGAATTCCACAGACCTTTGGTTATGTAAGAGATATTAATACCCATCCGTCTTCAGATCCTAAAATATATGTTCAGGATATCTTTCTGACCTCCTTTGAGTCCCCCTCTCCTTTATCTCTGTTTTCCTAGATATTGTTTATTTAGCATTTCAAATTAGCACAATTTTTTTCTCATATTACCTTAAAACATCTCATTTCTTTCAGCAAAAGAACTTCAATACTCATTAGACTGAAACTGCATGTGTAACTAGTTTGCCATTCTGCAGTGGAAATGTTTAGACTTTGTATTTCTATAATCTACCTTCGTGTATTAATGCTACTGCTGATATTAGACAGCTATAGAAAAATATTTCCACCAAATGACAAAGGATCTCAATAAAGGATACATTTCATTAGAGCATAGAAGAAGTTTGACCTTTCTAATAGGATAGGATTTTTCCCTGTGCCCCCTTCCATTTAAAAACTCTCTAGTGCTCACTGATATGTATGTCCTTTTTCAGGGCTTGTTTTTCTTTCTCTCCCTCCTTTTTGCAGAAGGAAAAAAATCTATGTTACCTCCTCTTTTCTATGAGCCTTTCACACAAGGGGAGCCGGCCTTGGCTCCTCAGAGCAATGCTTGGCAAACTCCAAGGCAGGAAACGCAGAAAGGAACGAGTCTGTCAGACTCATTTTCTTTTAGTTCAAATGTTTATTTCAGATTCTGGAGGAAGTAGAGTGGTTCCTTTCCATTTCCTTGTCTCTGGGACCCACAAGTTGGATGAAACTTAGACCTCCACACCACACCTCAGAATGTGCCCACCATTACACTTAGGCAGAAATGGAAACTTGTCAGAGGATCCCCAATATGAATGGAGCTAAATATATGTATATGCCTCACTCTATCCCTTCCAACTAAAATTCTAGGATCCTATATCTTCCCAGTATTGCCACCTTTGTCTGATCCACTTCCAGTAGATTTCAAGCACCTTGGATGCAAGGACTATTTCACTTTTGTCTTTTAATATCTTCCCATCCCCCATTCCCCAGAAGCATAATGTCTAGCTTAGAGTAGGTACTGGATAAATGCTTGTTGAATGAGATTGAACTGAACTGAATTGAGTCCTCATGTGGTATGGTTGCGGTCCATCAGTGGTGTAATTGGGATTTATAAATGGCACTCCATGATTTTACTGCAATGTACTACAACCAGGTCTTGGGGCCTAGGACATGACTTCTCTTTGGCTTCTCCTATGTACATATGATTACAAACTCACTGCTACTGCTCATTTAAAGAAGACTGGTAAAGGTATCTGCCACAGTAGAAATTTTAGACTAAGCCATCTCAAAATTGAGCATCACAGACCAACTGGGTCTGACACCAGGACAGGGTTTTCATGGTCACACCTTTAATATGTTCATTTTATTTTTATTTATAAGTGACTTTTAAACTTGTAACCACTTTAACTTCTCCCACTCTATCTCTCTTTCCCCCTTTAAAAGACACAAACCAATCAAGGGCACTCTATACAGAAGCTATAGTGTCTATATCAAGACTTTTACATCTTGACACAGCTCCTTCTTTCAATACCAAATTGGGAATGTTAGAACCCAAACTGGAGAACCTCCTGATGAGTTTACAACTAAACCCAAACAGATGGACCTGTCTTAAGCTGTAGGCATCAGGAATGAAGCCCAATTTTAGATACAAATTACTTACTGAGAATATTTATAGACAGCAAATTCTTTGGGCACAAAAGACAGCCCTCTGAAATTTTAACACAGATTAATCTGTAGTTTTGCGATTGATAAAGAAGCCAAACATTGCAAATGTATTAATTAGTTTTGAGTAAGAGAGTTTCTAGAGCAAGGTATCTAATCATTTTTCGCTTTCCCCTCCCCCACCCCCACCAAATAGTTAACACTGGATGAAAACCTGACCCAATCAACTTAATCACCTGTTGGATAGTTTGAGTCATATCAGTGTATAACAGCCATGGTTCACAGTCAAGTGTTTGGTGAATTTTATGCAACCAGCTTATGGAAATCTTTAGTTATCATATACAACCAAGGTGTCCCAAAAATCTTAGTGCAGTTTGCTAAGCCTTTTGGGGCACCCTGTGTGTTTACATACATATATACATTTATGTGCATATGTATGCATATGCATATATTATATTTATAATAAATATATGTACACATACACTGAAAGATTTTTGAAGAAAGTAGTATTCACCATATATAGAGTAAGCTACTAAAATCTAATCAGTCCTTAAATGTGTCAGATATCCTTACAAATAAATACCCCAATTTTTATATCATGTGAGATCATTTATAACATGCTAACAAGAAGCAATGTTTGACATGATCCCAATATTTAGGAACCAGAAGTAGTAGTCAAGTGTAGTGTAGCAAAAGGCAGTGTGGCCTCAGTGGAAGAGCACCAGATTTAGAATCAGAAAATTCTGGGTAAATTGGAATCCCTGTTTTTCCATTCACTAGCTGTGTGACCATGGGCCACTGCTGTGAGTCTCACTTTCTTCATTTGTTATATGAAGATATTGTCTCTACTTCACAGGGTTGTTATGAAGCTCAAATCAGAAAATGCATGCAAAAAGATTTGACTAACTACACAATTAAATATGAGGTATAATTGCAGAGTCATCCTTTATAGAAATTTCCTCTATTCTAGGAAACATTTAAACAAGGTATACCAATCATAGGCTATAAGAAAGTAACCTGAATTCATTTTTTAATAATGAGCATAAAAAATATAAGAAGTAGGATGAAAGGAAGAAGGAAGAATAGAAACCAAAGATAAAGAATGAAACATTGTAAAGGTCACAGTGAAATAAACATTTCTGTTTGAATATATTTCCATCAAAGTACAGTAGAAACTGAAGTCATGTGCTTTTTGCACGCAAAATTGTATTGTATCAAATTTAAATTTGTTACAACTGTCATGTACATTAGTCTAGTGATAAGGAAAATGTAACTTAATATCTGATATAATGAAACAGGGACCACCATTAGCTTCCAGCCGTATTAAAACCAGGCTGTTAGTGACATTGCTGGTGTCATGTGAAAACCTCAGATTCTGTTTGTCTTTTCTAGCCATCCTCAAGCAAATATATGACTATATCAAACAGAAGATCTTGAAGGAAGTCTCTGTGATGAGGTAATTTCGTTGCTCATTCACAGTGCCTTGCATTTGCTGTACTTAAAATAGACACTTGTACCAATAGTCTTTTTATTACCCGAAGGGGGAAAAAAAATCACATACACACCAGTCCTTTTTCTTTCTGCCCGCAAAGGGAAGCAACTCGATCCAGCGAGGGCTGAAACCTGAGTAGGTCACTGTACACCACGATAAAATTCCCTAATCCCTGAGCCAAATTTCCCTAAGGGGGCCCTCCTCCTGATCCTTCACTTTCCAAGCTGACTTTTCCATTCCCTCTCTCGTCTTTCCCTCTTTCATTTCCCCTACCTTAAAGCCTTGATATCTGATCCACTGTGGGTGCTCGGGTTACAGTTTTTACAGCTTAGGCTGTCTACTGCTGTATACATTCCTTTCTTTCTGCTCTGCCGTGATTACTTACCAGAGCTTATTTTACACTGGTCCAGATGAAAGCAGTTCAGATGAAGGGAAACACAGTCAGGCAGCTTGAGCATTACAGATATGAAACTCCACAAGGGCACATTGTGTTCTCCGTGACATTTTGTTGCACATATTTATACAGTATAACCAATTTGTTATGTTACTCCAGTCTTCTTTAGGTTTATGGGGGCTCTAAAAAAAAGCCTCCCCGTGGGTTTTTATTAAAAGCAGTATTATATCAGAGAGTACAAATAACACTTCTACCCTCTGTAAGGTTAACTTGTTATATTGGACGGGTAAGTATTAAACAATCCCATTAGAAATGAAATTTCATGGCTAACTGATATAATTGACACAGAGAGTGCATAAAAACTTAACCCAGGGCTCACTTATATTATTTCAGATCAAAGAGAAAAATACAGATCTTGAAAGCAATCATATTATTACAACTGGTGATTTTCTATTGATTTACTTCTCTAGATTGAAATCTTGATGTTTGGTAGCATCAGCTATCAATGATTAAAAAAAAAGAAAAGAAAGGAAATTCTGTGCACCAAAGTTAATTCCAATGCTTAGTCCTTAAGCATTAGTTAAAAATTGTGTAATTTTCCCCCTTCACACAATGTTGTTTTTGTTTCTTCCTCACTAGTTCAGACAAACATCTGTTATACTGTAGAAGAACAACTATCTCCCAAACCGCTGAGTGTGCCTGTAGCCAAAGTAAACAAAACAAATCCAGAGGATCCAGCACAGTCAGCCTTTATATCCAGCCAGGATAACATTTCACATGTTTTGATTAAAATTAGCTAATTTGTAATTCTAGAACCTATGAAACTTAAAAGCTGCAATCTATATAGATCACATTGAAAAATGTTTTAAAGGGGCAGGGCAGAGTGTGATCTATGTCTGCAGAGTTCTTCACCTCTCACTCTGCTATTCCCAATATAATATAAAAATGGAAAAAGAAATCTGGAAATTAGGGCAAGAGGAACTGGAGAGGGAATTAGAATGGCAGTCTTATTTACCATGGGGTATCTGGCTCCTGAAAGCCCCATCAAAAAACACCAACTTCTTCTGATCTTTCAAAGAAACAACTGTCCATTCTTAGAATCCTTGATTTCCATTTAAAAAATCATCAATTTTGAAGGCAGTCCCCCCTTATTATATCCCAAACATCTTTATTCCATCTACACATCCATTTCTCACCTTTCTAGACACTACATCCCTCACCTACAGTTGAAAAAAATTCTAGCATCAAAATCTAGATGGACACTGACATTTCAAACAGGAAAGGGGAGAAAGAGATCATGCAAACAATAAGCACATGTGTATGTAATACTTATTATACACATACAAGCAACCAGGTGCTCACTATGCTTGAGCAGCAAGGAAAACGTGATAAAATGTGTTTGGGGGGGGTGCGGTTCTTATTAAAAATTAAAATACTCTAAGCTTGTTAGAACGGAATACTAGTTTCTTTGAGCTGGGTCTTTCAAATATAAACTTAAACATCTGGTTCAACCAGGCGAATTAAGGGATTTTTTTTTCAAGTGACCAAATGGGTCGATTTAAAGTATCCTATGCAAGCAATGTCCGAGAAGATTCAAAAGGCTAGAAACTAAATTCTCTAATACCTATTACCTGTTTGTGACTCAAAAGAAAAAAAAAAAACAGACGTGGGGGGAGGGGGGGAGGAAGCAACACCAGAACAGACGTGTAAAGTCAACACAGAAAAAAACTCTCATCTAGCCAAAAGCTGCAACCTCATGGAAAAAAAAAAATGTCCTGAGCTGTGTTCTTGTGCAACCGCTAGAATCTGAACATCTGGAATGCCAACCTCATGCACAACCTCTGGAACACAGCTGGACTGGCAGGTCTTTATATCAGATAGGACACCGGGGCTACCCCCTTCTGAACAATAAATACACTGCTGTCAAAAACAGCTCCTTCAGACAGGTTTCTTTCAACAGGACTTACTCGGGTTTGATTAACTGTGAAGTGAAGCATGTAAGGGGGGGAAGCAAAAAAAAAAAGGAGGTAGGGAAGAAAGGGAGGGAAAGAAAAGGGGCGGTGGGGGAGAAAGAGAAAGAGTAGGGAAAGGGGGGAGTCCCTCCGTGTAGCACAAAAATTATGTGCGGTTCAGTCCATAACATTTCACTCTGACAATTTAATTATACCGTTGCAGCTGGCTATTTTAAAAAGGGGGTGGGGGAGGAAAGGAGCAAAAGAAGAAGACGAAAGACAGCGCTTTTACAGAGGTGCCTGCCCCATCAAGGCAGCTCCCTAAGTTTGGAGGGTTCACAGGGAGAAAGGTTTTATCAGAAGGAACTGCACCAACGATTAGTCAAGCTTTCTTTATGCCCCACCCGTCCCTTATTCCCCTCCTCCTTTCCTGGATGTCTCAGTAACTCCCTGGGTTTTATTAGACTAAGTATTATGTGTGAGGGCTCTTCTCTCTCTCTCTCTCTCTCTCTCTCTCTCTCTCTCTCTCTCTCTCTCTCTCTCTCTCTCTCTCTCTCTCTCTCTCTCTCTCTTTCTCTTCCTCTCCCTCTGTCAGTCAAACGAATCGATTTGCAGGATTGAAGGCTGGGAGTTAGCCCCTATTTTCCACCCGGGAGGCGGAGCTGAGACATTCAGTGCATCCTACAGAAATTGACAAGCGATCCCTTAAAAAAAAAAAAAAAATCCATGCAACTGCAAAAGGGAAGGGGAGGGGAGGGGGGGCAAAAGAAAAAAAAAAAGAAAGCTTTACCCAGTCAGTGGGGTTTATAAATACCTTCATTTCCTCATTGATCTCCCTTTTCACAGGGTGAGCCGGTTTCCTGCTCCTTTTATTTTCGGGAGGTCTCCCTTCTTTCTCCATTTCTGCCATGTTTTTGTGTCTGGTTTCTGGGGTGATGAAATGGCTGCTCCCGCCGCCGCCGCCTGCCTGGGTGCCTCGGCCGCGGCGGCCGCCGGTGCTGCCGGTGGCGGTGAAGGAAGAGGAGGAGGAGGGGGGAAAGGAAGAGGAGGAAGAGGCAGAGGTGCCGGAGGTAGGGAAGGGGGATCAGGAGCTAGGGAAGAGGGAACTCTTCTAGCGGCAATAGACGTCAGTGACTGTCAGAGGGAAAGGGAGCTCTGGTAGTCTGAGGGATGCCGATGATGCAGCCGCCGGAGCCGCCGCCGCCTGTGCTGCTGCTGCTGCTGTAGCTGCTGCTGCCGCTGCCGCTGCCGCCGCTGCTGCTGTTGCCGCTGCTGCTGCTGCTGCCTCCGCCACCGCTGTTGCTGCTGCTGCTGCCGCCCCTGCCGCCACTGTTGCTGCTGCCGCCGCTGCAGCCGCCACCACCGGGCTGCATCCTCGATGCCCTGTGGAGTCGTCAGCCATGTTCCGTCTCTCTGTCTGTCTGCATGGGAGAAGGGGGACAGAGGCCGGAGAGGGAGACTGAGAGAGCGAGAGCGAGCTGCTCTGTGTGCGTGGATGTGGGTTCTATGCGTGTGTACGCGCGCGCCCGTGCGCGCGCGCGAGTGTGTGTGTGTGTGTGTGTGTGTGTGTGTGTGTATGCGTGTGTGAGTGTGTCTCTAGTGTGTGCCTGGCAGAAGAGCGCGCCAGCCAGAGAGCCCAGTGCCTTCAGTGAACGGGGGGCGGGGTAGGGAGAGAGGGAGGGGGAGTAGGGGAAGGGAATGGGATGGGGGGATTCGGAAGGAGAAAAAAAGGTGGGGGCGCTAGGACAGCCCCCCGGCTCAGGGAGCGGGCGGGGCTTCCGCCGTCACAGAAGACGCGGATGCTGCTCCCCTCCGCTCTGGCTCCGGCTGCGGGGGCTTCTTAGACTTGGCTATTCATCCTCTGCGGGGACTGGCAGGAGGCTGCTCACCTCGCTCCTGCCGCCGCCGCCTCCTCCACCTCCTCTTCCTTCTTGTTTCCCTTCTGACCCCCATCCTCTGCCCTCCTCGCCATCCTCAATGCCTTTCTCCCCCATCGCTGCGCTCTTGCAATATGTGTAACTAAATATCTATTTTATATTTATTAGGGTGGGGATTAGAATCCCCCAAGATCTCACTGGAGTCATCAGTCCTAGAGGCTGCTGTTTGAAATTAGGCGGGGGTGACTGGGGAGGGGGCGAGGAGAGAGGTAGGGAAATGGACTAGTAGAGAGAGGGATTCCAGTTTGCTGATTACACCAGAGCTCTGGCAGGTCCGCCGAGAAAGCTAAACTAGCAACTCGCTAGAGCTGATGGTCCTAGGGTTCGAACGGCTTGAGATCCTGGGAGGGCAATCAGTACCCGCGGGCGGCGGCCTGTGGCTGCGCTTTTGTGATCCTCAGCGGGACCCCTCCTCGTAGAGACAGATCGGGGGCTTGATGACGCCCCTAGAAGAAGTCCTTGATCCCTTTTCTTCCCTTATCCCAGTGGAGACTCCTTCTCTCCCCGCCTCCTAGCACTAGGCTTTCGACTTGGTTCCAAAGGAAACTTGCTTTTCTGGGTCGCAGTCTTTCTGTCGACCCCATTAGGAAATGGAGCATCTCTTCCTCCTAGCCCCCGCCCCTTTTCCTTTTATTTTAAAGGGCAATTGCTCCCATCCCCTCAGTCCCACACAAAAAGTTAATCCCACCACCGCCTTGTGGCCCCACTCACTCACTCCACCCCCTGAGTGTCTCCCGGGTTTCCCAGGTTCCGTGCCAACTAGTTTGCACTTGTGCCTTCTCAGAGTGGAGGCCACCGGATGATGTCCAGAGCTCCCCAGGAAGGCCAGGAGAAGCCGGCTCTCTCAGAACTCCAGAATGGCCAGCGCCCACAGCCACACCCTCTAGAGTCCCACCCCGCCCCACTCTACCCTGCCCCGCCCTTACTTCTGGCTGTGGCTGCCTCTTTCCTGGACTTCTCCTTCCAAGAATCTCTCTCTCTCTCTCTCTCTCTCTCTCTCTCTCTCTCTCTCTCTCTCTCAATCTCTCTCTCTCTCTCTCTCTCTCTCTCTCTCTCTCTCTCTCTCTCTCTCTCTGTCTCTGTCTCTCTCTGTCTCTCCTCTCTCTGTCTCTCTTCTCTCTTTTTCCCCCTCCCTCTCCCTCTCTCTCTCCTCTTACGAGGAATGAATGGTTCCATTGGAGTTAGGAAACACTGGAAGTGCTAAATTACGATGCACACTAACTAAAAGGATCCATAGGTTATTTCTGGGCCCCGAACTTTCACATTCCATGGCAGTTCATAATTACCTGATACAATACAATATGGGGGTGTCCATTGTTCCATTAGTCAAAATTGTAATTGTGAAGCATTTTTCATTATGACTGGTGGAGCCTTAAATTACACTTTTTTTTGATACTTGAAAGATAAAATGTGTTTTGTGTGGGTTATGAGTAGGCTCTCAATAAAAAATTTCTGCTTAGCCTGTCAAAGCTAAGTTCATTATGCACTTTACAACGTCTCGTTTGCATTATATATGTGTGAGTGTGTGTGTGTGTGTGTGTGTGTGTGTTTCCAGAGCTTAAAAATCATTGGCATATGGGAGTGTAACCTGGGAAGACTGAGCCCGTCCAATCTCTTCTCACTCCCTTTTCTTTTATTCTTCCCAAGCTCTGGATGGAATAGTAGGAGAACCCAAAGGGAAAATAAAACCTCTCTGAGTCTGGTAGATCTCTCCAGACTGCCCCCAATCCCTTCAAAAATCATATTGTAAAAAGAGAGAAAGAAACTCTGGAACTATGCTTAATACCCACTGAAAGGAGTCAGTAGTAAACATTTGCCCTGCTGAAAAGTTGGAGAGCGATCAGGAACTTAGACTGCTCAGCAAAAGAAGAAAAAAAACAAAGGGAGAGGGGAAGATTTCCTACCCCAAGGTCTCCGGAGAAAGATAGCACAGGTGAGTTAGAATATCTAGATTCAATAAGGAATTTTATTAGAGCTCATATTTATAATGACTGAGTTCTCCAAACTTTCTCTGTGATTGCTGGGTTGGGGTCACTAGATCTGCACAAAGGTATTATCTCTTTTTTCAATGAAGGCTCAACTTCCTAGCCACAGAAGCCAGATCTCACTCCCATAGCTTCCTAGTGAATGAAATTTGAATTTCTGCACAAATAACCCTTGGTACAGTCATATGGGGGTGAAGGAAATGTCAATAGTTTGCTGAAGGTATATAGCAACAAAAGAAATTCCCTTAGAAAGGAAAGGGAACAAAAAGGTAAATCATTTTTAAAATCTGAATTACATCCAAAACATCTGACAAGTAATATGTGGGTCAAAGTTTCATGTTTTGTGCTGTTGTTTGTGGTCTTGTGTGTATATGTGGGAATTGGGGGTGGAGGGAGTGGATTTTTGTGGGTGTCACTGACTTGGAGAAGTAGAAAACACTTTTTAAAGTACTTTTCAATATTCCAGACAGTGGAAATATGACAGTGGAAACTGTCCCCAAATGTAGCTTCTTCTCTACTGGAAATATTTTTAAGGTTTCTCTATTTCCTTTGGTGCCAGAACCATTACAATTGATTCACTGTTTTTCAGCACATATCATATAACAAGTTATATATCCCAAATCTTCAGATACAGTTTCATAATTTATGAATAATAAACAACCAAAAAAGTGAAATATATGTCAAAGTTATGTTTAGATGACCTTCCTTTAAATAATACTTTCTTTGAAATGAGTCAACATTAAATAATCATAATATTCATCATCATTATCTACCTTACCTGTTCCTTTACAGGAAAATAGAGGAAAAATAGGAAAGAGAGAAGAGAGGGGAGGATATCAGGTTAGAAACCAGGATTCAGTGTTTCTGGTGCTGACTCTCAACTCTAAGTGAAATGTATTCAGACTTCTCATTGTCAAGGATAAATTAAAGCATCAAGAACAGAAGAATCTTGTTAGTCAATCTAAAATAAAGTGCAGTAGAAGTCAAAATGGAAGATTTTTCTATCTGCCTATCTGAAAAAAGATAGATCAGCTTAAAAACATCATATTCCCTTCTAGTATTGTCTCTTACTTCATAGGTTTATAATATGAGTTAAATTACAAGCCCTGGAAAACAATAACATGTCATCCAGACCAGAGATTCTTAACCTTTTTTGGTGTCCTGGGTCCCATTGCCAACCTGGTTAAGTCCATGAAACCTTTCTTCGAATAATGTTCTTAAATGCTTAAAATAAAATATGATTACATAGGAAGCAAATTCTGTTTAAACATTTATTAAAATTCTTTTTAAATTCACTGACCCCAGGTTAAGAAACCCTGATTAGAAGATAGGACATTGGTCTTACATTTAAGAAGATGAATTCAAATCCCTCCTTAGACACTTGCCAGCCATGTGACTCTGACCAAACCACTCAATCATTTGTACCTTAGTTTCCTCATATGTAAAATAATGGGGTTTTATTCAATGACCTTTAAGGACCCTTTTACCTCTCATCTGTGCTCCTAGATTGCATACTCCTTCAGAGAAGGGAATATATTTTATGTTTCTTTGAATCACTGAATCTAGGGTACAGCAAATCAAATTGATGGCTCTGGGCTCTTATGTGCTCTTATCTATGCATCCTAACTCTGTCCTCACACAGCTGGTGGGACTAAGAAGTCATTCAGGGATGCAGCTGGTGAAGAAAAACCAAATACAAACTTCCAAATGACCCTTAAAAAACCTGAAACTCTTCTACATGCAATCAACTCATAAATCCCTTTCCACTATCATACAGGCAATTTGGGTCTATGACTATTCTGCTTTCCATGTTCTTGTCCATTCAATTTCTTTCATTTATATTTCTTTTAACCTAATGTCACTAACATAAAAGTGTTGGTTTATTGAAATCACACAGGGCATGAAGAATTAAACTCACAGAGATGTCTTGGGCTCCAAAGACCTTAGGGATAATACTGATTCATTGCATCCCCTTCCCACTGTACCTTATAATGAATTACACAAATATATCAAGTAACTGTTTAATTACTTTCTCAGTTAACCATATGCACCAATTTTTAGTGCATCTATTACATGAGCTGTCAATAATTAAGAGATAAGTCTATGAGGTAGAGGTTAGTTGTGTAATGCTTAAATTTTATGCCCACCAGTAACTGGACTCCTGATAGTCTCTCTTAAGCAATAAACTTGTAAATAATCAGGTGTGTGTGTGTGTATATATGTGTGTATGATTCAAAAACACTGGGCTTATTAATGACTGATATAGCTACCTATTGACTAGGGTTGCTACGTTTAAGACCTATGTTAGTTAGAAGTCATTTAACAAGAAAACACAGTTGGTTGGACATCAGAATAAGTACATGAGGAAGAATATTGTAAGATGAGGCTGGAAAGGTAAGTTGGATCCAGACTGTAGACGACTGAATGATAAACTAAGGAGTCTGGGTTTTATTTGAGAGAAAATGTGGAATCATCAGAGGTTTTTGAGCAATGGGGAATAAGATGATCAGACCTATGCATTATTACAATGTTCACTTCAATACTGGAACATCTGTAGTTTTGTTAATGTTGGAATCTCCTCACCAAAGATGAACATAATACTTCTGCAACTTAGTAAACTAGCCTTCAGAGTTGCTTTCCTCCCTCCCCCTCAAAAAAAAGTTATCATCCTCTTGGTCAAAATGGTAAAGAAACTTTAAATTTAGATAAATGAATCTTCAACAAACAGACATCTAGTATATCATTACATCTAAATTTAATGTCTTTCCAGCTTGGTAAAACTTGTTAGAGTTTGTATTCCACTGATAGAGCCTTTAAGGAAATCCAGGTTCACCTTTATGCCAAGATCAGGTGAGGGAGGAGAACTTTGTATGAAAATAATAATAATAATAACTCATATTTACATAGAACTAAGATTTATAGTGTTTTCTCCTCACTGCAACCCTTTAAAGGAGGCATATTCAGAGACCCACAGTGAAAGGAGGTATTGAATCTAGACAATGCTTTTTATGTTCACATTAGGAAAATTCATCTTGTAGTGATTCCTAGAATAGATCAGAAGATCATAGGATTTTGAGTTGGAAGGGACCTTAGAGGTTATCTGGTTGACACACACCCCCTTTTATAGGAAACTGAGGCTCAGAGAGGTCAACTAATTTGCACATAGTCACAGTTAGTATGGGAGGCCTAGGACTGTCTAACACTGAGGTAGGGAGGCCAGTTAGGATGTCATTGCAATAGCACAACTAAGAAATAACAAGGCCTTTACTGGATAGTGGCAGGGGGAATAGTAAGGAAAAGATGGACAGGATTTGGCAATTGATTGGATTGTGATATAAGGCAAGGGAAGGAGTCAAAGATGACTCCAAAATTACAAACATCTTTGCCTAAGAGAATGGTAGTGCCATTGAATATGAGAATAGATTTCAAGAACCAAAAGTAAAATTTCAAAACTCATTCACCAAGTGACCTATAGCAGGATTACTACAGTACAGCTATGACATTGAAGTTATAGGTTAAATCCAAACATTGGTTTCCTTGCTTTAAAAAAAAAATGCAACGATAAAAATCCAAACTTCTACACCAGTTAAATTAGGAAGTTATTATTAGAACTACAAAAAAAGTTCTTCACATATAAAAAGGATTCTTAAGAGGGTTCTTTTAAATAATAGGTTCCTGTACTACAGGTAAGATAAGGTTAAATTTATTTTTTTTTAATTTCTGGAACCTCAACTCTTCAGGAACACCTTTATTACATAAAATAAGGCACATCTGCAAGTTCAATGAAAGAGTGCTTTACAATTATAACTCAGTTCTTATCCATACAGGGTAAGTGTTCTCAATCTTCTTTGTGTTATAAATTTCTCTGGGATTGTGGGGAAGATTATTTACATAGAACTTTCTCAGACTTATTTTTAAATCCATAAAATAAAATTTGTAGGATCACAAAGGAAACTAATTATATTGAAATCGTTATCAATTTTTTTTTAATTTCATGAATCCCAGGTTAAGAATTACTAGTTATAGGGGCGGCTAGGTGGCTCAGTGAATGGAGCACGGGCCCTGGAGTCAGGAGGACCTGAGTTCAAATCCAGCCTCAGCCACTTGACACACTTACTAGCCATGTGACTTGGGGCAAGTCACTTACCCCCAATTGCCCTCCAAAAAGCAAACAAAAAAAGAATGACTAGTTATAGGGAGAGGTCAATTTCAATATTCAGTCAAAACCTAACTCTAAACTAAACAGAAAAACCTAATCTAGAGTCTTCTAGTTCATAATACTGGACATAAGGAAGCAAGTCAACAACTCGGGTGTCATTTAGGACAGGCACTGAAGCATACATTTGCTAAATGGTACCCTAATGTCCAATGCCTAAAAGATAGAAGTCTGCCAGATATTCAACCTAGGACCTTAATTTGCAAGTGGCAAGGAAATAACACTGGAGAAAACTAAGTTTGCTAATTATATAAATAAATATAGGAAAAGTCAGAACAATTACGTGATGTATTCTCTCTCTCTCTCTCTCTCTCTCTCTCTCTCTGTCTCTCTCTCTCTCTTTCTCTCTCTCTCTCTCTCTCTCTCTCTCTCTCTCTCTCTCTCTCTCTCTCTCTCTCTCTCTCTCTCTCTCTCTCTCTCTCTCCCCCATCTCTGTCTTCCTCTCTCCTCCTCCCTTTCCTTCTCCCTCTCCTTCCCTTTCTCTCTCCCTCTCTCTGTCTCCCCCTCTCTCTTTTCTCTTTTCCTTTCTTCTTCTTTTTCTTCCTCTTTTCTTCTTCCTCTTCCTCCTTCTCTTCTTCCTCTTCTTCCTCATCTTCTTTCTCTTCTTCTTCTTCCTCTTCTTCTCTCTCTCTCACACACAGATGTACAAGTTCATTTTCTTTTTATATTTCCAGTTTAACTTTATTAACATGAAACCAGGTTAAATGGTGTTTTTATTTGTTAATGTGGTTGAGAGAGATAGCCAGACCAGGTAACTCAGGCAAAAAAAAAAAATTACCTCAAAGGCTGGTTTATCCTCTTTGATTGTCTCTTTTGATCAAGCAACACTTCATTTGGTGCTATGTAGATATAGTCTTAGTCTTAGCCCAGAATTATATGACTTTAGATGTCACTAACCAAGTGACTTAGAAATTATTAAATCTGTGACAACCCAATTCTCTTAGACCTAGGGAAATAAAATGACACATTCCTTCTTTTTTAAAAAATGCATTGAAACATTTTGTTTTGACATAACAAACACTTCCCAACAAAACTCCAAACAAATCTGCCTTCAAAGCACAATCCCCCAAAACAGTCAAGCAAAACCATTCAGATAGTACATGTCACCTCCCACTTTTTAAATTTTAGATTATTAATAAAAAGGAAAGATGAGTCCTGTAACTTTGTTACTAAGTTAGTCACTCACCCTGGCCACCAACACTGCCCATTTTATTTGATCTGTGTCTTAGTGACTCTTGCAACATACTCCTTTTAGAGAATTCTTATACAAAAGTCATTAAAAAGGTAAAAACTTAATTATTTCTCCTTTCTTCTTCATTCTTCATTGTCTTCCTCTTCCTTCCTTCCTTACCCTTCTTTGCATCACATCTATACGATGTAAAAACATCCATCACAAAACACCAATGTCTTTGAATGTAACATTCTACATTTCCATACCCCAAAACTATGCATGGCATTCAATAAATAATTACATGAAATTGATATCTATGTTTTGACCCACCTCCTTTGAGAAACATTAAGTACAATGAGGCATTTTTCAATCACAGAGAATTTATCTTCAATACGCTGTTGGGGCAGAAGTTGTCTCTTTATTATGTCCCAGAGGGAGGACATTGAGTGGGAAAGATTCTGCAGTTTAACTATGGAAAGACATTATATATTTCAGCCAAAGAATAAAAGCTATGTACATAAATTAAGGTCCCATAATAGATGTTTGGACAAATTGTGTGCCTTTGTGCTAGTTTTAAAAAAATCCCACTGAAACTATTAAAGCTGTGGTCCAGATGCCTGAGAGGATATCTTGAGTGAACAAAAGTCATTCATTTTAGTGTGTAAAGTCAATAGGATTTTTGTTTACTATGGACTTTTCATTCGTATGAATATTCTTCTTTGGGGAATGTTGAAACATTGTACAGTAATTTACTCTGGTCTGACTTCACAATTTGAATAATTGTTTACATAACATTTCATATTTGGAAAGTAGCTGTAAGTGTATTAGAGTAATTTCCAAAGATCAGGAAATTTTGAACTATTGTAATGCGAATGTAAATTTTAAAGATCTTCCCTGCCCCTAGGCTAAAGTGCACCAGAAGCCTGGGGAGGGAGGCTTGTTTTTCAGTAGATACTTTTTGATTGGCCAGTGGGTCAATAAGGTTGTTACATTCTCTGAGCCAGGAGAAGGCTATATAAGCCCTGATGTGTAGCTTTGTTTTGGGGACTCACTTTGAGAAGTGTTCTGTGATTTGATCTGAATTCTGGGAAGCCGTTGTTGAGAGTCCCCCGGCTTTGAAAAACCCAGAATGTGGAAACCCAGATGTTGACTGGGTATGGATGTAATGGTTGGACAGTTTGGAAATCTGTCTACTTGATGTTTCTGTCTTGATAATTATTCCTGTATACTTTGAGGTTCAGGGAGCTGACCTTTTCTCCTGAACAAGGTAAACGATATATGTCTGACTGATTAAAGTAAGCTTGTTAACTCATTTTGAGTTGCTTTCCTTTAACAAAGCAGATCCAAGAACCTGTGGTAGCTGCAAACCCTGAGGACGCTTGGGGTGCTTGCTGCTACAACTATACAGGCATTAAATCCTGACTGACCAGTAAATTAATACTAATGGCCTTATTTGTAGTATCTATCGATCTATCCATCTATATATATCTATACACACACACATACACACAACACACACACACACACACACACACATATATATATATAATATATATATATATACCTTTGTACAGGCAGTTTAAACAGCTATCCAGAGTGTTTAAAGAATAGAGTGCTCAGAATTTCCTGGCTAAGAACAATTTTTTTTTAAACTCCATAATGTTGGGGCAGCCAGGTAACGCAGTGGCTAAGAGCACCAGCCCCAGAGTCAGGATGACCTGGGATCGAATCCAGGCTCAGATACTTAGCACCACACCCAGAAATAACTGGCCATGTAACCTTGAGCAAGTTACTTAACCCCAATTGCTTAAAAAAAAACTCCATAATATTTCAACCCCTATTGAAAAAACTTTAGAATGTACTACTAATCCTCATGCCAGGAGCATGTCTGCAAGTAGCAAAAGCCCACTTTGCATTCCAAGATAGCACTGTCCATATCAAATCTCAACTGAGATACAAAATACTAAGATACCAAAGATCTTTTCTACTTAAAACTAATAACTAAAAAACATTTTTCTCCATTGTTCTACTGGGGTCCAGCTTCTTCTACTCCTGACCACTACTTACTTTCTTGCTGGTTCCAGGTCCCTGAACCTTAAGCCACTGAGAACAAGTGAATGAGGCTGCAGAAGACAGAATAATCTGATGTATACAGTGCTTAGAACTTTCCCTGATCCACAATATCGTTTGGGTTGCGAGACACTATTCTTGAGGTTTATCTCACTCCTGTTGACTTAGTTACCCTTTTAAAAAGTCAGAAGTATCTCTTCATTGGTCAGAGGTTTCTAACAGTTACGCACTTAGCACATAGTCTACAATATATTCATTGAAAAAATGAATATATATATATATATAATATGTATGAAAAGAAAATGAAACAAATAGCTTATGTTAACACTAAACTCAAGTATTTCTCAGACTCATTTATAGTTGCAATGTGGAGTCCTCAATACCCCTAGGTTGTGAGGTACTGGAATAATCATAGCAAATACAAATAAGACTTGAGCCCCCATTCAGGACATTCTCTACCAATGGACAGTGTAGAAATCCTATATCAAATTTCTCTCCTGGATAGATTGGAAGTCCCCTGAGGTCAGGGACAGTTTTACTTTTGTCTTGGATCTTCAAAGCCTAGCACAGTATCTGGCACATAGCTGGTATTTAATAAATATTTACTGACTGATTTATTAATTGGAACAGAATAGCCAAATATATAATAGAGAAAAACTAAACAATAGAATCATACTTAGCAGATCCCATACACAAAAAGATACTGTCTTTCACAGATTCTCATACTGACTGGGGAGAGGTGAACATTCATAAGGCAATTTATGCTGTGAGGAAGATTACTTTCATAGGTGGAGTTCTTTCTTCCAGCAACTTGCCACACATCACTGTTGCTCAGCACTGCTTGTGTATCTCTCAGCATGGTTCTCTAGTCCCTTTTACTGATGCAATTCCATTCCACTTCAGCCATCATCATCCCCTGTAGCACTATCTTCTTACATTGTTCTCTGATTCCCCAAATGCTTTTTGCTGTTTCTCTGTCAAAGTCCTACTGCCATCTTCTGGAGCTAACATTCTAGTCATCTTTTGTCATGTTTTATTCTTCCAAGAGGAAGTATTATTACTTCTTTATGGTGAAACTAGGTTGGGCCAACATGTTAGGGACCAATCAACATATTTTCCATTCTTTGATTAGGCCTCACTGCATCAGGTAGATGCACAAAAGGATCATTTAGGTAGCTAATAAGAACTTTTTTTCTTACCTCATCTCTGCCCTATCCCCCTTCCCTAAACAGGAAATCCCTCTATCATCATTCACATTTGGCTTAGAACAAGCAAATTCCTGTCAATTCCTAACATGACTGGTGTCTGGTAAACAAGTCATAAAAATTACCTTAAAGCTATGATAAGACTCAACTTAGCAACACTGGGTGTGTGGGGGTGGGGAGGGGAGTTAAGGGAAGAGTCAGAACTGGAAACATTTACCTTAATCTCTGATGATTTAATATCTTCAAAAGTGTCACAGTTATCATTCTGCATTAAAATTATGATTGTATGTGTAGCAAGGGCTAGACCAGACCATACTCCATGAAGAATGCATTGGGGTAGATCTAAAGGGGCTACCACAGCAAAAAATTGAAAATTGAGGGTATACCCATCAATTGGAGAATGGTTGGACAAATTTAATGGAACGCTGTTGTGCAATAAGAAATGAGGAGCAGGCAGATTTCAGAAAAAAGTCAAAAACACTTGTATGAACTAATGTAAAGTGAAATGAGCAGAACCAGGAAAAATATTGTACACAGTAACCTCAACGCTGTGTGATGGTCAAGTATGAATAACTTACCTCTTCTCAACAATATAAAGATCCAAAACAATTACAAAGTTCCTCCTTTCATCTGGATTGACTGCTCCTTCCAGGAAATGGTCTCAATTGATGAATCAATCATTGCTGGGCTAGGTCAAGTAGTTCACTTGGCTGCTGTGCTGGCCCTCCCACCAGACTCAGCATCTGCTGCCATTGGCTCCAAGACTCTGGCTGTCAGTGAGGCCTTGTAAGACTCTGATGAATCTCCCCATTTCACTGGATGTTTGTATTCTTTCCTCTTCAAATACTTATTCACCTAAGATTGGGGAAAAAAATAAACACAAAATAAACAGACCAATGTGCTCAGGAACACATGGTAGCTGGCTGGAGAACAAGGCAACTGTTGCCCCTCTGCTCACCCAGAGGTTCACAGCAGTCCTCACTAAAAAGTCAAAAACCACTAAGGAAGCTGTGCATTTGGGGACAAAGGATAGGCATATTGATCCTTTTATTTAAATAACTCCAACTCCTTGGTCAGTTAGAAGACTATTCTTCACCACACAGTATAAACCTTCTAGTAATAATGGATGTCAGGATGCAGAGGTTAACCATGCCATCTCTGAAGTACAGAAGCAGGCCTACCCCAAGCTTCCATGCGCTCAACTGGAATACTGGAATGACAACTGAGCATGCTTTGGGGATGGTAGGTGGAAAGTACAAAAAAATATAATAATTTATTTTGTGTGGAAGAATGAATACCTCTACCTTATCTACCTTATAGGTTAAATACCTTCCTCATCTCTTTTAGGGACTAGACTTGAGCCTATGGAGGAGCTACATGGTTCAGTGGATAGTGCACTGAGCCTGGAATCAAGAAGAGCTGAGTTCAAATCTGGCCTCAGACACCTACTAACTGTGTGACCCTGGGCAAGTCACTTAACCTCTGCTTGCCTTAATCCTCTGGGAAAGGAAATGGCAAACCATTCTAGTGTCTTTGCCAAGAAAATTCCATGGACAATATGGTCCACAGGGTCAGGAGGGATTCAAACAACAAAACAAGATTTGAGTCAAAACTCTGAAGTTCTGGACAAGAGACATAAAAAGCCAGCAACAACAAGAAAGAGATGTATCTTTTTATTTAGAGTCCATGTTTGCCCAGGATTTAAACTGGTTAATGAGTGCCCAGAGGTGGGGTCCTTAAAAGGAGAGGGCAACGTCCCCAGGACCCAGTGGTTCTGTTGTTAGACATAATATATTAGATACAGAAGTAGAGAGTGTAAGGGGCTATGTAAAATGTGTATGGACCCTACCCTGTACTGATATGAGTTTATCTTCTTTTTATTTTGTATCTTTCTCATAATAAAGAATGAATAGTGGAAGGGAAAGTGTCTAAGTGATGTTTCTTAAACTTTAAGCATAGTAGTGTAATCCTAGAGATTATCATTACTGATTTTAAACCACATTTCTTTGCTCATGCGAAAAATATGGTAAAGTAAATAGAAAAATTGCTGGAGTTGGAGTCAAAGGACTTGTGTTCAAGTTCTGACATTGTGTGGACATAAACCTTAACCTCTCTGAGCCTCAATTTCCTCACATATAAAATGGGATGATACCTGCCCAGTCTATCTCACAGACTTACAAGGAAAGCATTGAGTTCATTGCAAAGTACTATATAAATTGAGCTATGACTATTCATAAAAAAAAATATATCAGATTATCACTAAGTAATGGAAACAGTGGAGGAAGTAAAAACAAAGCTGGATCTAATAAAATAAGATTCAGTAATAAACTAGACACTAAGAGTTCTGGGTTTTATTTCATGATTCATTTTTCACTAGTGACTAGTCTTTGGGTAGAAATGTAACCTTGCTATGATTCAACATCGCCACCTGCAAAATTAAATGGTTACGCTGTCTAATCTCAAAGGATATTTGGAAGATGAATAAAGCAATGGCTATAAATATCTATAACTTCCTCCACTGGAGAAACTGCGGAAATATCAATGTAATTTTCTGTTTTAAAGCAAATGAGAAAGTAGGAAAAGAAACAAGAAAACACTCCATGGATTTTGGTTCTTGTTCTTTGAAACCCAACTATGGGATTTTAAAAAGGCTTTCATGAAAAGTTATATGTATAGAAATCAAATTCTTATTTTGAAACATATTTGCTACATACTATAAATAATATACTATGCTATAGGAAATGGAAAAACATAAAAAGTGCAATAAAAATTCTCACTATCTGCCCAGCATTGTACCAAGTACTGGGGATACAAATAGAAAATAAAGACGGTCCTTGCTTTAAAGAAACTCACATCCTAATTGTGGGTGACCATTTATAGAGGAGGACTCATATTCAGTTTAGCTCATACCAAATGGAAAAGCCAAGTAGTACATAGGAAGAGAGATTAACAGTGTAGAAGGCAAGACCCAAAGGATCTTAGGAGAGCACTGGTAAGACACATGGGAGATGCCCCATCAAAAGAATAGCATATTCCAGGATTAGAATGGATTGGGATAATAGGATATCTTGAGGTGAGGTAGGGATCTGGAGGTTGGCATCTAGCTAATGCTGATTGTTATTATATTTTAAGTATCATTGTTATTATGCTTTCAATTATCCCAAATTTGACTCGCTTGTAAATTTCTTTGTAATGCTGTCACCAAGTTTTGTTCTAGAGGACTGATAACAAAACCCAATTCCCTCTTCTCAAGCAAGATGTGATGGTGTATAGCAATAGAATGTTAAACATCCTATCATGTGTAGTTGCTATGTTGGTTTTCCTTAACTATTTTCCTTTGTGCTTTCCCCTATTGGAGACCCCCATGTTTCTACAGTATCGTGGGGGCCATGTACTCTCTCTACTCTGTGATAGAGAGTCTATGTATTATTTCATGTCCCAGAAGGTGCTGGACTTTCTATTACAGAGTGCTATGCATACATAGACTTAGTAACACACAAGTTTTGAAAAGGAAAGGCTGCAAAATAAAAAATCTCAGAAAGAGAAGTTGATGAGCAGCAAGCAGTAAGATTAGAGCAGGGAAAATAGAAGAGTGGAAAGATGAATAAAATTGGGAGAAAGAAAAACATAGATGAAGAATTGGGAGGCTGCTGCATAACTATACATAATTCCTGCTTCTATTAACAGATTGATGCAGCAATGCTTTGGAAACATGAAGACTTTGCTACTCCAGTACAAAGAAAGCAATGACATGAGGTTTCAGTGATGTAGGCTAAGACACTTTTGTCTAGGCATTGGATCTGTAACATTAATCTACCTATAGTCTAAGGAGAGAAAAGATGTGAATTCAAATCCTCCCACTGCAAGAGGCATTAAAAAAATTGTTTTGGGAAATAGGTGATAAATCAAGCTTTCTTCTTGATGTAACCATTTATTGTCTTTCTATCCTAACTAAATGTCCTTTTGCCTTACCATAGCATCATTCAACTGTTTTATAGTCAGTTATAAGAAGGGTCAGAGGAAAATGGTGGATCATAAAGAGTAATTAAATAGAAGCCGTATCCCAACAGATTCCAAGAATCTAAATGGGACTAGCAGCATTTCACATGTGGGGCATCATCCAGGACCTGTTTTGTTTTTGTTGGTTTGGGGATTTTTTGCTTTTGCTCATGGTTTTAATCCCACTACTGGCTGACATGGGTGGTTTGACCTTCTTTGTTTCCAACCTGAACTGGTTCTCCTCAGACAGCCTGGTGGCCAACCTCACTCCATTCTCCCAGAGCCTTGCCATATTGGTGCCAGCCAGTGTGGATAGCCAACCAACTTTAGCCCCACTAAGGGTTCCATCAGCCTATACATCCTTGGTAGTAGGGTTTACAGGCATGTATCATCACACATGGTTTAATTTTTCTTTTTAAGCAAGGTTGTTTTCAGTATTGGGTCAATGTGAAGTAATGCAAGGATCTAGTGCAGATGTTCTCTTTTTTTCCCTCTAGGACATAGTCAACGCTCATAGGTTTAGTTTTTAAAATTCTAATGAAACACTGATTAGACCAATGGTTTTATTATTACTATTATACTCTTATGTGTCAATGTGCTCTTGAAATTTTTGGTGTAATTGAAGAGACAATACTGACCTGATATTTTACATATTTGAAAAGTCACAATGGCTGTATAGCTATTGAAAGATTAGTGTTCTTTCATGGGACTTGACCTGCACCAAATGACTATTGATTTGGGGAACTCCTATTGACTGTAATAATGATGTTATTTTATAGGCATTTGTAGCGGCAAGCACCCCAAGCACGTCCTCAGGGTTTGCTGCCCATACAGGTTCTTGGATCTGCTTTGTTAAAGGAAAGCAACTCAAAATGGGTTAACAAGCTTACTTTAATCAGTCAGACATATATTGTTTACCTTGTTCAGGGGAAAAAGGTCAGCACCCCCCAACTTCAAAATACACAGACAGAATTATCAAGACAGAAACAGATCAAGTAGACAGCTTTCCACACTGTCCAGCCATTACATCCATAGCCAGTCAACATCTGGGTTTTTCAAAGCCGGGGGGGGGGGGCTCTGGACAATGGCTTTTCAGAATACAGATCAAATCACAGAACACTTCTCAAAGTGAGCCCCCAAAACAAAGCTACACATCAGGGCTTATATAGCCTTCTCCTGGCTCAGAGAATGTAACAACCTTATTGACCCACTGGCCAATCAAAAAGTATCTACTGAAAAACAAGCCTCCCTCCCCAGGCTTCTGGTGCACTTTAGCCTAGGGGCAGGGAAGATCTTCCAAATTTGCATTCCCATTACAGCATTATGCCATGCCAATGACACTTTGCAGAGATGTAAAGTATAGGCCAGTTGACAAAGAAGAAATAATAGCTGTGTTATGTAAATTTCTCAAAACATTAGTACTGTCTAGCATTCCCAGATTCCTGTTAATGAGACTATAGTACTTGAGGCTTATTTAGTGACCTTCCTATACTGGGAGTTTGGGTAAGTTTGAGTAAGTTTGGGGCCTTCCTGGTAAAAAAAAAAAAAGAGAGGGCAAGGGAAGGATACAAGCATTTATTAAGTACCTATTAAAAATAAAGAAATAAATATTTTAAAATAAAATTTAAATTAGAAAATTTTAAAGTTCCTATTAAGTGTCAGGCACTACGTTAAGCAAACTAGTAGGAAGAATGTTACCTGTAGCATCTTTTGTTCATGAAGCAGTGCTAAGATCTTTGATAGCTGAGGATATGGTAGTGATTATTAAGAATAGAATACAGATAGCCTGTGAGTTCAACTGAAAGGACTCAATATGGGTAATTACAGTGTTTGTTGAGAGATGGGGGGAATAATCCATCCTGGCTAACTAGGAGAGAGCCTAACTAGGAGCTTCAAAAAGAAGCTAGAAGGCAGGAAGAAAAGCCAGAAATACACAAGACAGATCCTAACTACCTCCAGGACTTCTCAAGTACAAGCCACTGAGTCTGAAGGAGACACTGCTTCAGATCAACCAGATTCCTTTGCAGAAGCTCAGTCTTCTGGGACATGGCACAGTGGGCAAAGCGAATACCATGGGAGGAACAAAGGAGCTTGGGACTATGAGTCAAAGAAGTACAATTCAGCAATTATGCCAAGATAGTGTGACCAAAGAGGCAGGATGCTACTGTGTTAGTGAAATGGAATAGGTATATATTCACAAGTGCATTCAAGAAAACAAGAAAGCATACAGAACCAATTAGGCAGAAATTTAATGTCTATCAGAAGGGTACTAAGAAGTGTAGATGGGAGGGCAGCTAGGTGGCACAGTGAATAGAGCATTGGCCCTGGAGTTAGGAGGACCTGAGCTCAAATCCAGCCTCAGACACTTAATTACTAGCCATGTGAACTTGGGCAAGTCAACCCCAATTGCCCTGCCTTCCCAACTCCAAAAAGAAAAAAATGGAGATGGAATTAGGGACAGGGGATATCTAAAGCCCCAAGAACCTTTTCCTTGACCCAGGAACATTTTCAGGGGTCATTCTAACTAAAAGGGGTCAAAGAGAGGAACCATGCAATATTCCAATAACCTTATCCTTGACCCACCAATATTTTCAGGGGCCATACTAACTGGAATCATAGAATCCTGGGTAGCGATGACAGGTTTGAAGACAAAGACTGGTAAACATAGATAGTAAAGTAGGAAAATCTCCAGCACTCTCTCACAATCTTTCCAACAAAGATTGAAGAAGAGTACCAGACCATATAGTGATCAGAAAATCCAAGAATAACCCACAATGGATCTTTTCTTCCAGCCCTGATCAGCACAGAAAGAATCTGTGAAGCTCAGACCAGTAGGGAAGCTATCAGACTTCACCCTAAAACATCCCACTTAATTTAAGACTCATTGGACTACTTGAAAGTTATGACCCAAAAAAAGAGTCTCAATATCATATTTCAAAAAAAAATCATTAATGAAACCTGTCCAGACTTATTAGAAACAGAGAGTAAAGTGAAAATACAAAGAATCTATGGGTCACCTCCTGAAAAAAAAAAACACCAAAACTAAAATTCCCCAAAACATCATAGAGAAAAGTCAGAGTTTCCAGATCAAATTAAAACCCTTCAAAGATCCAGAAAGAATGATTTTATATACTAAGGAGCCATAAAGAGCATCACAGGAGATTTGGTTGTTATCGTTTTAAAGAAGAGAACTTGGAACATTACTCCAGAAGGTAAAAGATAAAGGTTTATGAACAATTATAAATTACCCAGCCAAGCTGAGTATAGTCCAACAGGGGAAAAACATGGACCTTTAATTAAAGAATTTCTAAGTATTCCTGATGAAAAGATCAGATCTGAGTAGAAATTGAAATGCCAATACAGAAATCATGAGAAACAAAGAAAGGTTCCTTTCCCCCTTGCCCCCTTTCCCTCTGTACTCCTTAAAAAGAAAAGAAAAGAAAAACAATCCTTTTAGACAAATATGCAGTCAATAAAAACACATTCCCACATTTGCTATAAACAAAAAATGTATGTCTCAAACTGTACCTCTCTCTAAATATGTGCTAGTGTGTTTCATCATTGGTACCTTGGAATCATGTTTGCTTAGTAAATTGGTCAGAGTTCTTAAGTCTTTCAAAGTTGTATTGCTGTTATATAATTATCCTATTGATATTAATTCATTTTCTAGGGTGCCTTTAAGCAGAATGTATTTTCCTTGTTTGTCTCTTTGAACCAAATCTGTTTTTACTTCTGCCTTGTCTGAGATCCTGATTACTACCCTTGTTTTTCTAAGTTAAGCTGAAGCATAATAGATTTTGTTCTAGTCCCTTTTTTTAGGGATAGGGTCTCCCTCCATTTAAATAAATGAGAAAAGAACAGAAGGAAAGCCAGAAGGAACCACAGACAAGCAGGACAACTTTGATAGTTACATTTTGAATTTATGATATACTTATAAATAAAAGCAAGTTCTGTATCATAGATTACCAGTTTTATGTATAATTCCCTCCTTTCCTCTAATGCATATAGAAATGCTCATTTTATTTGGGGTTTGTTAAATTCAGAATTTTTTTTAAAAAAGGAAAAGGATTTGAAAATGTAGAGTGTCCCACAATGCTACAGAGAAGATTCGAAGTTACAATTATATTTCAGCCATTTTAGGAAGACACTCACAACATCAACTGCTATCGTCTCTACAAGGATAGACTAGGCTTTTGAGGACTGAGTGAGGACTACCTATATCTGCATTATATCATTGTCGGTTTGAAGTTCACTAGTATGTTGTTAACAAGAAATACATAAACATAAAGATTTACGCAGAATTAAAATAAGAGTCTGGAGCAAAATGGATGCAATGGGAAAGTAGACAATATGAACCTGACATGCCCAACCTAGTGGACATCTCTGGAGTATTAAAATTGATTGACCAATCATGGGTAGGTGACCACTAGGTGGCATAGTGAACAGAGAACTGGACTTGGAGACAAGAAGACCTGAGTTCAAATCCTAGAATGGATTTTTATTGTACTCACAGACAAATTGCTTAATCTCTCTCAGCCTCAGTTTCTTCATCTGTAAAAGGGAAGTAATAATAGAATCTACCATACCAGATTGCTGTGAGGATGAAATGAGTTAACACATAAAACTTTTTGCAAACACTAAAATACTTTATAAATGCTGCTTACTGTTATTACTACAGCCCATTCAAAGTATCCTATAGCATAATAGATAGTGAGCTGACCTTGAAGCCATGAAGACCTGGGTTCAAGTTCTGTTTCTGACATAGATTGTCTATGTGACTCTGGATAGTCACTTAACCTTTCAGTGCTCTAGGCAACTTTCTAAGAGTATATATTTGCAAATAATGTGCTGACCTGCATTGATGGTAACAGCAACAACAACAATTTGCAATTATATAGTGCTTGGTAGAGGTGGTATAGTGGTTAGTATAGTACTTTGCTCACCTGGGAGTTCTTTACATCAGTGCAATCACAAGTCCAATCTCTATCCCAATTCAAAGTATTGGCAGAGTATTGCAGACAGCAGACTGGCTCTGAATATCTTGGCAATCTAAAAATCCATCCTTCTTCTGGGGAAGTAGCATCAAAGGCATACTGTACCCATCACCTGCTGTGGAGGAGTTCAACCTCAGTGATTCTCCAGTGCCTGAGGAATGAAGGATCACTTGAGAAAGGAACTGCTCAAAAGTGACTATGAGCTCATTGCATCAGTGGGATTGCAGTGGGATCTGAGAAGTGCTCAAAGAATAACCATTGCATCTCTACAATTGAACTTTTCTTGAGTGGTCTTGGAAAATTTCCATCTCTGAGAAGGAAAAACAATGAACTATATGAAAGAACAGTAATGAAAGTCATATGAAAGTCAACAGTAATGAGTATGAAGCCCCAAAATCTGTACCCCTCACTTATAGTGGTAGCGTAGAAGAAAACTGGAAAGGTTCATATGTGTATGAGTTATTGAACATTAAATAAGGGAACCAAAGCAGATTAGTACAATTTATCAATCAACAAGTATTTATAAATAAAATCAAGAGGCTGAATACTGTGCTAAGCTCTAGGGATACAAAATCAAAAGTGAAACAGTCTCAGACCTTAAGGAGCTAGCATTCCATTGAGGGAGACAATACATATATACACACAGTACTTATGTACATAGTATACTGCTTGAGTTATCCTGTTCTAAACTGCTGAATAGCCAGTGATTTTTAGTGTTAGGCTCACACAGTAGATATTCTTATGTGATAGAAGGGCATGGAGAAAATGGGCTTCCTCTAATCAATATATTTTTCCAGTTTAAGTGCAAGCCCTAAGGGATTTCTGGGAACCCATCATTTTTCAATGGTTAACAGAGAAGGTAGCTGTTGATATGAATTACTTTGAGGCATGGGTATAACTAGATGAGGTATATCTGACTTCTAAGTGCTAGTAGACCCAGTGCTGGTTGGGTCTACTAAAAGTTTATGCTACATAATCTACACACACACACACACACACACACACACACACACACACACACACACA
>NW_027187391.1:45642427-45749742 GCF_028583685.1 Petaurus breviceps papuanus
CACACACACACACACACACACACACACACACACACACACACACACACTGAATATAAGGTAGTTTGGAGAAGGGGTATACTAGCAGCTGGGGTAGGGAGGTACAAGAAAAGACCCAATGAGGAAAAACATGGTACTTAAGCTGAGTCTTAAAAGAAACCAAGGATTCCAAGAGGTATGAGGAGAAAGTATATTCCAGGCATGGAATGGAGGACAATCAATGAAAAGACAGGGAGATATCATATGTGAGGAACAGCAAGTACACTGGTATAGTTGGAATTCAGTGTGCAAGGAAAGAAACAAAGACTGACAAGGTAATAAGTGGACTGATTGTGAAGAGCTTCAAATCCAAATTGAGGAATTTATTTTTTTATCCTAATGGCAATAGTAAGATCCTAAAGTTTGTTGAGTGACATGGACAGGTCTAAGCTTTAGGAAAATCACTCTGGGAACTGAGATGGATTGGAGTGGGACAAGATTTAAGTCAGGAAAATCAATTAGAAGTTTTGTAATAAAAGATTGCAGTAGTTCAGATGAGAGTTGATAAGGGACTCTATCTAAGGTAGTGGTCATCAGTGGAGAGGAGGGAATGGATGCAGATTAAAATGACAAAATTTGGTAACTGATAGTGGGGATATGTGGGGTAAACAAGGAAAGTAGAAGATGATACCAACACTGCAATCTTACATGACTGGAAGGATGGTAATGCCCTGTAATGTTAATGGGATATAAAATATTCCCTGCCCATTAATAGGCTTCATGTGGAACCCATTACGGGAAGCTTGCTTAGGGGGAGGCTTGCTTATGGGAAGGAATTTGTTAATTTCTAATTAGGCACTGAGTCAGGAGGGTTGTGATGCCCTCTGGCTCTAAAAATGGTATGTGTGTGTATAGATATATACATATATGTATATACACATATACATACATGTGTGTACATATATAAGTGTGTGTGTGTACACACTCTGAGGTTAGCATTTTGCTTTGGGGCTTGCTCAATGGAATAGTATTCTTGTGATTTGGCCAGATGAGACTCTGGGTAGCCATTAAGGAGCCTCCCAGCTTTGAAAAACCCAGATCTCAATGCTTCTCTCTCTCTGGTAACTATGTATGTATTGGAGATACACATCTGGGAGACATTTCCACAGAAATGATCATTGAACCCATAGAAATTGACATGGTCACAAAGAAAGGTAGTTTATAAAGAAAAGAGAAGAGAGCCTAGGACAGAACTTTCATTTGTGGTCATGATACAGATGATAAGCCAGAAGATGCCAGTATGAAGGGGTCATTCGACAAGCACCAATTCTGAGGATCTTCTATCAAGTACTTGTACCACATGGCATACAAGTACTGTCCTCGAGAAGAAAAAAGCACTTCTTCCCTGACAAGTCCAAAGAAATTCTGAGATCTAAAAGAGGATTTGGTGGATACTATCAGAACTTGGTAGAGAAATATAATTACTCAATTTTCTCACTTGGGGATATGCGCCTGAAAAAGAACCAGAAATAGAAGAGCAAAAAATGACACTCTGGCCTGAGCTCTTTCGTACAATTTAGTGATTGTTAAGATGAGAAATTTGAGCATCCCTTCAAGGACTTGGTAAAGTGCCTCTTGCCTAACCAGTTATTGGCTTATGCAGATTCACTCAAGCTCTTTGTGTAACACATGGATGACAGAGAGGGTTTGGAAGCAGTTTTACAGCAGGAGAGCAATAGCCACTAAAAGCCTATTGCATTTGCAAGTAAAGGACTCCATGACAAGGAGGTTCATTATCCCCTAAACAAATTGGAGTTTTGGGCTTTGAAGTGTGTTGTCATATGTGCAAGCCAATTTTAAGTATGGAAAGACAACAACCCATTCACATATTCTGACTAACACTAAGTTGGATGGTATTTGCCATAGATACATTAAAGCACTAGTTAACTTTGAACTCAACACGCTAAGTATAACCAACATGAATGAACAGGCCTCATCATCCTATAAGGCCCTGAGCCGAAGGGGTGATTTGTGTATAGATTTGTATATCTGGAAGGAAACAGAAAGAACATGAACAATATCCTAGTGATGAAAGATCATTTCACCATTTATGTGTAGATATATTCAACCAGGAATCAAAAAGCTTCTATGAATGCCAAAGTATTATGGGAGAATTATCTCTATGTATGATTGCCTGTCAGAATCCATTCTTACCACAGTTAAGACTTTGAGAATAAGCTACTCAAGGAGGTGCTGGCAGGAATCAAGACGTCTAGAAATACACCATACCATATTTAAGAAGAATCAGAATCCAGAATTTTAATTGCACATTGCTGAGCATGCTAGAAACTGTGAAACCTGACGAGTTCAGTTGACTCAGTGAAGCCAATATATGGCTTGATTAGTATATGCCTGTGTAACAATATAGGCTCTGGGACTCATTCTCCCAACCCCACTAACACTAGCAGGTCAGGTCCCCAGAGCTTACCTACAATTATTTCCCTCCCAAGGTTCTAGGAGTAACCAGGGGTTGGGAGTAGGGGGTTTCAGGGTATCTTTATAGTTCCATAGCCCATGAGCCCTCACCAGTATGCTGGTATATTCCCCAGTATATTTTCCCTATAATTATCAGTGCATATTCATAAGTCAGCTTAACTCTATTAGCTTTTAGTTAGTGTTATTTATTAAAGCTGTAACCAGAAAAGCATACAGGTCAATCACAAAGTGAGAAAATGATATACCCAATGGACAGACTTAGAGGAAGCTCTCCAATATTCTGGATAGAAACTCTATGAAATACAGGTCTCAGTATAGTTTTAAACTATTAAAGTTTAGAATACAGTGTAACAGTATTAACTGTATCCCACAGAATGATCACCTTGATTGGTCCCCCAAAATGGCCACATTTGTTTAATTCAACCAACATTTAAAGATTAAGCTATTAAAGCTTAAAACTTCACTAAGACTTTTGGCACACCCTGTATTTTATTGGGGGGTGGGGGGGAACAATATGGCCAAGACTCACAAAGAATGAGGACTGGATGGGTTTCAGTCTATAGAGCCGAGTATTATATTAGCATAGTGCTAGACATATGATGGATGTTCAATAAATACTTGCTAATTTGACTGTATGCAGAATCATTTATCCCCTTATGACACATACTGATATAAAATTTGTTTAGTAACAGTATTTTTTAGAAATTCTCATTTCACTATATTTTTTCCATCAAGAGCCTTAGAACTAATTATCTTCCTCCCACCCCACCCTCCAAATGCCTTCCCTCCTCTAGAACTCCCTATTTCTCTACCACTATCCCCCTAATCACCCAGACTCATAACCTCAAAGTCATGATTGATTCTGCTTCCTCAGTCTCCATACATAGACAGTTGCCAAGTCTTATTAATCATAACATTTCTCCCTTCACTCTCCTATCTCCACACATATGACCATCACTCCAGTTCAGGCCCCCATCATCTCTCTCCAGGATTCCTGTAATTGCCTCCTTTTTTGATTACTTGATTCCAGCTCTTGTGTCCAATTTGACCTTCACACAACTGCCAAAATAATCTTCCTAAAGTCATGTTACTGCCCTGAGGAAGTGATATAAGCTAATCCACTATGGCAGTTAAATGCAAGGCACACGGGGGAAACCCTACATACTTGAATAATACAGCTTAGCTGTATTGAGGTTTCCTGTAGTAGAGCAGTTGTGAATTAGAAACATAGGTTGGTCCCAGAATATGCAGGTTGTTAAATCTATGGTTAAGGAGGTTGGATTTTATTCAAGAGATGATGACACATTAAGGCTTCTGAGCAAGGGAGGGACACAATTTTTTTAAAAAGGTTAGTATTGGAAAAAAAATAAAGTTGAAGAGTTGGGGCAACGAGGCCAAATTAGGCTATTTTAGTTAGTTGTTAAGCATCTATAAAAGGCCTACTGTGTGCCTGGTGGAATTTGCTAAGCACCAGGCACTTTGAAAGCTTCAATGCATTAAGTAATAAGGGCCTAAACACTTGGAAATTACACTAAATCTCTTCTGACATTTCAATAAAATTTTTTCATGCTTATATCTTCCAGAATGATGCACATTCCTTCACTTGGTTAATAACAACAGCATTAGTCACACAAAGTACTGTCTACAAATGACCTAACTTTCTATGACAAACCAATCACAACATATTCCTTGGGCATTTGTACCTGAAAACAGTATTAAAACGCAGTCTTAACAAGTCAGATCACAGATGGCATTTAAAAAAAAGAAAGGTAGAAGCAGTGAAGCTTTTAAGATAGGAAATAGATTGTGCGGTTGAGAGGCAGGCGGGATGGAGGATTAGAACTATTTATGCTAATCAGTGAAGTTAATTTTCTCATTATCTACCTCGGTTCCAGTGCAGTTAAGAAAGGACTACTATTGCATAAATTCATATCAGGTTGTGATCTTGGTGGGTTTCTATAAACCAAGGATAGAGTTAACACTCAGATGTATGTAACACACACATGCAAATATGTTCATGTTTGATCTATTTAAATGTTATGGATGAAGTATCTTTATTTATTAGGCATTATAAGTTCTGCCTTGAAAAGAGAAATGCATTTATTCTGATAAATATTAATGTCAACTTAATTTTATAAAGTGTCTCTCTGTTAAGGCACCTGGGAAACCCTTACAGGCATTCATATCCATCTTTAAAATACCATAATAACCCAATAAAAACACTACAGTAAAGCCATATGGGAGATAAAAGCAGCCCTGGGGAGAAAAAAAGAAATTGAGGATAGGTCCTAAAATATGAGAATGAGAGCCCAAGTGTTAAAAACAATCCCTCTGAAAATAAGTTTTATGTGTCTTTTAAGGAAGGAAGAAAAGATAAATTGAGAAAGATGAAACTCAGAAGGGAGTTCTGCACCTAGGGGACTCCCAAAGATTGAAATGTTGACTAGATTCACTGTAGCTTCCGTGCCTGCTGATATGCTATTTTTGAACTCCCCATGCTTCCTACCCCACAAGTACATTAGAGGGATTGTTTTTCTTGTTTCTGCAGCAGCAGAAGTATGCAGTGTCATAAAAGGCTATGCTACATAAGACCTCTAGGTCACTGCACACCGATACATATAAAAAAAAATCAGCCCTGGAAGGAGTTTCTCTCTCTCTCTCTCTCTCTCTCTCTCTCTCTCTCTCTCTCTCTCTCTCTCTCTCTCTCTCTCTCTCTCTCTCTCTTTCTCTCCCTTTCTCTCTCTCTCCCCCCTCTTTCTCTCCTCTCTCCTTCTCTCTCTCACACACTCTCTCCTCTATCCTCTCTCTCACACACTCCTCTCACACACTCTCTCCTCTCTCACTCTCTCTTACTCTCTCTCTCCTCTCACACTCTCTCCTTCTCTCTCTCTCATACACACACTCTCTCTTTCTCTCTCCTCTCCCCCCTACTCTTTCTCTTCTTCTCTCCCTCTCTCCCCTCTCTCCTCTTTTCTCTCTCCTCTATTATGTCATAATTATGACTTATTTTAAAAGAATTGCTTTTAGGACTAAAGGATAGACATTGCTCAAAAATGTATAAAATTAAAAGGGAACAATGAAAACTATGCAATATTGATGCATTGGAAAGGACACTGGATTTAGTGCCAGAAATACTGGATTAGAAGGCTGTGTCCCTTGATAGCTATATGATTTTGGGCAAGTCATCATCTCTTTGGGTTTGAGCTTTCTCATTTACAGAGAGGAGCAGAGGGAGTAGACTAGATAACTCATAAGATCTCTTCTAGCCCTAAGTATAAGTTATAACATGTGTATTTGCATATTATATATATATTTTTGTTGTTATTGTTCAATTGTTCAGTAATGTCTGACTCTTTGTGATCCCATGGACCATACATAGCACTCCAAGTCCTTCTGTCCTTCACTATCTCCTGAAGTCTGTCCAGGTTCATGTTCATTGCTTTCCTGACACTATTTGTCCATTTCATCTTTTGCCATCCCCTTCTCCTTTTGCCTTCAATCTTTCCCAACATCGAGGTCTTTTCCACTGAGTCCCATCTTCTCATTATGTGGTCAAAGTATTTAAGCTTCAGCATTTGATCGACCAGTGAACAGCTTGAATTAATTTCTTTAAGTACTGACAGATTTTATCTCCTTGCTGTCCAAGGGACTCTCAGAAGTTTTCTCTAGCACAATTCAAAAGTGTCAATTCTGCGTTCAGCTTTCCCTATAGGCCAACTCTCACAGGCATATATTGTATACTTTTAATACATGTGAATTTATACATTATATATACTATATGTATACATATAATATCTAATATGATATTTAATATATACTAGAGTATATACTACATACACTATAGTATAAATAACATTCTCATTACATATACATTTATATATATGTCTGTGTATGCATGCATTGCATATATAGTAGACAAATAGTATTTATTATATATCATAGAATATGTATACTATACATACATTTTTGTGAATGTGTGTATGTACATATATAGTAACACATTTTATAAAGTATATTGTCTATATATTTATGTGTATATGTATACATATATGCAATATATACTCATAAACACAATAAACATATATACATTTATAAACACACATATAAACAACTGTAATTTCATTTATGTAGAGAGCTCCCCATGTGGCCATTCCCTGTACCAATCTTGTTAACTCATCTGTAACTTAAAAGTCTTAGTTGTTAAAAAATCCTGAGAGGTTCTGTGACTATCCCATGATCCCATAGCTAGTAGGTGTCAAATGCAAGGTATCTGCATCATAATGGCACTATCAGAGAAGTCTAATTGGAAAGCTGACTTACACCATGCCCCAGAGGCTAGTAGACTTAATCGAAGATAAAATCCTAAATTTTAAGATATAGAAGCAGAGAGACCCCTTAAGTAGTCCCATCATAATACTCATAGGGGACATATTTCAACTCTGTCTTGTATGAGAAAGTGAACGTACATTTCCATAAATGTGCATGCTGTGTAAATAAATTGGAAAGCTACAATCCTAAGAGTGTAGGAAACAAAGATATTTTCTTTTTTAGTGATTTGCAAAACTTTTTTGATCCAGACCTGTGATCTCATTGGTGTGGGGATTTCCCAGTGAGAAAATACCCTCTACCAGTTCAGATCTGCACATTTCTGCCATTTATAAGGAGCTGCCTGAGAGACTGAGTGCTAAAGTGACATATAGAGGGTCATGCATCCAGCAAGAAGCCTCATAGGAGAATTCAGGTCTTCCTGATTCTGAGGCTGGCTTTATCTTCACCATACGCCATACTACTTCTCACTTCTGTAAAACTTTGAAAATAAAACACTTGTCATTTGCATTGATATAAGCATATTGCTTTTTTACTTGTCACATATTTAAAACATATTACCCTTTGCTCCTTCAAACTGCTCCCTATCTTGTTCACACATTCTTATTGATTTTCTACTTGTGATAAAAAATTTTCTTAAGTCAAAACATCAATATGATATATACTGAGTGATTTAAACCAGAAGTTGAGACTCCAGTTTTGACATGGCAGGAGTTGACAATGACACATCTCTTGTGTAGAAGCCAACTTCTTATTGGAAGTGGCTTACATGATAAGCCCTGATCACCTGATCTTCTCAGATCATCTTTCAAAAATTCTTCACAGCCCAGCATGTTGACATCACTGTTTCTCTATCACCAAAATTAAGAATCCTTTTTGGAAAGTCTCTTCTTATCCTTCAGTTCAGTCCCACTTCCAGGGACATTTAATTTGAATGAGAAAGAAAAATCCTGATTATATTTTCAAGCTGGGTGAAGGGGAGAACTTTCTTGGCAAATGTAGAAAGAAATATAATTATTTTAGGGGTGTCTTGTTCTTCAACAACAACAGCTAGCTTTTATATAGTGCTTTAAGGTCTGCAAAACATTATACATATGTTATCTCATTTGATCCTCACAACAGCCCTGGGAGGTAGGTGCTATTACTATTCCTATTTTACAGATGAGAAAATTGAGGCAGACAGAGGTTAAGTGACTTTCCAGGGTCACACAGCTAATAAATATCTAAGAATTCAGATCTTTCTGACTCTAGGTCCAGGACTCTATCTACTGCACCACCAAGTTGTCTCATATTAGGAGTAATTGTTTTCATATTTCTTATGACTGTCCTTTATTTTTAAAAAAATAAAAATTTTATTGTTCAGTCCTTTTCAGTCATGTACAACTCTTTCTGCCCCCATTTGGGGTTCTCTTGGTAAAGATATTG
This sequence comes from Petaurus breviceps papuanus, assembly GCF_028583685.1. NCBI lineage: Eukaryota > Metazoa > Chordata > Mammalia > Diprotodontia > Petauridae > Petaurus > Petaurus breviceps. The sequence goes on from NW_027187391.1 coordinate 45,650,651, forward strand.
GAGTGGTTTTCCATTTCCTTCTCTAACTCATTTTATAGATAAGGAAACTGAGGTAAACAGTGACTTTCCCAGGGTCATACAGCTGGTGAGGCCAGATTTGAACTTCTGATTCCAGGTCTAGCACTCTATTGGCTGTGCCACCTAACTCCCCAAGATAAAAATTAAATTAAATCTATATGGGGGCTACTCAAATAACTATTTAGAACTAAACATTCAATTCAATAAAAATAACTGGATTTCACTTAATTAATTGGAAGTTTCATTGAATTAACTGAACAGACTAGTTTGGGTCTCAAATAGACATAGCCTTCAGCCTTTCCAATTTTAGAGGAAAACATTAGGTTGAAGCAGGATGATTATTCACGTATTTTATGTTCATTCCACAGGGATGAACTACTTTGAAAAATACTTCAATGATCCAATACATCTGTGATCTCACTGATGTGGGTACTCTCAGTTATGGAGCAGATCACAACCCATTCATTCCCATTTGTCCTCTAAGATCTTTATTCATGTCATCTTGTAAATCTACCATAGTGGGTGTACTGACATGTTGGGGGGGGGTCTTCTTTCAGGTCTTTAACATTATATACTCCATACAAACATAGCAGACAGGCTGTGCTATCCTTGTCACTATTTGACCATCCTACCTCCTTTTCCAGGCATACATCTTTTAGTATCTTTTCTATTATTTTGTGTATAAGTAATCGTTGATATTCTACATATTTATGCTCATTATACATCTCACTTTCGCTCTAAGAGTGACTTGTAATTTTTATTCCTAAGAGATTTTAGTATTCTATGGTTCATGGAAATAGAGCATTACCAAAAGAACATTAATGTTCAAAAGATGGGTTTTTAGTAAATCAGTAAAAAGTATTGGGTTTACAAGACCCCAAAATAAATAAGTAAGGTAGCATAGTATTTGATAAACCCAATGATTCCAATTACTTAGGTAATACTTACTATTCAACAAAAACTTCTGGGAAAGCTAAAAAAAATGGCAGAAATTAGGATTAGGCCAACATCTCATACCATATACTAGAATAATTTCTAAATGAACAGAAGACCTGTAAATATAAAAAGTCATATAAAAATAAATTAGCATTTGTTTTTGTTTTCAGAACAGTGGACCTGGGAAGAGCTCTTAACCAAACAAGGGATAGAGAAGATCAAAAGAGAAAAATGTACAGTTTTGATTATATAAAATTGAAGCATTTCTGAAGAAATAGAATGAATGTAACTAAAATTGGAAGATACACAATTAACTGGGGAAAATGTTTGCAGCAAATTTCTCTGATAAAGATCTGGTATCCATCAAGATACACAAGGAATTGATTCAAATACATAAGAACAATAGTCATTCCCTAAATGGTGAAACAATATGTTAGGAACAGGAAGTTTTCAAGAAGAAATTCTGACTCTGCCACTTCTAGTGCTACACATATGTCCCCAGAAGTGTCCAGAGAAAGCTCAGTACAGCTCTAAACACAATCCATGGGATATGCTCTATCCTCAAGTGAAAGCATGTTTTTAAAAGCCTCCTTTTTAGTTTCCTTAGAAATATCAGGAAATTCTACTTCTCCAACCTAAAGCTCTTTCCAGAGTTTTCCCTTTAGGAAAATGGGAAGAACTAAGGCCTTCCTCTGAAATGGAGTAAGGATGATCAACTACCTTATGACTAGATAAGGTGATTGCCTCCTGACCATGGTCTTTTCTTTGGTCAAGATTCCTGTAAATCTTACTTTAAATCTTTATGGGGCAGAGTCATGTTGGAAGGCATGGGGACTATGTCAATTTGGACATCATTCTTTTTCCAATCTTGATTTAGATGTATATTGAATCAAATTGTTTCTGGCCTAAAGCACAGAGTACAATGTTAATATTAATTCCTTTTCTTTTATACCCATTACCTACAAATTGAGTCCTCATGTGTTAGATAAATAATAGGACCCAGGGATAATATGACTCAAGGAGCTTCTATGTAGCATTTATTAGAAGTGGGATTGATGGGAAAGCAGAGCCCATGTAAATGAGGCTAAAAAGTTGTGTTATGTACCAGTGTAGATACTGGGAGAACTCTTAGCTTGTGATTAGCCATGGTAAACTTTAAGCAAATTGACTCATATTAAAATGGCGGCAGAAATCCCCAAAAACCTGAGCAAAGTTAAGAAGCAGCTTCCCACTGCAGTAGCTCCAGTGCTAAGAGAATTTCCCAATCCTTACCCTGAATAAGGCTTATCCTTTCCAGACTGATGTTTATATCAGTAGCTTCTCTATGTATGGTCTGAGGCAGGAATTCTTAACCTTTTTTTGTGTTATGGACCCCACTTCACAGAACAAATCCCCTTAATAAAAGGATTTGTTCTGTAAAGCTTGGACTCAAAGGGTCACACTTGAGGACCTAGAGGGCTGCATGTGTCTCAAGGCCCGTTTCCCTACCCTTGGAGCCTCTAGACTGACTCTTACATTTTATAGATGAGAAAATGGGTCCAGAGAAATTAGTTGGCTAATAATGTGGTATAGGAGAATAAGTTCTAGAGATGAGTATTCTGAGTCTGAATACAGGCTCCTATACTTAAAAATTTTGTGACAAAGAGGAAGTTATTTAACCAAACATGGACTTCATCTCATTATCATGGGGAAAATGATGTTTCTACTATTGACTTCAGATGGTTATTGTGCTTTGTATATCCTTTTTAAACTACATAAATATGAGGGATGATTATTATTACCCAAGGTAACATAGCTAGTTAGTGGCTGAGTCAGGACTACAATCCAAATATCTTGACTTCTAGCTCATTGCCCTTTTACACCTTTCTACCTATGCCTGAACAAAAGTCTTCTGTGCTGAAAAAATTCCCTTTCCCACTCCATATTCAAAGAGTCCTAGACAGAACTAGAAAATACCAGCAGTTGGAAAATAAAAGGTCTAAGTTCTTCTCGAAGGTGCTAACCCTAGTGTGAAATTAACTATCATCTCCATCCTAGCCAATTTCACACTATTGCACTGTGGGGAAAGAAAAGGTAGAAAGAAGTATGCCATGTCTTGGTCCATTTCCTCCCTAGCTACAGGTGTTCTAATCACCTGCAGATGGAGAACAATGAAAGTGGGGAATGAAACAGGGAGTGGATGGGGGTAGAAGAATGGCCTAGCAGGAACCACATGAGATGATATTTAATAAACACCCTTCATAATTTTATAGATTTTTACCATACCTCCATCTTCAGCCTTGACTGAAGCTTCTTAATTCTTTGTATTCTGTCATTATACAGCAAGATCTCTGTTCCCTTCATCTTTTAAAATGCTGACACTTCTTTACTTTTTTGTCTTTCTTGATGTATAGCAAACCAAACAGCATACAGTATTCCAAGTGTAGATAGATTTGCAATTGTTTTTATACAAGGGTTCTGTGAAGTTTTCTACTTTATTTCAATGCTGATATTTCAATTAATCACTGATTTTATTCCCATTTTGAAGGTAATTTCAGTTGCAGAAACACTAGTAGGCCAGTGCTGACTGGATCCACTAGAAATTTATGCTACATGATCTCAACTGGGCTCTCACTACAAGAAGACAATCCTTTTATACTTCCTTAATTGATTCACTAGCCCACTCACCACAATGGCTATTTCTAAATCATTTCATCCCTCCTTAAGAATCCTATGCCTTCTTTCTACTTTACCCTGTCATCTGAGAACCTAGCCTTATATTTCACTTTTTTTTTTGCTTTTTGGAGGGGGGAAGGTAGGGCAATTGGGGTAAGTTACTTGCCCAAGGTCACACGGCTAGTTTTTGTGTTGTGTCTGAGTCCGAATTTAAACTCAGATCTTCCTGATTCCAGGGCCAGTGCTCTGCATCACCTAACCGCCCCTATATTTCACTTTTTAAGAAATTAAGACCATTTCCTGAGAGCTCCCTCTTCCTTCCTCCTCATCTCACATTATAGAGGCATCTTCCCCCACTATCACCACCTTTGCTCCCTTTTCTGATGAGGTGGAGGCCCCTTCCCTTGCCTAGACAAACCTCTCAACATGCACCCTTGATCCTATTCCCTCCTATCTTCTCTAGCATATTGCTTCCTCTATCACCCCACTCTTTAATCTTCAATCTTCCCCTATCTACTAGCTCCTTACCTAATACCTAGAAACATGTTTATGTCTCTCTGAACCTTAAAAAAAAACCCTTGACCTAAATATCCTCACTAATTAGCATCCTATATCTCTCTTCCACTTCTCAACTAAACTCTTTGAATTCAAATTTAAACATCTATCTATATTAGGTGCCTCCACTTCCTTTTCCCTTTTTGTTGTTGTTCAGTCATTTTAGCTGTATCTGAATCTTCGTGACCCCATTTGGGGTATTCTTCGCAAAGATACTGGAGGGATTCACCATTTCAAATCTAGAACTCTTTCCTCTGCACATCACTGTTGTTTTTCCCAATTCACAGATAATGTAGAAAGGTCAGAGGTAATCCCTATGAAGGCCTGCTCTTTCTACTACTTAAGTATTTGAGTGAGAGAGGGGGACTCAAGGAAGGGTGTTAAAAGATGGGAGGGGATACTATATTATTGCCTTGTTTACCCTGCAATTTAATACCAGAGAGATTTGCCATTTCCTTCTCCATCTCATTTTACAGTTGAGGAAACTGAGACAAACAGGGGTAAATGCCTTAGCCAGGGTCACGCTGCTAAAAAATGTTTGAGGTTAGATGTGAACTCAGGAAGATAAGTCCTGACTTCAGGCCAAGAACTCTATCCACTGAACCACCTACCTGCCCTCATTTTCCTTTACTCACCTCTAAACCTGCAATCTAGCCTCCGACCTCAACACTCAAATGAAACTCCTCTCTTTAAAGTTACCAATGATATCTTAATTGCTAAATCTAATGATCTTTTATCAATTTAATCCCTCTTGACCTATATCTAGCCTTTTATACAATCATGCTCTCCTCCAGGACACCCACGGGCATTTGTGACCTTGCTTCCCTCTGATTCTCTGGCTATTCTTTCTAAATCTCCTTTCTAGACCATCATCCAAATCAAATCCACTAACTGTGGATGTCTCCCAAGACAAAGTCCTGCCCCCTCTTCTTTTCTCTCTCTACATTATCTCTCTTGATCATTTCATCAGCAGCCATGGGTTCAATCATCTCTATGCAAATGATTCTAATACTGATATATCCAGCCCTACTCTCTCCTGACCTCTAGTTCCTCTTCAACAACTGCCTACTGTGCGTCTTGAACTGCATGTTCCACAGACATCTTAGCCTCAACATGCCCAAAATAGAGCTTACTTTTTCCCCCAAGCCCTCCCCTCTTCTCAACTTTCCTTTTACTATCAAGAGCGCCAATTTATTCTCCAAATCACCCAGGCTCAGTCTCCATGCCATCCTTGACTAGTCTTACTCCCACATATCCAACATGTTGTAAGATCTCATCATTTCCACCCTTACAACATTTATCCTATATTTCCTCTTTTCTCCACTCATCACTTCACACCAAAACAATTGCAATAGCTTTTTACTCGGTCTCCCTATTTAAAATCTCTCTCCACTTCAAAAATCTACCTTCAATTCAGCTGCCAAAGTAGTCTTCCTAAGATGACAGTCTAACTGTGTCTCCCCATGACTCCCCATGACCTCTAGGATTATAGATATACAATACCGTGTTTCCCTGATAATAAGACACTGTCATTATTTTTTTTGGACAGAAAAACACCAGAGGGCTTATTTTCAGGGGAGGGCTTATTTTAATGAACATTGACAGCAATTTTAATAAACAGGTAAATGTGAACAAAAAAAGGTACCTTTAATCAATAAGCAAATCACTGGGGAAGAACAGGATGACGCACTCACTGCTGCAGCTCTGATTGGATGCAGCTCGGAGCGCAGTGTGCGTTTCACGGGGCGGGGGGAGAGATGGTGCATACAGAGAGAACCGTAATGTAGCGTGTAGCGCAGGGGATCACCTTCACTACAGTAGCAATCTCAATAGGGCTTATTTTCGGGGGAGGGCTTATTTTAGAGGAATCTTACACAGTAAGGGGAGGGCTTATTTTCGGGATAGGTCTTATTATCGGGGAAACACGGTAACTGGTTTGGCATTTTAAACTCTTCACCAGCTAAACCCTTCCTACCTTTCCAGTCTTCTAGAGTTTTATTCTCTCCCATTCACTCCACAATTCAGCAGTTACACATGAAAACTGCATTGCCCAATTCCATATCTTTTCATTGGCTGTCTCCTATACCTGGAAATGCTCATTTCTTCCTCCAGTATTCTCTAGCCTTGTTTAAGATTAAGTTCAAACCCCATCTTCTGTTAAAAGGTCTTTCCTACCCTATTTCCGCATGCCTCCACCTTACCCTATATTCCCCTTCTTGTAGTATCTTCTTTTTGAGACTACCTTCCATTTGTCTTATATATATCTTGTATGTACATAATTATTTGCTAGTTGTCTTGCCCATTAGAAGGTTAGCTCCTTGAGAGCAGGGATCTGATTCTCCAGAAAAAGAATACATATACATCACACTTTTACATTTAATCTGCATTAACATTTTCTCCATCACTTTCTTAAGTCTAGACAAAAAAAATAAATAAATCAAGCCCTGACTCATAGCACTTGTGAATTTCCAGGCAGTAAATGCTCACAAAATTTAATGATCAGCTCTTGCAAGCCAATTAGAACTTTCTATAGCACATCCCTAGCTGTGACTGTGTTTTTCTAGGACAAGAAGGTCAAAGGGATAGCTGGATGTTCCAGAAAGAGAAAGCCCTAGCAGCTAAGGCATGGTTTTGAAGTCCAGAAAGGTCAAAAGCAGAACCAGGAGGGGAATGAAAGCCTTTCCACAAAATGAAAGCCCCAGGAAGAACTAACCAGTGGAGAAGGGGGCTGCCTGGCAGTGCTGTATCAGAGTCAGAGGGCCACAGAAGGATGTTCCAGGGCAAGGAGGTCCCAGAAGCTGAGGGAAGTTCCAGGATGAGATAGCAGCTGAGCACTGGTTTTGAAGTCCAGAAAGTCAGGGGTAGAGACAGGAGGAAAATCAGGAGTTCTGGAAAGCCATACTAGTCCCCCAGAGAGTCACTGATAGCTCAGAGGTAGTGTCACCCCTTACACTTTATGAGATTGACTTTTGCAACAATAATTATTATTTGGAAGATTAAAGAGTAAGTACAATGTTATCCCTCTTCTAAAACTAATCATTGCAAGGTAAAATACAGGTTAAACTCAACATTTTAATTTTAAGTGTAGAGGAAAGTGCTGATTATTCAAGGTAAATGGGACCAAGAGTCCCATGAATAATCAAAAACTTGGTTAATAGGGTATGACCGGAGTATAATGCTTTTGGCTTCTGTGGAGAGATTAAGGTACATGCTGTGAATTGGTATTAAGGAAATTGCACAAAAAGTTAGTCTTAAGGTACCATGATTCTGAAGAATCAGCCTCAGGTGCACAATATATCACATTCAGCTTTTTCTCTTGTCTTTTTCCATGACTTTTTTCACCTTGGCAAACACAGAAGCTCACCTAAGCCCTAGAACTTTTCAAATCTGTGAGATACTCCCTGTCATGGTTTAGACTGACTTGAGTGATTTTTACTTTCAAAAAAATTGATATACACGCTGTGGAAATAATTATTTTCAAATTTTGGCTAACATAATTGATTTTGTATTCTAAGTTCTTTGAAAGCAGGAAATGGGTCTAACACAGTTTCTTAATCTTTTTATTTCATGGACCCCCTGTACATCCTGGTAAAGCCTATGAACTCCTCTCAATGATTTTTTTAAATAAAATCATAATTGTAGGAAATGATAAATTTCAATTATAGCTTAGTAGAAATAAAAATTTGAATTTTTCCCAACCAAGTTTTTAGGCCCCTGAAATCTATCCCTTTTTGGGGCTTGTGGACATCAAATTAAGAATCCACCCTCAAATATTCCTTACTTTATGTAATAGCTACAGTACAGAAGTTGTGGGTAAATTAAATCTGCATAAATGCAATTGTATTATAAATCTGATGAGGAATTTGCTATTTTTGACTCTTTTAGCTAAGCTTTTCATGAACAAAATATTCTTTTAGAAAGTGAATAATTACCCCTTACTTTAACTGCTTCAGAAATCTGGATTTTTCATACACTATATGAAATACTTATCAAAAGAACAGGGATTACTTGAGAGACTGGTACAAATCTGGAAATCTGAGAGAGCCTTCTAAATCTGCAAAGATTAGGCTGTGGGTTTTGTTGTTAGCAAGCACTGTTAATATTTACCCTGGGAGATGGGAAGGTAGGCAAGATTGTAGCCAGACTTGAATAGGAGTTGAAGTAACTGGACATTAGCCACCTTATGGCTTTTCTGCCAAATCTGAGGAGAGAAGGTGGCTTTTTGGTGGCTCAACATATGGTAGAATTTCATTCCAATCAGTTAATCAATCATTACAGACCTGGAATTGAAATGGAGATCAGAAGCTTTGCAGAAGAAATTAAAACCAAGAGTCACACAGGAAATAAGTGGCAGAAATAGGATTTGGACTCAGGTCTTCTGAAGTCACATCCAGGACTTTCCCCTGCTTCACATAATTTCCAACTCCACAAGTTGAGGGCTTAGTTACATTCCTGGCAGGTGGTAACCCAGCAGAGAAAGCACCTCAAAGATCATTTAGTCCTTGTGCATCCATATCAGTAAGATATTCGTATGTGTCCTAGAGTGTAGAGCCTTTTATTAAAGGTTGTCTACTGCTGAAGAATGCTTGTTATAAGCCACAAGGTGATGGTAGAGGAGATGCTAGTGGTGGGATGCTCTGGGAAATTTTGTTAAGCTGGGGTAGGTTATAGTCTTTTTGAGAAATATATGTTACTTGATTCTGATACTTGAATTGTGCACGTCTAGGAAATACTAGTCTTGATTAGTGGTCTCTCCCTTTACCTTTTTAATTGTGAATTTCTAATAATTTTTTTTACTAGAAAGCAAGGCTAGAGATGGGAAGGGGCAGAATATGGTAGTGTTTAAGGGGAGGAGTGTTGAACTTGTGTTACAGACAAGCCCATGAAGCTGAGGTCCCCCTTGGAGGGAGCAATCTACTTTGGAGATCTCAATCTAGTCTAACCCTTCTCTGAGAGAGAAATCTTTTTGACAATATCCCTAACAAGTGATCATTTAGGTTGGAAACTATCACTAGAAGGTGAACTTATTCCATTGTGGGACAGCTAACTGTCATAATTATTACTACTATAAATCACTCACCTTTCTATAGCATGTAAAGTTTTTAAAATTCTAATATTATCAATTAGTTCATCATGAAATATTTATTGAATACTGACTATATGGAAGATGTGCTGGGAGATAGATACTAGAGGAATACAAATCATAAGCCATTTTCTGAGCTTGCACCCTAGTTGAGAAATTGTTGAACTTAAGGGGGAAAAAAGTTAAAATTCTTGTAACCTGATTTCTAGTCAACTCTGGATCCATCTCCCATATCTGTGCTTTTTTGCACTAGCTATCCCTTATGTCCGGAATAATCCCCCTCTTCTTGTCTACTTCTTGTAATTATTGGTTTCCTTCAAGAATTAACTTGTATCACTTTCCCCAAGAAGACTTTCCTGAACTTCCTAGCCCCTTCCATGTTCCCATCCAAGATTACTGTATGTCTGCTTTCCCATGAGAATGCTCCTGCCAATTCAGCAGCCCCTGGGAGGTAGGTGCTATTATTATCCACATTTTATAAGTAGGGTACAGGGGCCCTGGTCATGGTTCCAGGGCAAAGAAGAGTACTTTTGGTCACTCACAGACAACAGCACAGGCCAGGAGAGCTGGTAACTACACTTCTCCTTGGATAATGCTACCTTGGAAGAACTGAGGGCTTGCAGACCCCTGGAACTAGCTCTGAAAAGCATTAGAATGGAAGGTCTTTGAAGGCAAGATTTTGTCTTTGTATTCCCAGCACATCCTCTACATTTTTTGTGGGCTGCCAGGAATCCTTTGGCATGCCCATGGGCCATAAGTGGCCCACAGGCTACAGGCTGTGTAGGCCTGGTCTATAGTTTCTTTAAGCATAATGTAATTTCTCTTATATTTGGCACAAAGTAAGTGTTTAAGAAATGCTTGCTGAATTTGGTTCTAAGGAAGAGATATGAGAAAATACCTTACCCCACTTCTTTGTGGGTATGGGTTAGTGGTGGTGGTGGTGAAGGTTTGAAGGGTCCACAGACATGGAATGTTGCATAAAATATTTGGGTTTTCAATGTATTGATTAGTTTTGCTGTTTCTTATCTTATTCCTTCATTTATTCTAGTACTCAGTACAGTGACTGGTACATAGCAGACACTTAATAAATGTTTGTTGATTGATTGATTTTGGTTTTTTTTTAATGCTCTGTTACAAAGGAATACTCTCTGGGAGAAATAGCAGAAGTTACACAGGTAAATCTTTGCATTGCAAAAATAGAGTGTGTCAATAGAAGTCTATTAAAAATGAACACTAAGACTTCTGGTCATGTCACCAAAAAGATGTCATATCACTAGGTAGATATTTTCTCTGATCTTCACAACCCTCTCAAACTTCTCCAAAATAGAAATTTTCCACCAAAGAGAAAGCAACTTTAGATATCTTCACTGTCTAGAATATTTGGAATCCAAAAGTTTTTTTTTTAAATCAAAGAAACCATGAGCTGATGTCTAGCCTGAATTCATAAAGCACTACCTCCCACTGTCCACCATGCTACTAGCAGTTAATTGCACTAACAAACCCAAGGACTTGACCAAGGACTTTGTCTTGCAACAAAACCCAACTCTACACCCTTGTTCCCTCCTCCACTTTTCTCTGTAGAAGTTTGCTGAGGCCTCAGTGATCAGTGTCGTGTAGCCTCCTGCTACAAAGGATCTCTGCAGGAGAGCTGAGAAAGAGAAAGAAGCAACAAGATACATGTCTGGGCTTGAAATACAATTCAGTCCCAAACCCTATACCCCCTCCTCCCAGAGTCTCAGAGACCCAAACTTCAAATGACAGAACTCACCCCACACTGTATCACTAACATGGCAGTGCTCTGAACTGTCAGGCCAGAGAACAAAGTAACTGGAGGAATGGGACAGGACATTACTGGAGGGGGAGAGGGAGAGGCAAAGTTAGCATTATTGTGAAAATAGTTTTAATCTTCCAGACCCCTTGAAAGGATCTCAGAATCTCTCAGGGTTCCACAGACCAGACTTTGAGAATTGTAGTCCTAGAATAAGGGATGGGTAATCTTTAGCCTCAAGGCCACATGTAGCCCTCTAGGTCTTCTAGGGAAGCCTTTTGACTGAATCCAAACTTCACAGAATAAATGTGGCCCTCTAGTCCTCAAGTATGGCCCTGGACCTAGAGGGTCATATATGGCCTTGAGGCTGCAGGTTCCTCATCCCTATACCTAGAACATAATCAATTTTTATAAGGGTGCCATACACAGCTGATAATATGTATAATCCTTTCTGTTTCCATTCAATAACCATTGGAGACCCAACATGTCTAACTTTTTAAAAATTGTACTGAAGTTTTGGACTTATTTCTTGTTTATCTCTTTGTAAGATTTGTCTAGGTCTGGGAAGAATACATCAAAGTCCCAAACTATTATAGTTTTGCTATCTATTTCTTATTATAAGTAGGTTACCTTTTATTTTTAGCATGTAGATGTTATGCTACTTGGTATATACAGATACAGATAAAGTATTGATATTAATTCATTGTCTATAGCATGCCTGTATGACCTGCAGCCTGCCAAAGGATTTCAGGCAGCCTGCAAAAATTGTAAAGGAAAATAACCTCTAGATTTTTTGTGGGCTGCCTGAAATCCTTTGGCATGCCCATAAGCCATAAGTGGACTGCAGGCCACAGGTTGTGCAGGTCTGGTCTATAGTTTCTTTAAGCATAATGTAATTTCTTGCTCGTAGCTTTTAAAATAAAATTGATTAGTTCTAATTCCTTGTCTGAGATCATGATTATTATCTGGTTTTTGCTATTGTTTACCTGAAATATAATAAATTTTATTTCAGCCATTTATTTTAATTTTTGTGTGAATCTTTTTGTTTCAAATGTGTTTCTTGTAAACAACATGTTATCAGGTTCTGGTTTCTCATGCATTGTTACCCTCCCCTGTTTTATGGGCAAACTCATCCCATTTACATTCACAGTATGGTTTAATTTCTTGCTCGTAGCTTTTAAAATAAAATCGATTAGTTCTAATTCCTTGTCTGAGATCATGATTATTATCTGGTTTTTGCTATTGTTTACCTGAAATATAATAAATTTTATTTCAGCCATTTATTTTAATTTTTGTGTGAATCTTTTTGTTTCAAATGTGTTTCTTGTAAACAACATATTATCAGGTTCTGGTTTCTCATGCATTGTTACCCTCCCCTGTTTTATGGGCAAACTCATCCCATTTACATTCACAGTATGGTTAATTGTGTATTTTTCTCCATCCTCTTAAACATTCCTCTTTGTCCCTCCCTCCCCCACCACCAAAGTCTTCTTTATAGAGAAGAAAAGGGTGGTAAAATAGGAGTGTACTAAACATTAGTTATTTTGACTTAATGCACTCTTTTTCCATTCTGCTGGTCCTCTTCTTGTCTAGTCCTGGATTTTAGGCTCTTCCTTTTCTTTCATTTCTTTGTTTACTCCTGCATGAGCCACCCTCCAAAGTTTGAGTTTGTTTTTATTCTGATAAATCCTTTCTTGAACGTACCCTACCACTTTATACTCACCTTACCTCTCCCTGTTCCTGCTTAATTCCCCATTGAGTTTAACATATTTTTAGACTAAACTCTGTGTGTGTTCGAAAGTGAAATTCATGTATAACCAGATCCCACCACTCTTCTTCCATGTTTATATAATTTTCTTCTCATATGCCCTGTGGACCTCAACACTGCCACCCTGGTACAACATTTCAACATGTCGTATTTCACATCCCAATTTCAAGAACTAGATTAACTGCAATACCCTGAGTTCAATGGACAAATATGTATGACTTAAGATCTGCCCCAGAGTCTAGAAATAGCACTGTTACCAATCAGTACTAGACAACCATCTCCACTCCTCTCTACCACTTCTAACCCTATATAAGCACTGCTCCCTCCCCAAATAGTATGATTCTACCTGAGGAGAAGAGCCATTCTTGCTGGTGAACTCTATAAATCCTCCATTGGTTCAAATTTTTGGTCCAGTTATCTGGTTATTCCCATCATCTACATCCCCAATTTTGTGAAATAGCTAAATTCTATCCCCTTCCTTTCCCTTTCTTCCCTAATTTATTCATTTTTCTTTCCTTTTTTTCTCTTAAGTCATCACAATATGCCAAAACTACTCCCATGATTTCTCTTCTTATTTATTCCCACTGATGAAAACATTAGAGTTCTGAGAAGACACTTGCTGCTTCTCCCCTTATTAGAATGTTAATGCTTCATCCTCCCTTCCAATTGCTCAAATGCATTTCCTTTTTATATTTCTCTTGACTCTGTGCTTGCATTTCAAAGTATCTATTCAGCTTTCTTCTTTTCACCAGGAATACTTCGAAATCCTCTTTTTCATTAAAGATTCATTTTTCCCTCTCTTTAAGATTATACTCTGTTTTGGGGGGTGATTTATTCTTGGGTGTAAGTTTTTATCTTTTGCCTTCTGGAATAATGTATCCCAAATTCTTCCCTCCTTTACTGCCAGATTTCATATGAACATGATTGTGGTTTCATGGTACTTGAACCCTTTCTTTGTGAGTGCTTACAGCATTTTTTCTTTAACCTAGAAGCTCTAGCCTCAATCAGGCTTATATAAGACCATATAAAGGAAGACAGAGCTTGGGATATGTTATTCCAAAAGGCAAAAGATATGACCTTCCTAGGAGTTTTTACTTTGGGGTTTCTTTCAGGCAGTGGATGGTAGATTCTTTCTATGGTCCTTGATTCTAATAATTCTGGGAAGTTTTCCTTCATTTTTAAAAAATATTGTATCTAGGGGTGGCCAGGTAGCACAGCAAGTAAGAGCAGTGTTTTTTTCTAGTATTATTTGTATCATGGAGTAATTGATTTCCATATTGTCTGATCTAATTTTCAAGGAATTTGTCACTCCAGTAAGTCTTAACAATGTTTATTTTTCTTCCAATTTGTTCCTCTATGGCTCTCATTTCATATATATGATCTTATTTTTTAATCTGGCTTTTTTATTGCAGGAATTCTAGTAGAACATATGGAAAGACTGTGATTTTCTTTGAGGTTCCACAAGCAGATGATATGGAGTTCTCTCCTTCTAAGTTTGTGTCTTGGGCATCCCTGGCTCCATAATATTTTTATTGCTGGTGCTACTTTTCCATCAATATAAAACCTTTATGAAAAAAAGTTAAGCATCTCTTGAGAGCATTCTCAATAAGGGTATTAATAGAGAACAGGCAGACCTTTACAAGTGATAGTCTATGGTAAACCACACGAAACCACATGCAACTGTTGGAAAGTGGGTAGTGGGACTGAGGGTCAGCATAGAGCAGAGAGTTCCTTCCAACAAGAATGGTGATAGAGGGGGTGGGGTCAACATTGTAGGAATTTGGGGGGTTGGGCTCCACATCTGATCCTGTTGGATCTTCCAGTGACCACATGGGATCAATTCAATTAACAATGCTTATTGTCTAGATTATCACATGCAATTAGACAAAAAATCTAAAGCAAGGGTTAGCGAACTACAATCCAATGGTCAAATCCAGCATGTCTCTCTCTTTGTATGGGCCTGTGGGCTAAAAAGGATATTCTTTTCTTTTTTAACATGTTTAAATACAATAAAACTTTATTTTAAAAAAAATATAAAATCTGGAGCAGCTAGGTGGTGCAGTGGATAGAACACTGGCCCTAGAGTCAGGAGATCCTGAGTTCAAATTCAGGCTCAGACACTCAACATTTACCATCTGTGTGACCTTAGGCAAGTCACTCAATCCTGACTGCCTCATCAAAAAAAAATAAATTAAAATCTATTCTTAGCTCACTGGTACAAAAACAAGTGAAAGGCTGGCATCCTTAGCTACAGCTTGCTAACCTCTAATCTAGGGAGCTTGTTCATCAGTGTGTATGAGTATGTATGTGTGTGTGTATATATCTATATACATACATATTTATATACATATATACATACACATATCTCTAAATATGTACATATATTTATATATATAATATATATACATATCAGAAGAATGATGCAAATGAAAAGTATATTGGAACCTGATTTAAACAAGAAAGGGTTAGACTGCTTTTAGGAAATTGCAATGCACCTTTAGAAATCTCAAACTCTTTCTAAAACAAAGGTTCATTTAAAAAATATTTATTAACATTATTGTATGCCTATAAGACATGGCTACAGTCCCCAAATTATTAAAAATAAGTTGTATCATTCAAAGAACAATGGGAAGGCACATACTCTGAGTGTGAGTAGGTTACGATATATAACAAATAAAGAACTATGAAGAACAAATGTAAAATATATAGCATCAAAGAAATGTATTATCATAAAAGAAGATAGAATAGTCACGTGTTGAAAAGAAAAGCTAACCAATTAATAGCGACACTTTGGTTGAACCCTCTTTGGCAAACTTGTAGGAGGATATGGACGAGAGTCCTCAGCGGGTCATGATCTACATCTTTGGGGGGAGTGCTCATATCCATGAGACCACAGACCTATATAAATATAATTTACCTTATATGGCTTGAACCCCAATCCAGTAGCTTGGGAACTTCTCATCATTATCTAAATATAGCTTGCATCTTCCTAACTCACCAAGCCAGAACCATATGACGAAACAGTAAAATGTTTCATTAGTATAGAATTTGAATGCAAAGCAATAGAAAGAAATACTTCAACAACCATTTCCAGATCCACTTAGCCTCACAGCTGATGCCCACCAGAATAGCCTATATTATAGTTTACTCATGCCTCTAAAATATGGAAAACATGTCACAGATTCTGATGAAGCTGGACGGAAAGTTATCCATACTTAGACTGGTAGCTGATCTTTGCGACAGCTCAAATGAAATAGTGCATTTGGAGAAAACCTGGGTTCAACTTTTGGCTCTTCTGTTTGCTACCTCTGATCCTCAGTTTCCTCATCTCTAAAATAAGGGTGTGGAATTCAATGACATTTAAAGTCTCTTCTAATTCTGTATCCATCATCTATCTCTGTATCTATTTAGATCCTATGATCCAATGACTTCTGGAACACTTTGAGTCTCCTGGCTTCCTAGATGCCACCATTTTAGCTCGGCTGTCTATGTGGTCTCCCAGCTACACAAAAGTAAAACCCGTCTTGCCAGAAGTCTCCATTGCCTTGGAGATACAATCATCTTGCACCCAGGCATACCATCTCAGAGAGGCTGAAAAGTTATGAGAAGTTCAATCCAGCATACCCATAAAGTCTCTCATAAGACAGTTTGATCCATATTATTCATTTCCCTGTGACCCTCCTGTTATTGACTCTGTGTAATAGAAAGAGATATATTCCACATTACTATGCACATGGAGTTCATGATTTAACCTGGAGAATAATTTAATCTGGAGCATAGCACCATACCACATATAGGTAATCCTCTCTTTTAAGTCATTAAGAAGTTAAAAAAATAAAGCGAAACAAGGCACTGAATGAAATAAGAGTACAAGAAGATTTAGCGGGGAGCAATGTGGTATACAGGGATAGGCTGCATTGGGCTGGGCTGGGTTGGGTAGCCCAGGCAGGCATCAATAATGCTGTTGCTAATTAAATTGAATAAACATTTATTGAGCACCTACTATGTGCCAGGCACCAGAGATACATAGACACAAATGAAATAGTCCTTGCTTTCTTTTTTTTTTTTTTATTATTTATGAGGCAGCTAGGTGGCACAGTGAATAGAGCACCAGCCCTGGAATCAGGAGGATCTGAGTTCAAATCTGGCCTCAGACACTTAACACAAAACTAGCTGTGTGACCTTGGGCAAGTCACTTAACCCCAATTGCCCTACCTTCCCCCTTTCAAAAAGCAAAAAGAAAAATATAAAAAAAATTTTTTATTATTTACTTTAACAGTCCCTACTTTTGAGTTTACATTCTCCTTGCAAAAAGCCAGTTCTGGGGTGGAGTCAAGGTGGAGGAGAAGAAACAGGACTTCCTTGGGGCTCCTGCTTCCACCTCCTCCAATTCATGTAAAAAATTACTCTAAACAAACTTTGGAGCTACAGAACCCACAAAATGACACAGAGAAGGTAACCTCCTGCTAAAGACAGCCTGGCAGGCCAGCAGGAAGCAACCAGCACAGCATGTTGGAAGCTGAGCCCAGCCCCGTGGGAGCCTGAGGTTTTAGCCTCAGGGCAGCCACAACCAGCCACCAGCTGGAGGGACTTCAGATCACCAGCAGCTGTGATGGTTTTCAGAATTATCAACCCATAGATGCTAAGGACAAAGTGAGAGGTCAATGCAGTGTGAACTTTGGGAGTTGGTAATTCGGAATGTGGTCAGCCTTTGCCCTGAGACGTGCAGCCACTGCCATGTGGATGCTTCAGAGCTCCTGGTCTGCAGATTGTAGGGGGACCAAGTGACCAGTCTGAGGGGTGACCACTATTACACTAGTCTGTTTGGATCTAGATCACTTTCTGGGGTAGAAGTCCTAGGGTGTGTGACCAGTGTGCCAGAACCAGTAGAGGCTTCTGAGATGGCACCCAACTAATAGTTCTAGCAGCTAAGAAAACCCCAGTGAAAGGGAAAAAGCTCCTCCCTCTGGTAGCAGAGTCCTACTGTGGCTAAAAGTTCAAAAGTCCAGTAATTGAGTGTCAACATGAGCAAGCAAAGGAAGCAGAGCAATCTGACATTAGACTCCTATTTGGGGGACAAAAAGGATCAAAGCATGAAACAGGAGGAAGACAGAGAAGTCAGAACTCCTGTACCAGAACCTCCCAAGAAAAGAATAAGCTGCTTACAGGTCATAGAGGAGCTTAAGAAGGATTTTGAAAACCAAATAAGAGTAGTGGAGGGAAAATTGGGAAGAGAAATGAGAATGATGCAAGAAAATTATGAAATGGGCGGCCAGGTAGCACAGCGAGTAAGAGCACCGGCTCCAGTGTCAGGATGATGTGGGGGATTGAATCTGGTCTCAGACACTTAGAATCCACCCAGAAACATCTGGCCGTGTAACCTTGAGCAAGTTACTTAACCCCAATTGCTTAGGGGCAGCCAGGTGGCTCAATGAATAAGAGCACCAGCCCCAGTGTCAGGATAACCTGGGGGATTGAATCTGGGCTCAGATACTTAGCACCACACCCAGAAATAACTGGCCGTGTAAACTTGAGCAAGTTACTTAATCCCAATTGCTTTAAAAAAAATTATGAAATGAGAGTCAACAACCTGACTGAAGAAAATACCTTAAAAAATAGACTAACTCAAATGGTAAAAGAGGCTCAAAAAGGCAATGAGGAGAAGAATGCCTTAAGAAGCCGAATTTGCCAGATGGAAAAAGAATCTCAAAAGCTCACTGAAGAGAATCATTCCTTCAGAATTACATTGGAGCAAATGGAAGCTAGTGACTTTATGAGAAATCAAGATACTATGAAACAGATACAAACAAATGAAAAAATAGAAAGCAATGTGAAATATCTCACTGGAAAAACCACTGACCTAGAAAATAGATCCAGGAAAGATAATTTTAAAATTATTGGACTATCTGAAAGCCATGACCAAAAAAAGAACCTATAAATCATCCTTCAAGATATTCTCAAGGAAAATTTTCCTGATGTTTTAGAACCAGAGGGCAAAATAGAGGTTGAAAGAATCCACCAATCACCTCCTGAAAAAGATACCAAAAAGAAAACTCCTAGGAATATTATAGCCAGGTTCTGGAGTTCCCAGATCAAGGAGAAAATATTACAAGCAGCCAGGAAGAAACAATTTGAATACTGTGGAAACAATCAGGATAACACAGGATCTGGCATCTTCTATACTGAGAGATCAAAGGGCTTGGAATATGATATTCCAGAGGTCAAAGGAGCTGGGATTAAAACCAAGGATCACCTACTCCGCAAAACTGAGTATCATGTTTCAAAGGAAAACATGGTCATTCAGTGGAACAGAGGAATTTTAAGCATTCTTGATGAAAAAAACAGAGTTTAATAGAAAATTTGACATTCAGATACAAGAAGCAAGAGAAGCATAAGAAGATAAACAGGGAAAAGAAATCATAAGAAACTTATCAAAGTTGAACTACTTACATTCCTACACGGAAAAATGATAATTGTAACTTATAAAACTTTTCTCAGTATAAGAATAGTTGAAGGGAATAGAAATGTGCGTGTGTGTGTGTGTGTGTGTGTGTATATGTACATACATATATATGTCTATATAGGAGGGTATATGGGCATATGAATACATATGTGAGTATGTGTATATATGTGTACAGGTATACATAGACAGAGGGTACAGGACCAGTTGAATAGGAAGGGATGATACTTAAAAAGGGAAATTAAGAGGTGAGAGAGGAATATAATGACAGGAGATAGGGAGAGATAGAATAGGATAAATGATCTCATATAAAAGAGGCAAGGGAAAGCTGTTACTATGGAGGGGAAGAACAGGAAGGCAAAAGGGAATGAGTCAACCTTATTCTCATTGAATTTGGCTTAGGGAGGGAATGACATACACACTAAATAGGGTATCACCCTACAGGAGAGTAGGGGGGAAGGGGATGATAGAAGGGAGGGAAGGCTGGGGGAGAGGGAAGTTGGAAGCACCCACTTTTGAAAACAGATAGGATCAAAGTAGAGAATAGAACAAGTGGAGGGTGGGATGGGATGGAGGGAAATATAGTCAGTCTTTCACAATATATCCACTATGGAAATATTTTGCATAGCTACACATGTACAACCTATATCGATTTGCTTATCTTCCCAGTAAGAGTGGTGATGAGAAAGGTAGGGAAAGAATCTCGAATTCAAAGGTTTAAAATCAAATGTTTAAAAAACATTTATTATTATTATTTTACATGTAACTGGGAAATAAAATATACAGGCACTGGGGCATAGAGATCCACTGTGCCCTACTGGAAAGTTGGAGGAGGGATGGGGAAAGATATGGGACAGAGCAGATTGGGGGAGTGGATATTCAGTGGGATCACTGATTTGGGGTGGTGGGTAGGGAAAAAATGGGGAGAAAATTTGTAACTCAAAATCTTGTTGAAATGAATGATGTAAACTAAAAAATAAAAAAAAATATTTTAAAATGCTTTAAAAAAGAAAAAACAATTCTGTATTCCACAGATAAATGGATAGAACATTTATGGAAAGTAAGTAGTTTTGCAGCTGTGTGGGGAGAGATCACGAAAAGTCAGCTGTAGGAAGAGACATCTGAGCTGTTCTTTGGAGGGAAAGCATTCCAGGCACAGCCAGCAGGTGTCACTATGAAGCAGAGTTATCTGGGTACTTGCCCTTTTTATAATTCCACACCTCTCAGGATTTTGAGGGGTGGCTAGGTGACACAGTGGTTAGAGTGCCAGGCTTGGAGTCAGGAAGACTCATCTTTGTGAGTTCAAATCTGGTCTCAGACACTGATTAGCTGTGTGACCCTGGGCAAGTCACTTACCTAAGTTTTCTTCAGTTTCCTTATCTATAAGATGAACTGGAGAATGAAACCACAAACCAGTCCAGTATCTCTGCCAAGAAAACTTCCCAATGAGGTCATGAAGAGTCAGACAGACCTGAACAACAGGAATTTGTGGAGTGGCTTAATCTCCTAAGACCTTCTTCCTACCACAGGGCAGCCCAGGAAAATAACTTTCCTTTTGATCCTGGTCTCTACTCTCACAAAACTGAAACCATTGGATGAGAACTCCCTTCTTTTTCCTCCTCATCTTCCATCATTCAGATATCTTCTTCCATCATCTCCTTTTTCACTCTGGTCACAGATAATAATGGACCTTCATAATCATCACCCTCAATTATTCTACATTCACAATTCAAAATTCTGAAATTCCTCTATATAACTATAACCTCTTGTCCTTCTCTCTTCTTCCCTCTTCTTCATTCCTCCTAAATCTATTCTTTGTCTTCTCTTTGACCTCTTCATTTCCCACAGGCTGCACTCCTAGGGACTTCATCATTCCAGAGGAACCTCCTGCAAGATCACAGCAACCCTTATACCTTATCAGTACTTATCAGAACTTATAACTCATCAGTACTCCCCTGCCCCTGGGATCCCTTCCTCCCTCATACTGGAGAAGATGGATGTAGGAAAGGGAAGAGCTCCTGCCAAATTGATCACTCAAGTTGGCCATTTCTGCCTTTCCCATGTGAGAACTTCATCCTCTGAACTTCATTATGCCCCAAATGGAACCTCCCCCACCACCCTCTCATTTCAGTTTCCTTTTAAATGCTGTCTCTCTCCCACCCCATCCATTAAATTGTGAGCTTCTTGAGACTGTCTTTTTTGCCTTTTTTCGTATTCTTAACATTTAGCCCAGTGCCTGGCACATACTAAAACTGACTCATTGACCCTCCCCACTCCAGTCCCTCCACTCCTTTCTTCTTTTCCAGTCTATTTCCCCTGTTCTGGCTTCACTTTCCTTTCTTAGAAATACTAACAGGCTTCTAGAGAAAGTCACATAACCATGTCAATGGAATCCATTACTTATTCACGATACCTAATATTACCTGAGTTCTCAATGCCATAAGGTAATCCTTTTACTCTTCCCTGATTGACTCTCTGTCACACTCTCCACAACTCTGGAGCAAATTTTCTCTTATCCCATGCTATGAACAGATGGGTAAGTGGAAGAATGGGGCACTGGGCAAAATTGGTCATGGGGTTGGCTTTCTGGCAACTCTACTAGAGAGCATTTTTTGAAAATTGTTCGATTATTCTTCTAAATTCTGTAGCAAAATGTTTTCTCTAAGGGAATTTCTGATGTTTCCTGTCTGCTGTAAAATAAGAAAATTATTTTAGAATATTACTTCTTGGAAGGTGATAGACTCTTCAATTTGCATCTCAGGAAATTGTTGAATGATATAATTCAATCATACAAAAGGATGGTGGGGGTGGTGTATAATGTATTAATGCTGTTATTGTGAAATAATGTTGACTGAAGGTTATCCTGCAGCTAAGTGGAGTAATGGATAGAGGGACTGGCATGGAGTCAGGAAGACTCAACTTCCTAAGTTCAAATCTGGCCTCAGATACTTTAGAGCTGTTTGATCCTGGGCAAATCATTTAATGTTGTTTGCCTCAGTTTCCTCATCTGTAAAATGAGCTGGAGAAGCAAATGGCAAACCACTTTAGCATCTTTGCTAAGAAAACTCCAAATAGGGTTTTCCAAGAGAGTCAGATGCAACTGAAATGACTGAACAACAAGAGGGTAATCCTGCCTGTAACAGAGTCTTGCACTAATACTCTGAACACTAATAATTGGGAGTCACTGTGTCAAAGTCAAGAAAGAGCCTTCCTTGGAGTCATGAAGACTTGGGTTCAAGTGTGACACATACTGACTGTTAACTTTGGACAAGTCATTTAATCTCTCAGTTCCCCAGGCAACTAAGACTTTATGTTTCAGAATAGGTGCTAGTCTGCATTGGTAGGGAAGTTTCATCACTGGGAGTTCTCAATGCTAATGAAATAATAGATCCAGTTTTTTAAAAAAAATTAGTTTTAGACAATTGAAAGATTTAAGGATTTTAATCAACTCATTGACTAACCATGATTCTAAAGGACTGATGCTACCTACCTCCTGAGAGAAAGGTTATGCACTCAGGATACAAAATGAGATGTATATTTTTTGGATATGGTCATTGTGGGGTCATAGTCAAGTTTTGCTTGACTATGCATATTGGTTATAAGGGTTTTGTTTTTCTTTTCAATGGGTGGAGGGAAGTAGGGGAAAAAAAAGATTTTGTTAACTGAAAAAAATTAAAATTTTAAGTGGTTTTAGAACTTTAATATCAGGGGTTGAAATTAAATATTGTTTTGTTTCTGATTTGGTTTGGCAAAACTGCTAGAGCCTCTGGTACCCTTTTCCTCCAGTCCCAAGGTTCAGCATCTGCCACTAGGGGAATAGTGGTATCCCTAGTTACACAGGGACAGATCCAGCTGACCTGGGAGGAAGTTCTCTTACAGAAGTGAAATTTAAGTGCTTTAAGTGGGATTCTATATAAGAAAAAGCTGTTACTGGACAATTTCACCCAACTTTTACCTGTAGCTCTGAGAAGCTGTAGCATGTGTAGTGGCCACATCCCCAGTAAACCATCATGGTAGGGCTAAACCAGGTTGAGGGTAACAGACAGGCCTCAAACTCATCAGTGAGTGAAAAGGATGTCTGCCCCAAGAACATGGAGGCTTCCCCTGGCAGAAAGGGCAAATGAAAACAATCTGTTCCGACAGCCACGAAGGCAGTTGAAGCAGGTGGAGCGCTTAGAGCTTGGTCTGACATTGAAGACACCAACATGCACCAGTCCTGACTTCCCTCTTGCCACTAGACTCTGATGACTCTGGAAGAGAGTGAGGCTGACAACTTTGTGTGACTCCACTTCACTTAAATCCAATTTATGTGTTACTCAAGACATTACCCCATAATGTCATTGGTCCTCTTTGTAAATGAAGGACAAAACCAACAACCACAACAAGTACTGAGATAAATACTTTGTGTGTGTGTAAGAACTTCCTTATTATTAATGCCTTCTTGGGGTACAAATAAAGTAAGAGAATCTCTGCTTCAAAGGAAATGGTTCTTTTGGACACTTCATTTGCATAATTCCAAATTGCTTTCCAAAATGGCTGTACCCACTAACAATGCCCTTGTGTGCCTATCTCCCCAATATCCATTCCACATTAGCTATTCCTAGCTTCTGTCATTTTTTTCCCCAATTTTCAAGGTTGTTTTGATCTGCAGCTCTCTATTATTACTGATATGGGATATCCTTTTAGCTGGTTAATAGTTCACAAACCTTTTTAAGAACAGTTCATATCCTTTGACTTCTTACTTATTAGAGAAGGAGTTTTGGTCTTATATTCTATTAATTGCTTTTATACACATACATATATACATCTTATATTCTATTAATTGCTTTTATATACACGCATACATACATATTATATACATACATATATACATATATACACATATATATTAAAAGTATCCTTTTTATCAAAGACACTTGACACACAGATGTTTTTTCCTCATTCGACCATTTCCCCTCTTATCCCAGGTACATTACTTTTGTTTCTGGAGAAGACTTTCAGTTTCATCATCAAATTTATTTTATCTTTTGTAATTGCCTCTATCCCTTGTTTGGTTAAAAATGCATCTCCTTTCCATAGCTGCGAGAGATATATGATCTGCTTCTTTTCTAATTTTTTGTATAATATGATCTTTATTATTAAAAGTCACATATCCAGGGGTGGCTAGGTGGCACAGTAAATAGAGAACCAGCCCTGGAGTCAGGAGGAACTGAGTTCAAATCCGGCCTCAGACACTTGGGCAAGTCACTTAACAACCCAATTGCCCTGTCTTCCCCCTCCAAAAAAAAAGCAAAAAAAAAAATCACATATCCAGTTAGTACAATAAAATGAAGGAAAGGAAGAAAATAAGGAAGAAAATTTATTAAGTGCCTATTATGTGCTAAGCATTGTATTAAATGCTTTATAAATATTATTTTATTTGATCCTTACAACAACCCTAATATTTAACATTTTACAGTTGAGAAAACAGAACCTGACATAGGTTAAGTGACATGCCCAGGGTCACATAGCTGGTAAGTATCAAAGGTTGAATTTGAACTTGTCTTGCTAACTCTAGACCCAGTGCCCTGTACACTGTGTTATCTAGCTACCTTGATAGTGGCATATTCTTTCAAAGTAGAATATACTGTAGGGTGCTGGTCTAAGCCTAATTTCTGCTATACTTATTTCCAGTCTTCCCAGAAGTTTTTAATCAAAGTAATTTCCTAAGTAATTGTGTTTTCTAATTTATCTAACACTGAGATTTCCAAGTTCCATTGTTTCTGATTATCCTTTGTCAAGCCTCTTTCATTGATCCATCTCTTTATTTTTAAACCAGTACCAAATGGTTTTGATGACTACTTCTTAATAATATAGCTTATTGGTGTGTGGCAGTGGGAGTGATCTTTTCATAATTTCCCTTCATATTCTACATATTTAATTTTTCCAAATTTTTCCAAACTCCCACTAGGGGAATAGTGATATTCCTAGTCATAGAGGCACAGATCCAGCTGACGTGGGAGGAGGTTCTCTTATAGAAGTGAAATTTGGTCTAGGAGTGATCT
Source organism: Petaurus breviceps papuanus (assembly GCF_028583685.1). Lineage (NCBI taxonomy): Eukaryota > Metazoa > Chordata > Mammalia > Diprotodontia > Petauridae > Petaurus > Petaurus breviceps. The sequence continues at coordinate 45,675,938 of NW_027187391.1, forward strand.
TTTCATAATTTCCCTTCATATTCTCTATATTTAATTTTTCAAAATATCATTATTTCAAGTTCTACAAGGTGTCTTTTTGATAATTTGATTGGTATAATGTTAAAAGTATAAATTAACTTTGGTAGCATAGCTATTTTTATTATATTTACATAGCCCAGAATAACTGAATATTCCTTCAGTGATTTAAGTTGTTCTTCATTTCCTTTTTTTGGTCTTTTTTTGGGGGGGCAGGGCAATTGGGGTTAAGTGACTTGCCCAACGTCACACAGCTGGTGTTAAAAGTCTGAGGCTGGATTGGAACTCAGGTCCTGTGCTCTATTCACTGTGCCATCTAGCTGCTCCATTCTTCATTTCTTTAAGAAACACTTTGTCATTGAATCTATGAGTCTTTTGTGTGCTTTGGTAGATACTTTATGTATTTTATATTTATTTGGAATGGGATTTCCCATAAAATTATTTCCTTTTTATTATTATAAAAGAATGTAGTTAATTTCTGAGGTTTATTTCAAACCTGCAACTTTGTTGAAGCTATTAATTATATCAATTAGATCCTCTGACTCCCGAGGATTTTCTAAATAAGCAATCAAAATATCAGCAAATGGGAAGTTTTATCTCCTCTTTACTTATCTTTTTGCCTTTAATTTTTTTCTCTTGTCATTATTATTGCTCTTACTTCTAGAAATATATCAAATAATAGTTAAGAGAGCAGACACACTTGCTTTTTTGTTGTTCAGTCATTTCAGTTATGTTCAACTCTTCATGATCCCATTTTGGGTTTTCTTGGCAAAGACAGATACTGGAGTGGTTTGCCATTTTCTTCTCCAGCTCATCTGTAAAGATGAGTAACTGAGACAAACAGGGATAAGTGACTTGCCCAGGGTCACATAGCTAGTAAGTGTTTGAGGCTGGATTTGAAGTCATAAGATGAGTCTTCTTGATTCCAAGCCTCAGTGCCCTATCCACTCTTCCACCTAGCTGCTTTACTTCTGTATGTAGTGGGAAAAATTTTAGTGTATCCATTTTGTATATGACGCCTGCTTTTGATTTTAGATAGATGCATTTGATGATGTTAAAAAAAAGTCCCCCTATGGCTATACTCTATAAGGTTTTTAATTTAAATGAGTATTATACTTTGTCATAGGCTTTTCCTTCATCTATTGGGATAATCATGTGGCTTGGGATGTTTTTGTTTTTAATATGAATAATTTTGTTGATTATTTTCCAATGTTGAGCTATTCTTGCATCCCTGGTATAAATCCAAATTGGTCATAACAAATGATTTCTTGGATTAATCACTGTAGTCTGACAGGATTTTATTTTAAAATATTGAATTGATATTTATTAATGCTCTTGGTCTATAGTTCTCCATCTGTGCTTTATTCTTCTCTGGTTTGGGTATTAGAACTATGTTTGTGAATCTGGCAGGGTGCTTTCTTTCTCAGTTTTTGAGGCTAATTTGTTTAGTATTAGTACTAGTTCTTTAAAAGGTTGATAGAAATCTCCCCTGAATCCATCAGGTCCAGGAATTTTTTCTCCTTTGTAGTACCTTTATTGCTAGTTTGGTTATCTGTGAATTTGCGTATTCTATACTTTTAAAGGTATTCCTCTATTTTATTGTGTCCTCTGTTTTGCTAGCATGACCATGTGTAATGCATTCTGATTATTCCTTTTCTCCTGGTCTTTTTTGTAATTTCACCTTGTTCACTTGCTATTTTGTTGATTTGATTTTATGCCCTCTTCTTTTTAATTAGATTAAATTGTATTAACCTTTTCAAATAATCACCTTTTAGCTTTATCAGTTTTGTGGGGTTTTTGTTCCTAGTTTATCTCTTTCTCTTCTAAATTTTAATATCTTGTGGTTAATTTGCTCTTTTGTGCTTAATTTACTTTTTGCTAGCTAATTTTTAAAAATGCATATTCAGTTTAATCATTCTTTTTTTTTCTATTTTGTTAATGGATGAGTGTAGGGATATGATTTCCCCCAGAGACTACTTTACCTGCCTCCTAGAAATTTTGGTTTGTTGTTTCATCAATATCATTTTCTTTCACTTGACTGTTTCTATGATTCGTTTTTTTTTTTGATCCACTTATCATTTAGAATTTCATTGTTAAGTCTTCATTGGACCTGTGTCTTTTGTTCATGGTCTCTCAACTGTTTACTATTTTTATTGTATTCTGGTCTGTAAAGGATATATTTATTATTTCTGATGTCTCTATGCCCTGATGCATAGCCAACTTTTTTTTAAAGTTCCATGAATTGATGGGAAATAATGTATATCCTTTAGCAGCCCTCTTTAGAAGATGCTACAAGTCTTTTAGTTCTAGTGCCTTGAAGAATTCAATTCTATATTTTTCCTTTCGTGTATCTTTCTGTTAAATTTATCCAACACTGAGAGACACTGAAATCTCCTGCCACTATGTGTTACTGTCTACATCTTCTTGTAGTTAATTTAATGTTTCCTTTGTGAATTTAGATGTTAAGGCATTTGGAGCATATCAGTTTCATATTGATGTTGGTTTGTTGTGAATTCGCATAATGTCATTTCCTCATTTATCCCTTTTTATGTTTTGAATGTTTTTGCTTTGTCTGATAGCATAATTGCAGCTCTTGTTTTTTTGGACTCATTTAATACATCACTAATTTTTTAACAGCTCCTCATTTTTATTCTTTTTATGTCCTTGTTTTTTGTGTGTTTCTTATAAGCAACAGAATTTAGGGTTTATTTTTCTTATTCAATCTGTATTTCATTTCATTGGATTATTTAATCCATTCACATTTAAAGTTATGAGTTATTTTTATGTTTCCTCCATTTGTCTCTAATATAGTTTTTCCCCCTAAATTAGGATCCTCGCTTCTTTCCTCTGCAAGCACAACATTATGTCTCTTCAAATTATTTTACATTAATTTATTTTTAAGGCAGCCCCATTCCCACAAACTCTCTCTTAAACTCTTGGTTTGTTACCTGTTTCCCTGGTTTTGGGGTTTTGCTTATTAGTTCATTTTATCTAGCATTTTAATTCTTCCTCCTTTTTTCCCTTTCAGTTAAGTAGTCAAATAAAATACTCCTTCCTCTCCCTCCCTTCTATTTTGTTGGCTTCAAATTTTCATTTTTGTTGCCTTTTTCTAAAAAGGAATTATTTCCTTCATTCTCTTCATTATTTATCTTCCCTTTTTGTCTATTATAGGTTTTCATTCTTTTACATGTATACTGCATACTTTTTTAGTCCGTCTTTAGTCTCTCATAGAATTAAGGCTTCTAAGATAACTATTTTAGGTTCCTTCTTCTAAGCAGTTTCTATGTTATTACCTTGTCCCTCAGTCGCCTGTCCCTTTTTTCTGTTGTCTCGCTCTTAGAAATATTAATTATTACAGGTGATAGAAAAGATATTGTCTCATGGTAGGAATTTTCCTCTATCCCTGATTGTGCATTTCATTATTGATCTTTGCCCTCTCCATGGTCATTTTCCCCTTTGCCTTGAAATCTCCCTAGATCTATGCTGCCTCCAGGTACTCTGATTCTCTTTCTTTTGAGGCAGAATTAGTGGTCTAAGTACCAAGTCCCTACAAATTGCTATAGCCATTGTAAACTCCCAATTTCCCTTTATAGAATATAGTTCTTTCTCTTATGTTAGCATTCATCAATCATACCCACTCCCACCACTGAAACAAGGTTTCTCCATATCTTCCCCCTTTTCAAAAGTCTGCCCTTTACTTCTTTGCCTATTCTCCTATAGGATCTCTTTTCCCTGAGAGACTAAGTTATTTCCCCTAGTCTTTGACTTGATTTTATCCTCTATCTTCTCCTTTTCCCCTTTTATGTGCCCTCCCATTCTGTAATTTAGTCCTGTAAAAAACAAAACAAAACATCAATTGACTTGTACATAGGGAGGGATGGTAGGAAGGGGTGGGGGTATTTAGATTTGGTGCATGATGTTTCAAGTTTTTTCTCTACGATCATTTCTATTCAACTTTGGCTTTCATTCTTATTGCTTTGTGTGCATTTAAAAAGATATTTCTTTTTTTTTCCTTGGAGGGCAATTAGGGTTAAAGTGACTTGCCCAAGGTCACACAGCTAGTTTTTTGGGTTGTGTCTGAGGCTGGATTTGAACCCAGGTCCTCTTGACTTCAGGGCTGGCTCTCTACTCACTGCACCACCTAGCCACCCCTTAAAAAGATATTTCTTAAGAGTGTTTCTGTTTTTATTTTATTATTGATGTCATCCTTGGTTGCGGTATTTCTTGTATTTCTGTTGTTTGGAGTGTTTAAGAAGCAAATAATTTCTTCAGGTCTGATTTTGTTTCTAGGAATGTTTCAAATGCCTCTTTTTATTTAACTTCAATCATTTCTCATTAATGGTTAGGCTTAGATTTGTAGGACAGGTCACCTTGGGTTGCATTTTGAGCTTCTTTACTCTTTGGAATAAATTATTCTACTCCCTCTTGAAATTTCTGGTGGGTGTAGTAATACTCTCGTTATTCCATTTTCCTTTCCTTTATATTTGAGGATCTTTGTCCTAGTCACTTGTAGAATTTCTTGTTTGTTACTGGAATTGTTAAATGTAACCATTATGTGTATGGGAGACTGTAGCTTATTCTAAGACCCATTAGACAACGGGGGTAGTAATTTATATTCATCAGTCCCAACCACTCCCATGATATCTTTGAGTGATGGAACATATTAGATATACAAGACCCAGAAACAAATGAATATGGTGGCAAAGAGTTCAATAACTAACTGTTGGTATAAAGTTTCACTCACTATTCCACAAAAACAGCTGGGAAAACTAAAAAATAGTCTAGCAAAAAATAGGTTTGGACCAACATCTCACATCACATAAACTCCAAATGAGTTTTTTCAATCACATCAACTCCAACTTCAGCTATATAAAAGGTCATAGAATAAGCAAATTAGAAGAGCAAGAAAGGAGATACCTTTCACAACTAAAGATAGGAGAAGAGTTCATGACCAGAAATAAGCTGTACATAATAGATTCACATATCAATACATAATATTCTTTTCCTACTCTGCCTATGAAAATGTTGAGATATTGATATTTGTGAAGTTCAGAGTAATATAAAATTTAATTTAAAAAGAGGAGGGGTCTAAATGATAGCAATGAAAGGGCAATGAGAAATGGGGGAATAGTTCATTTGGAAAAGAATTTATGCTTTCAGCTGCCAAGTCACAATAATCTTCTCTTAGTTCAGCCCTCTTCTAAAGGGTTTGATGGAGAGAGGAGTTTTGAGCTAATCCCTCTTTAACTGGCAATTGAGGGGGAACCATTTATTTCCTCAGGCTGTTGTATAGTCTTATCAAGTAGCAGCCCAATCAGCAGCTCATGAGGGAAAGATAGCTCTTTAGTTTGATTCCTATGGTCTGCAACTTGAGAGTTCATCAGCTCTCAAAGTAAAAGGCAGGAGAACCTCACCAAGAGATAGTGAATCTACTTGCCTTTCTTCTATCTTGGTTTCTGGGCCCTCTCTCCCAGAAGCCTCCAAAAACACAATTCCAGAAGTCTGTCTTCCATGTGTTACCAAATGATAAACTTTAGTATCACTTGAATCTTTTGTCTCCCCAGCAAAGACTCCATGCATTCTTTTGTCTCTAAGTCTTTAAGGGTGGGATGCATGAGAAGCCAGGATTACACTTGCATGATTCCAAACTGATATCTAGTATGATTAGACCAAATCATAGCTCAAATCTTTTTTTTTTTTTTTGCCTTTTGGAGGGCAATTGAGGTTAAGTAACTTGCCCAAGGTTACACAGCTAGTTTTGTGTGTGTGTGTGTGTGTGTGTGTGTGTGTGTGTGTGTGTGTGTGTGTGTTAAGTGTCTGAGGACGGAACCAAACTCGGGTCCTCCTGACTAAAGGCCAGCGCTTTACTCACTGTGCCACCTAGCTGCCCTGTCATAGCTCAAATCAACATTATTTAGTGACCTTGTTTTCCCACTACCTAACATTGACTATTTTTTGTTGTTGTTATCTATGTCAATTTGGGCAGCTACATGGCCCAGTAGATAGAGTACTGGACTGTAGTCAGGAAGACCCATCTTCCTGAGTTCAAATCTGCCCTCAGACACTTACTAGCTGGGTAAGCAACTTAACCCTAAGTTTGCCTAAGTTTCTTTATCTGTAAAATGAGCTGGAGAAAGAAATGGCAAACCACTCCGGTATCTTTGCCAAGAAAACCCCAAATGGGGTCACAAAGAGTCAGCCACAAATGAAATACAATAACAAATGTCAATTTGCAGGGGGCGAGAGCATTCAAAGTCTTGCTCAACAATAGTAGAGTGAACTCAAAATGTTCAAAACAGAACTCGTTATCTTTTCCCCTAAATTCAACCAAAGGCACCATCAACTTTTGAATCACCCTCAGGCTCATCCTCTACCTCACATTCTTTCTCATCCCATACACATACACATACATATATATGTATGTACATATGTATATCCCATAAAAATATACATATATATAATATACACATATGTGTGTGTGTATATATATATATATATGGATGTGGGTATATGTGTGTGTGAGAGAGAAAAGGAAGGGAAGGGAGGAAGAGAGAGAGAAGCAGAAAGAGGGAGGAGAGAGGGGGAGAGAGGGAGGGAGGGAGAGAGAGAGGGAGAGAGAGAGAGAGAGAGAGAGAGAGAACTTGCCAAATCTTCCATTTTTACCCCTATATCTTTTGCTCAGACTATCTGGGCTAATATAGACTATTTGAGTCCGACCTGCCACAGAGCTTTTGGTGCTCGTGTTGATGTGATCAGACATACTGTACCTTGACCCCAACACAATGATGTCATTTTATCACTCTTCAAGGACAACCACTACCACTGCTTATGCCCCATTCTCTCCACCTACAAAGGCACCACCCTCGTTCAAGACTCATCACTCCTCTACTGGACTACCTCAACAGGCTTCTAATTCTTCTCCTTGCCTCAAGTCTCTCCCCACTCCAATCTGTCCTCCACAAAGATTTCAAAAAGTTTTTTCTTAAGTGCACATTTGAAAAGGTCACTCCCTGTTTAACAAACATTGGGGGTTCCCCATGTCTTCTAGGATCAAATATAAATTCCTCTCTGGTATTTAAAGCCTTTAACAACCCAGCCTTAACCCACCTTTCTTTCCTGCCTTATTATATATCATTCCCCTTCAAGTACTGTATATAGTTCAGTCAATCTGACTTTACTGTATCTCATACATAGCCATTATCCACTTTCATGCCTTTGGAACTTACTCTTTCTTGAAGTCATTTCTTAGAAATTTCCTTCAAGACTCCTCTATAGATTCACATTCATTGGGGGCAGCTAGTAGGTGCAGTGAATAGAGCACAGGCCCTGGACCCAGGAGGACCTGAATTCAAATCCAGCCTCAGACATGCAACACATTTACTAGCTGTGTGACCTTGGGCAAGTCATTTAACCCCAATTGCCTTCCTTCCCCCCTCCAAAAAAAAGAAAAAGAGATCCTAGTTAGAACTATGGACTTTATACAGGCACTGGGGTATAGAAATCCAACTTGTTCTACTTGAAAGTTGGGAGGGAATGGGGGAGGATATAAGAGAGAGCAGATTGGGGGAAGGGGTATTCAATAGGCTTGCTATCTTGGGCTGGGGGTAGGGGAAAGACAGGGAGAAAATTTGTAACTCAAAATCTTGTAGAAATGAATGTTGGAAACTAAAAATAAATAAATAAATAAATTAGATTCCCCTTCATGAAGTTTCCTAATGCAACCACCTCCTAGTGTCCTCTCCCCCAAATCACCTTGAATCTCTCTCACATTTTTTTTTTAAAATTTACATAGATATACATACATGTGTTTCCTTGGAAAGAATGTAAGCTTCTTGACAGCAAGAACTGTTTCACCTTTGTCTTTGAAACAAAGCACCTAGCACTTGGCACAAAGTAGGTGCTAATAAATGTTTGTTCATTGTTTGATTTTAGGTTGCACAGGCCTATTATTACTCTCCTCAACATCAATTCACCCTCCATCTACTACTCTTTGATACAAGAGGTTCTCCTTCCACATAATCCTTGGCTACCTTTACTAATGAGAGACACATAAGAAGAATGTGCTATCTTCGAGATCAATTAACTAATATTTATTGAATGAATGAAAATATTTTATTAAGCCTTTACTATGAGTAAAACATGAATAGAAAAGCAAAATTTATATATATATATATATATATATATATATAAAAGCAAAAAAATTCCAAGGACATCATATTCTAATAAAGGAAGACAACACATATTGAAGGTTGTAGCTGCAATTTAGATGGAAAGGCTCAGTGTTTCTTAAGGTGCAACAGCTTCGTTAATGTCACTTTCACTGAAAAAATCATATCCATTTCTGATGCTGAACCACCTGCTAGTGCCAAAGACTTTCTTTCTCCAGGTCTTTAGTAGCTCTATCTGCTATGGAGGGAAGGGATGCTGTGCCTGCATTGTTAGCAGCCAGGACATATGTCTAAAACAGCGTTGAGTCCCTGAAAGACAGCTGCTGGGGCCAGCCTGGAAGCAGGGTCAATGCTGCTATTCTTGGGCTTAGCTTCTCATTGGTGGCAGTAGCAGGATCCATTTTCTCCAAGAGTTGTTCCCCTCTGATATGGCTGGGGCTGGAAGTAAGGATGGCAGTCTAAGACAATGCTTCTTAAATTATGGGTTGCAACCCCAAATTTGGCAACAGTAAAAGATTTCTACGTGATGACCAAAAATTCATTCAAAATAAAATGCGTAACGAATCTGAGATGTTTCTGGCACTGCTTGCCCATGTTGCATTGTATGACTTCAGTGTTTCCTTGGTTCTGAACACAAGGAATGCACACTTTGCAGAAAGAGGTCCGAAGCAGAAAAAGTTTAAGAAGCCCTGGTCAGAGATGTGCTGTTATTCCCAGTTTTCTTAGACTCTTGGTTCTGAGTTGTCTCCACTGGTGCCTGAAGGGAGGTGGTAGCACATACTACATACAAACTGCCTGGCACATGCCACCTCCTGTCTCACCCATAGGATAATCTACTGCTTAGTGTCTATTATGTTCTATGACATTTGGCTAGTGTAAAGCCAAGCAGGAGCAGCTTTCCAGAAGAATACTACTGTGAACAGCTTTCAAGGTTCTGATTACATAGTATAGTAAACACTCCATTTATTCAATAACAAATCAGAGTAAAACATTCATGGTAAATCAAGGTACATCATTCACAATGTTACAACTTATCACAGAAAATCAAAATACAGCATTCACAACTATCACAGAAATGGCCACATAGTTTTCACCACAGTGGTCACATGGTTTTGAACAAAGTACAATCATTTAGTCAATCAATCACTTAATAACTCAATCATTCAATTATCCTTAAGGGACACAAAATTCAAAAGTCAAAGTATTCCACCCCCAGGTGGTAGATTCATTTAGTCAATCACAGAGTCTTTAATTCAATCACAAATAAATTACACAATTCATCAGACAGAGCTTCCAGCTGTCTCACCATTACATCCATACCTAGTTAGTTACCAGAGAGGGAAGCACCAATATCTGGGTTTTCAAAGCTAGGGGGCTCAATGGCTGCCTAGAGTCTCATCTGGCCAAATCACACAACTCTTCCCAAAGTGAGTGCCAAAGCAAAACCTCACATCAGAGTCAGTCACTACTCAGTATTCCAGGAGAGGTCTTTTCATCTTGACCTGAGGTAGGCTCTTGGATTCCCTGGATTCCCTTCCATGGTCCCAGCTCCCACCTGGATTCACCAAACTGTCACCTGGATTCAATGGCAGATAGCTCCCAGTTCCTAGTCCAGTTCTTCATGCAGTTCCTGTACCATGCTGAAGCTCACAGTGTCCAGTCCACCTTAAATCCTTCACAGTCTCTGTTCCTGGGAATTCAAGGCTTAACAAAGCCACATACAAAGTACCAGCATCACAGTCATGCTTGCAGCTCCAGCTGGTCCTTGGAAGTCTTAGGCTCCCAGGAGAAGCTGGTAGCTCCCCAGCAGAAGCTCCAGCTGGTTCCCAGAATCAAAATCACTTCACCCAGGTTCCCAAGATCAAAATCATTCTCTCCAACCTGGGCCTTTCCTCTTCAGCCTCCTCGGCAGCAGCTGCTTCCGCCTCCACAAAGCTTATCCCAAGGAGTTCTGACTCTCCTTCTCTGGGGTTCTTCTTTATATACTGTATTGTCCCTCCTTGTTATGTCAGCCACAGGAGTTCATACCTTCTGTTTCTTTAATTCGGGCTTAATTAGAACTAGGTGCTAAGTACCTCTCAGCTTAGCAATACAAAAGGAACTTCAAATTTCATTACTATTACAGCTAGGTACGAGGAATATTAATGTAAAAACGAGAAAGCCCTTGCCTTCAAGGACCCCATATTCTGCTGGGGAGAAGGGGATACAGTTACACAGTGGTAGGCAAGGAAGGGAGCTTTGGTCTAGGTCTGGGGCAGACAAATTGTGAGTGGAGATACAAGCAGTAGATCATCATGCCCCTTCTACAAGCAGCAGAAATATTCATTTGATTATTGTTCCCTGAGCAAGACAGGAAAAGGGAGGTAGAGTATACCCAGTATATATACTTCTAGCTCTGGAATCCTGGATGACTGCATGGGATAAAGTATGGTCTGGTGTCTAGGGTCACCTAGATACAGAGGGCTGAGGTAAGGACTGCCTCATTGACCCTCAAATCTGGGCAGCACTGATTCAGGCAAAGTTTCAAAGCTTTGGGAAAACCCCAAGAATTTTGGGGTCAGGAGAGTCACTATCCCTAATGGGAAGGGGTGGATAGCTGAAAGACAGAGGGCAAGATGAGTGCACTGGTCAGCCCCTGGTGTCCTAATGGACACCTGCACAGGATGAAAAGTCTTTGGGTTTCTTCTAGGATTATGAAGTCTGAGGAGAGAACATGGGAACCACAGGACAATGTCTGAGACGTAGACCCCATTGTCTCCTGGAGACTCCTCTAATGATAACTCCCCAAACCATGACTTAAGAGTTATGGGGACACCTTTTTGCCCTGCCTGGGCCTGTAGCAGTGTTGACACAGGTGAGGGAGAAGCAGGGTATGCTGACTCCATGAAAGGTCTGCTTAGGTGAAGACTTTGTGTGTGAAACAAGTTGCATGTATTAACACCTTCTGTTTCTCCTTTCCAAGTTCCTTCCATGATACCCCATGCGTATCAATCTCTGTTTCTTCTTCCCTCCCTTTTGGACCTGGCCCAGACTTCATTTCATTTCATGACTTTGCGGAGGCCTCTTTCTGGCTTTGATCTGGGCCCAGTATTGTTTGCTCTTGTAGATCACTTCCCTGAATTAAAACCCTTCTCCAGCTGTGTTATCTCCCTCTGGGGTTGCAAGTTACTCCTAATAACTGGCACTGGGGGCAGCTAGGTGGTACAGTGGATAGAGTGCCAAGTCTGGAGTCAAGAGGACCGGAGCTCAAATCTGACCTCAGAGACTGACTAGCTGTGTGATCCTGGGCAAGTTACTTAACCTCTGCCTGCCTCAGTTTCGTTATCTGTAAAATGGGGATAATAACAGCACCTAACTCCAGGGTGGTTGTGAGGATCCACTAGGATAATAATTTTGAAGCATTTAGCATAGCGCCTGGCACATAGTAAACACTATACAGATATTTTTGTTGTTCTGTTAGACTCTTCATGATTCCACTGGGGTTTTCCTGGAAAAAATACTGGAGAGGTTTTCCTTCTCCAGCTCATTTTATAAATGAGGCCACCTAGCTACCCTACATAAATATGAGCTATTATTAATATTAATAACACCCAACTACTGGTTTGTTGTGAAGATCCCACAAGATCACGGTCAAGTGCTGAGCAGAGAGCCTGGGACATAGCAAGCACTATATAAATATCAGCTATTCTTTATTAGTAGTAGTATGACCCTGGACAAGTCACTTTGCCTCTGTTTGCCTCAACTTCCTCAACTGTAAAATGGGGATAATAAAATCTCATTCCCAAAGTTGTTGTAAGGATTCAATGAGAATTGTAAAGCATAGTACCATACAAATGTAAGTTACTGTTATTACTGAGCTTGTGTAACTTGCGAATCACTTTAACCTTCCTGGGTTTCAATTTCCTCAAACGTGAAAAAATGAGGGGTTGGTTCTAGATCTAAGATTGTGTAATCTGGAAAAGCCTGGGAATATCGTTCCTGGAGCCTAGAGTTTGGACTCAAAGAACTTGGGATAAAAATCCTGTTCTGTATTGCCTGCCATTTGTGTGACCTTGGACAAGTCACTTAACTAATCTCTCTGGGTCTTAATTTTAAAAAAAGGTTTATTTAGGAAACAAAAGGCCTCCTTTCCCAGCCTGGCTGCAGGGGGTCCCAGGAAGGAATTTCTGAATAGCGAGGGGTGCCCTCTAGCCCTAAGCAGCCTGAGAACAATGGGGAGGGGCCTGGTCGCGCCCCGCCCCGCCCCCTTTACGACAGGCCGGATGGCGGCGCCCAAGATGGCAGCGCCCAGGGCACCGGCAGCTGGCCCTGCGGCTCGGGCACCGGCGCCAAGACGGGGGTGCTGAACTGGCCGACGGCTGACCTGCGCTCTGCTGGGCCCGTCCTCTGCCGCAGCCTCCGACCCCTGCCCGCCCTGTCGGTCCTGCCAGCACCGGAGCCATGAGCCTGCGGGAGCTGCTACGCTGGCCGTGCCGCCCCGGAGCCCCGAGCGCCCTGTGGCGGACGCTCCTGCCGCAGTCCCCCGCGCCCCGGCGGAGCCTCTTCTCGGGATCCCCGACCCATTGGAACCAGGTGGTGTCGGAAGCGGAGAAGATCGTGGGCTACCCGACCTCGTTCATGAGCCTCCGCTGCCTCCTGAGCGACGAGCTCAGCAACATCGCCATGCAGGTGCGCAAGTTGGTCGGGACGCGGCATCCGCTGCTCAACACGGCCAGGTGAGCCCGCGCGCGCGCGCGCGCGCCCCGCCCCAGAGCCCCGCTGTGGGCGCCGCGCTCCCCGCGCGCACCTGCGCGTCCGCCCGCCGTCTCCCCGCGTGCGCTGCTGCTGCTTCTAGTCTCCGGTCCTTCCCGGGTCAGGAGCACATGCCTGCCCATCCTGGGAGTGCATCCGCGCTCACCTGGGAGCAAGATGGGGAAAAGAAAAAAACACGCACCAGAAACCCTTTCCCAGCCCGCCACTGTTAGTGTCTTCTCTCCGCCCCCGCCCCCTAATTTCTTCTGTTTGTACTTAGTTCTTTGCAAGTTCTTTCTCTTCCTGTCCTCCGCCCCCTCTTAGATTGTGAACTCCTTGAGAGCAGGGCCCGGTGTTTTTGAATCTCCTCTGCTTTGCGGTGTCCAGCCCCACTCGGGGTTTTCTCTGCAAAAATACTGTAGTGGTTTGCCATTTCCTTTTCCAGATCACTTTACAAATTAGGAAATTGAGGCAAACGGGCAAGTGACACAGCCAATAAGTGTCTGAGGTTGAATTTGAACTCAGGTCTTCCTGATTTCAGGCACAGTGCTCTATCCACTGAGTCACACTAGCTACTTTATGAGTATTCGGTCACATAGGAGGCGATTAATCAGTTCTGGTTGACTGATTTTGGGAATCCTGTTCTTTCAGGGCCTTGCCTAAAAGTCCATTCCATGATGCCTTTCCAGCCCTCTCAGCTGAAAACGATCCCTGTCTCCTAAAAATGTCCAGGAACATTTGACCTCTCTTATTCTATGTGTTGCATGTATTTGTGTGGATTTTATACCTTCCTGTTCAGGCTGTCTAGGAAGAATGAGTTGTAGGAAAGTTTTGGAAGAAAGCCGGCTCCAACATGAGCCCCTTGTGGGCAGGAACCTTGTTTTTGATTTTCTTTGTTTTCTCAGTGCTTAGCACAGTGCCTGGAATCTAGTAACGGCTTAAAAAATGTTTATTGAATTGAATTTGTCCTAAACTTTACAAAATATTACATGCTCCCTCAATTGAGGGGTTTGGAGAAGCTAAAAGGGAGAGGAGAAGAGTTAGGCACATCAGGCAATTGACTTTATCACCAGCAATCCCAGTTATCCTTTCCTCAGATCATTGAGTTGGAAAGGGAGTGGCTAGGTGTCACAGGGAATAGAGCACAGGCCCTGGAGTTCAAATCCAACCTCAGACACTTAACACAAAACTAGCTGTGTGACCTTAGGCAAGTCACTTAATCCCAATTGCCCTCCAAAAAGCAAAAAAAAAAAAAAAAGTTGGAAAGAGTCTAGTTTAACTTCCATTTTACAGATAGGGAAGCTGAGTCCCAGAGCGTTGATGAGAGAGGTAACATACTTCTGTTTTATCATAATTGCTTCCACTCAGGTTCCCCATCAATGATTCATCATGGTTTGAAAGAAATCCTGAGTTCTCAAAACAAGAACCAATAGAGTACACATTCTATGAGGTCTTACCTAGATGGGAAGGATGCAGGGATTTTATGTCTTCCATGTGAAGGACAGATCAAACAAAGACATTTATCACTAGGAAGTTGGCAACAAACTGGATTGTTTTTTTCTGCCTTAGCCTTTCAAGAAGACTGTCTGCCAAGATATAGACTGGCTGGCATCTGCATGGTAGAGAAAGTTCACACATAAATTACTACTACTGCTGCTACTACTACTACTACTGCCACTACTGCTTTAAAGTTTGCAAAGTTCTTTTTATGTGTTATCTCTCTTGATCCTCACAACGTCCTTTTGATATAGGTGCTATTATTATCACTCCCATTTTATTGATGAGAAAACCAATTCACAGAAAGGTTACACGACTTGTTCAGGGTCTGAGGTTGAATTTGAACTCAGCTCTTTTTAACAAGAAGCCCTGTGCATTATCAGCACCCCCTAGGTACCTATGACATCAGAAGTCCTTGAAGTAGGAAAGTAGGGGCAAGAAGTCCTTGAAGTAGGAAGGGGGTCAGATATATTTAAAATATGCGTAGGGTTTGCACAGGAATCTAGGTTTCTTGGATCAGCTTCCTAGAAGGGGCTTTCTTTGTTTTTCCTGGTCCTTTTTGAATGCATTACCTCTGAAAGAGAGGCCCTTTCTGGATCTATAGCTCTGTAGTTCTAACTTGGGTTGGCGGAAAGCTTTGTTCAAGGCCCTGCCCAGGGAATTCCTTGTGCTTGAAGCAGAGATCTGGCATAGTCATTATTAAGTATCTTCATGGGAGTTCTCCCTGTTTTCCTAGACCTTGTTCATTTGAAATCAGCCATTTGGATTGTATGTCAGACCTCTTTTTTCATGCCCATCTTCATTTAAGAAAGGTCTATAATTTGATTTTCTGGTCACCTCCAAGATTATGAATTCTGTGAAGATAGCAACCAGAGTAAGAGTAACAATACTACTACTACTACTGCTGCTACTACTGCTACTACTACTACTACTACTACTATCCATTAATATATCACTTTTCAATTAGTGATTCACATACAAATGAGCACTTAAGTGCTCACTTGAGTTTTAGAACAGAAAACCCTGTAAAGGTAGATAGTATAAGTATTATTACTGTTTTATAAAAGAGAAAATTAAGACTCAGGAAGGTTCACTGTGTTATTTATTTATTTTTGCTCTGTTTTTGTGTGAAGTATGTGCCAAGCCAAGACTAGAACTCAGTTCTTCTCTTGCTGCCCTTTTCTCCATGCCAGTCTGTCTCTTTTATTTTTGTACTTCTCTGTGTTTCCAGCACAATGTAGACATTTAATAACAATAAAGGGAGTGTAATATAATGGATAGAGAGCTGTCCTTGAAGCCAGTAAGACTTGGACTTAGGTCCCACCACTGACATATACTGACTCTGTGACCCTGGACAGGTCACTTGATCTAGGCAACTCTAAGATAGGCCTGAACAGCCCATAGCCCAGGGCTATGGCTTGCAGCATGCCAAAGAATTTTGAGCAGCCTGAGGAAACGTGTACATTTTTTTACAGGTTGTGAAAGCCTGCTGTATGACTATAATAAATTGTTTACAAGGTGCCAACTTAAACTGATAGGAGGAGTTTCCTCTTCTGGAAGGTCCCTCTACCAATGAAATCACAGCTTCATTCCCTATCACTTACTAGTATCATAGATTTAAAGCTGGAAGGAAATCTAGAGATGACTAGTCCAGTACCATCATGGGGAAACTGAGGTCACGGAGGGTAAATGACTTGCCCTAAAACACACAGGTTCCGGTGTGACACAGCCTAGGTTCAGACTCAAGCCAAATTCTGACTCAACACATTGAAGTTTGTCGTTAACTACAAACCTAGCACCCTTTTAGCTGTACCATACAATGTCTCTGTTGGCATATCAAAATCACTTTTAGGAATACTACCTTAATAGTGAAAAGGTCTGTATTTTCATAGGTTCACATATCCCTTTTACCAGTGTAAATGGAGACTCTTTCTAAAGTTCCATGAGTTTCTATGGTCCAGAAAGTTACCTTTGGATTGTCTACCAAAACTTTCTAATGGTGAGCCTCCCTCACCATTGCTAGGTTGGTCTTTGGACTTACAGTCAATGGCTGAGCCTGTACTTCAAGCCTGACCAGTTTGGTATAGGACCTGCCTGCCACAGTGTATTCTTCACTGGCATAGTCTTTAAGGACGCAGGGTTATTGCAATGCCATGATAGGGCAGCCAAGTAGAACTTTAGTGGAGAAACCTCCATGTGACTCTCTGGAGTTAAAAATTATACTTATTGAAAAAAATTGACTTATTTTACTGCTGAGAATCACTTTTTGAGATAGTGGCAAGAAGAAAGACAAGAGACTTAATCAAGAAGTTATTTTTTAAATTCATTTTTTTAACTAACAAATTTGTTTTCTTTCCCTCTCACTCTCCACCCCTTTCAGTGGATGGGTGGGAACATTCCCTGGAACAGATAAGTATAACCAAGCAATACAAATTCCCTCATTGTCCACACACACACACACACACACACACACACACACATACATCAGGAGATGTGTAGCATTCTTCATCATTGGTGCTCTAGAATCATTGATGGTCACTGCATGGATCAGAGTACATATAGCTTTCAAAGTTATTTGTTTTTTTTACAGTTTTGTTAGTTGCATATAAAGTGTTCTAGTTCTGCTCATTTCATTCTTCATCAGTTTATACAAGTCTTCAAAATTGTTTATATTATTGATGTGGTAAATTTTTCTGATTCTGCTCACTTCATTGTATCAGTTCATACAAGTCTAATCAAGGAGTTAAATGATTTAATCAAATATGATTTATATACAGTTATCCCTTCCACATTACAGCTTTCTCCATCATGGTTTCAATATATCACATGTTGGCATAAGAAATTCAATGGGAATTTTGGGGGGAGTTTTGCAGAAGCCACAGACAACACAGAAAAAGTTAGGAACTCAGAAATGGAAAAAAAATGTGTATAGTATTGTGTAATATCAACACATTTTATCTTTCACTGCCATAATAATTCAGACATCTTCTCTAGTACAAAGGGAGGGACAAAAAATTTTACAAGGATTTTCAAGATCACCCAATGATGGGCAGGGCTGGAGTACCTTTAACCCACACGATATGGAAGGGATAACTGTAACTAATCTTTTTATGTTATGACTAATAAAAAGTTGTTGAACAAACTTAATAGGAAATTAGAACTGTTTCACCCTTTTTGAAGTTTACATTTAAAGAGTAGGGAAATCTGGTATTGGGTCAATTTAGAAATACTCTGTCCATAGGGACTGAGGACGTGGTAGTGGTTGTAGTGGAATGACGAATGAGGTAATTTAGTGGGAGAGGAAGAGCGGAAATAGAGTGGAAGGGATGGGTCCCATCATGTCACAGTTCCTAGCTCTGGCCATGTCTCATAGTCATCTCTTCCTCCTGAGCTCTGCCATTTTCTCCCATTGAAGGGTGGAAGTAGGGAGAGAGTGAAACCTATTTTAGCCTAGAAATGGAGTTTCCTTCCTTTCCCACAGAACTAGTCAGAGACGGGTTTTGCTAACTAGTAAGGAGAAATAAAACAGCCCCAAATTGGGAATTTTGACATTAATATTTAGAATGGCATAAAGATCAGGAAACGGTGTTTTTAAAAACAGTTAGCTCATTTTATTAGGAGATGAGAAGCATGGTTTGTTTAGTAGAAAGCACATAATACTAGGAATTAGCACACCTGGGTTCTAGTCCTGGCCCCCGACATTACTTTGCTGGAGATTTTGGCAAGTCTCTTAACCTCTGTTAACCTGTGTGCATCAGGTTCCTCATTTGATGAGTCTCTGATTTCATTCCAGTGGTAAACTTTTATTTTCTTGTATTATTATCTACACTCCAGACTCACAGAGAAATTCTTTCAAAATAAATATCTGAAACCTAGTAGACACCTGCAGAATCTTCTGCAGAGCATGTCAAGTTTCATTAGAATATTTTTGATAGCATTTAAAGATAGTTATAACAAGAAACATTAATACCAAAATGTTTCAATTATAGCAAGTGGTTCACTTTCATCAGCAGGAATTTATGAGTTGCATCTCTTTCCATATATAAAAGTTTAATAGAATTACTCAAAATCAGGTCAGGAAGACACTAATTGTTGAACAGGATATGATGTATAGTTCAGAGTAAAACATTACTGACATGTTACAAATTACTCAAGTGACATACTCTCACATAATAGGGACCATCAGAGAATATCCAGTGGAACTCAAAGTGAGGCAACTGCAGCATATCATGAAATTTAAGCAGTATGTGTTTTTTAGATAAGAAAGCAATGTATTCTCTAAATTTCCCATCAGTACTGTCTTCAAAGTTTGGATTCACTTTCCTAGTATAAATCAGCTTCTTATCCAGATGGATTTAAATAGGGCTGACAGGGTAAAAATCTGATACCCATCAAATTTAGATAACATAAGAGCATAACTTTAATTATTTTTGAAAGAGTGGTTTTGGGAACTTTCAGGAAAATGATATTTATTAAACTAAACTAGTGGTCTCTCTTATTGAAAGCAATTAAGCTTTGTAGTTGAAATGAGTTTTAACTTTTAAATGATTACACTAAGAAATAAACTTATAATGTAAGTGGAAAAAATGATGAAGCATAATGTATATCTGTTGCCTTGTTGGTAAATTTAATTGTAGGAATCAGATGATTGGAGGCAAAAGTTTCATTTTTAAGTACTCTGATTTTTAATAATTACGGGTAATTTCAGTCAACCAACATTTTACCATTTTGTTCTTACAAAATATTGCAAGAGTGTTTTGTGTATTTAGTACAACTCTGCAATATGACTTAAAACCTTTTTATGGCATTTTCAAAATGAACAGAGTTTTTGCTTAATTGTTGCCTTGTGATGCCTTTTTAGTAGTAGATTCCTGAAGGGCTATGTATAAGGTTATAGTTAACGTTTTAATGGTTTGTACTGTAGGATCCTAATCCATTAATTTTGAAATAAAGGATATTTACTCTGCATTTCTGAAATGACTTCATTTCTTAAATATGTAAAATTGTATTGATTTCTTTCCTATAATGTAACCAAATTATAAATATTTAAATAGTTTAATAATGCCATACTGAATTCAGAATTCTTTGTACTTTTGTTTTTATAATTTTTCAGACTTGTATAACATAATATTTGGAAATAATTTTAAATCTAACACTATTTAATCTGAAATTTTGCTGCACAGAATGCATGAAGAACTAAATTACATTATGAATGCTGATTTTCACAATCAGAATTCAAACCTGTATCTTGTGGGAGGGAAAAGACAACCTGCATTTAAATCTACATGTCAGATAGTCACATGTAAACTGGTTTGGTAACATTGCAAAATCATGCGGTAAAATCTTCCTTACATAAGTACCAGATTTTCTGATCACCAATAGATTTCTTCTATCAACATCTTGGCAGGCTTAATGGGGAAAAAAAGGACCTCTAGGAAAGCCCACTACTTACCTCCTACTTTATCCTATCCACATGTCTCCTCAGGGAACTTTTTCCCATCTACCAAAGCCTTTCTACCAAGAAAAGGAAAAACAATACATATTCCAGTTGGTAACAGTTCCCAGATCTTTCTTGGATAGATGATAATTATGCCATTTACAACAATGTAGCAATTAGCTGATTGTTTTCTCCTTGTTCTTTTAGGTGTTAAATATCTCTTTTTAGTGTACATTTACAATTAGGTATGCAAGTCCTCATTAATCAATCACGTGTTTGAGTGCCCACTATTTGCAAAGCACTGTAGGAAATACAAAGACCTAGAAGACACTGTTCTTGCCCTGTAAGAGTTTATGGCCTGTTTAGGAAGATAAAACACTTACAGGCAGATAATGCAATTTAATTCAGCAAGTTTATTTAGCCTACTGAATGCCAGAGGCCTTGTTAGGTGCTGAGGTTGAAACGGTAATGAAATCATCTTTGCCTTCTAAAAGTTACATTATGTAGGGGGTGGGAGGGAAGGGGAGATAGCATGTACACAGATAAATCACACGCACTTATACATACTTATGCATATTATAGATACATAGATTTATTTATCTGTGTACATCTACACATATGTATATAGATTATGTTAATTTATCTGTGTACATTTTATGTATCTGTATGTGTACATGCACATGCATATGTGTTTGTGTGTGTGTAACATACAAAATAACATTCAGATCAGGAGGTGGCATATCAAAAACACTAACAACAAGGGGGATCAGCAAAGGCTTTTTCTAGGAGGTGATACTTGAGCTGAACCGTGAAGGAAACCAGTGGTACAATACAGGTGATGACAGAGAGCATTCTGGGCAATAGTCTACACAAAGAACAGAGATGGAGATTCAGTGACAGGAATGGAGAGCAGCAAGCAGGCTATGGTGACTAAAATCTAGAGTGAGTAAGAGACACTAGGTAAAATCAGCCTGGAAAAATAGGTTGGAGTCAGAATGTGGAAAGACTTTAACTACCAAACCAAGAAGTCTGTATTTTATCTGAGAGACAATAGGGAGCCAAGCATCTTGGGCAGGGGAGTGATTGTTTGGCTGTGTGAAGGTTGGATTGGAGAGAGTAGTCTCTGGAGTACAGGAAATCCAATTAGCAAACAATCATCCTAGTCCAGATGATAGGTGACAAGGGCCTGAACTGGGGGGATGTCAGAAGAGGATGAATTTGAGAGTTGTAGTGTTATAATTAATCAGTCGATAAACATTAAGTGCATTCTATGTGCCAGTCATTGTGCTAAATGCTAGGGATACGAAGAGAATCAAAAGACAGGCCTTGACCTCAAGGAGCTTACAGTCTCATAGGGGAAACAACATGCAAACAACTATACACAAAGCAAGCTATTATTCAGAAGAAATAGGAAATAATAGAGGAAAGGCTCTGGAATTAAGAAGAATTGGGGAAGGTATTTAAGGGAATCCGTGGAGATCAGTGATTGAAATGGAGAGGGGAGAGCATTCTAGGCATGGGGGACAGCCAGAAAGATGCTTTGTCTTCTTCATGGAACAGGCAGGAGGCCATTGTCACTGGCCTGAAGAGTGCTAAGAGTACACCTTATGGTGTGAGAAGGCTGGGAGGGGGCTAGCTTATGAAGGGCTTTGAATGCCAAACAGTGCAGTTTGTATTTAATCTTGGAGATAATGGGGAGCCACTGGACTTTATTGAATTGAGGGGTGAGGAGGGATTGACATGATTGCACTTTGATTTAGGAAATCACTTTAGTAGATAAATGGAGAATGGATAGGAATGGGAAGAGACTTGAGGCTATTGCAATAGTCCAGGTGTGAAGTGATGAGGGCCTGCACTAGAGGGGTGGTTGTATCAGAGGAGAGAAGAGAGCATATTTGTGAGATTTTGCGAAGGCCTTGGGAGCATATTGGGTATGGGGCAGAAGGGGCTGAGAGATAATGAGGAGTCCATTCTGACTCCTAGGTAATGAGCCTGAGAGACAGGGAAGATGGTGTTGCCCTCTCTAGTAATAGGGAATGTAGGAGAGGAGAGAAAAGAATGTAGGGGAAAAGATGATCAGTTCTGTTTTAGACATAATGAGTTCAAGATACCTACAGGACATCCAGTTCAAGATGTCTGAAAGGCAGTTGGACATGCAAGTTTGGAGATCAGCAGAAAGTCAAGGGCAGAATAGGTAGATTTGACAGTCATCAGCCTAGAGATGCTAATTAAATATAGGGGAGCTGATGAAGTCAAGTTAAAATAGTATAGAGGGAGAAGAGAAGGGGGCCCAGGATGGAACCCTGACAGCATCTATGGTTAAAGAGCAACCTGGAACAGGATCCAGCAGGTAAGACAGAAAGGAGTGATCAGATAGGTAGCAGAGAACCAAGAGACAGTGGTGTTCCCAAAACCTAGAGAGCAGAGAGTGTTAAGGAGGAGACAGTGATCAACAGTGTCAAAGGCTGCAGAGAAGTCCAGGAGATGAGGATAAAAAAAAAGAGCATTAGATTTGGCAACTAAAGTATCATTAGTAACTTTGGAGAGAATGGTTTCCATGGAACAAAAAGGTCAGAAACTGGATTATAAGGAATTAAGAAGGGAGTGAGTGGAGAGAATGTGGAGGCACTTAATGTGCATGGCCTTTATAAAGAGTTTGCTATATTACAACCATTAGACAAGATATAGGACCATAGTTAGCAGGGATAGAAGGATCAAGTGAGGGTTTTTTTTTGTTTGTTTGTTTTTTTCAGGATAGGGGATGTTTGTGATGTTTGTAGGCAGTAGGGAATGAGCCAGTAGAGAGATTGAAAATAAGTGAAAGACTTTTTAAAAAATTTTCTGGGGGGGTTTATTTTAGTGGTTTTCCCTTTTTGTTCTTTCACAACATGACTAATTATGTTTAACATGATTGCACATGTGTAATTTATATCACTTGGGGAGGGAGGGAGAGAGAAAATTTTGGAACTCAAAATCTTATAAAAAATGAACGTTGGAAACTATCTTTACATGTAATTGGAAAAAATAAAATTTGGTTTACAAAAAAAAATAAGTGAAAGAATCAACAAGACTTGACAATTAGGTTGGATTTATAGGTAGTAGGTGCAGAGGATTGAGAAATCACTATATTGGGGTTAGACTTTAGGTGTGGCTTGAAGGATGAAAGGAATTAGATAGGAGGAAAAAGAACAATATTCTGAAAAGTGGGAATGGCATTAGTAAAAGTGTATGCATGTGGGACAAGAGATGTACTGGGTTTGTATAGGGGAGTATTGTAAAGGAAAAAATGAGACCAGATTGTAGGAGATTTTGAATTCTATGTTCTTACTCTCTGGGGTTGGCTTTATTTTGTAAGCACTGAGGAGTCTTTGAAGGATTTTGAGCAAAGGAGTGCAGCATAGTGAAAAAGATCAAATATCCAGAGGTTAGAGCTATATAATTAGTTAAAGATCTCTTCTATATTCAAGTAATATATGCCACCAAATTTATTCCAAGCAATCATGGGAGATCTTTATTTACTAAGAGTGCAGTGAATAGTGTGCTGGGCCTGGAGTCAAGAAGACATCTTCCCGAATCCAAGTCTGGCCTCAGACACTTATTAGCTGTGTGACCATGGGCAAATTACATAACTTTGTTTGCCTCAATTCCTCATTTGTAAAATGATCAGGAAAAGGAAGGGGCAAACCGCTCCAGTATCTTTGCCAAGAAAACCCCTGATAGGGTTACACTGTATTGGATACAACTGAAAAATGACTGCATAACAATAACAGCTTCCAGAAATTCAGAATAAATTTGAATTTTTGCTACCGTTAAATCAGTAATAGCCTTTGTGGAATTAGGGAAGAGTCCATGCAGATGGTGCCATTTGAACTGGGTCTTGAAGGAAGTGTAGGATTCCAAATGGTGCATCTAGAAAGCAGTGTATTGGAAGAGGAAGAGGAAATGGCCTGAATAAAGGACTCGGAGGAAATGAGGTGTAAGATGGGTTTGGGAAATGTCTAGTATACCAGTTCATCTAGGTCATCTGGTACAAATTATCCTTTAGGTAGTCATGAGCCATTAGAGCGTTGTTGGGTTTCTTTTTTAAGCAGAGGAGTGACTTTTAATTATAAAACACATTATAATTTGTATTTTTATATATGTTTTAAGTAATGACCAACTTTTAAAAGTTGTGAGCAGGCCAACCTTAAACAGCTATAAAGGTAGAGACTAATGGAACTAAATTTTATTACTGACTTGGGGCATCAGCTTTTTTCTTTTTACTTGGTTCCCAAAAAGAACCTAGAGTAAGTTTAGGAACCCTGGGCCAAGGTGATTCAAAGATTTACAGCCAACGCCCCGGAGAGTAGAGGAACAGGAACAGTTTCAACTATGGATGTCTGGTGATGGGGGTGGTGGGTGGGGAGACCTACAATGAGGAATTGCCAGTTACTGGGAGGTAGGATGGAGAAAGATAAGGAAGCTGTGCTGAGACCTCCCTGAAGATTACTTATTTGTTAAAATTAGACTAGGTGATATTGGAGTTACTTAAAAATGCCAAGACTGGAACTTGAGTAACCCAGAACTATATTCTATTCCCTTTTTAACTGCCAACTAATAGTACCCCTTGCTTCAAAATATCATCTGGCCACTTGAAGTTTACCAATTAGCTACTTGATCTGAAAGTCCACCTTTTAGGGATTAGTTGGTATTTAATAAACTACTTTTAGAAATGCAGGTGTCTTTTGGAAAGTTTATATATCCTTTGGAGATTTGATTACCACCTTTGTGTGGATTTGTTTAATGGTCTAAATACCTCTCTAAGAGTTGTTGCTTCACTAAAGGAAGCTAGGTGGCAAAGTTGATAGAGTTCTGGGCCTGGAGTCAGGAAAACTCCTCTTCCTGAGTTCAAGTGGAGCCTTGGACACTTACTAGCTGTGTGACCTTGGGCAAGTCACTTGACCCTGTTTGCCTCAGTTTCCTTATCTGTAAGATGAGCTAGAGAAGGAAATGGCAAACTACTCCAGTATCTTTGCTAAGAAAACCAGGAGTGGGGTCATGAAGAGCTGGACATAACTAAAAAACAACTGAACTGAACAACAACATCAAAGGAAGGGAGTTTTGTTTAAGTAGGAGAAGGACAGAGAGTTCTATTTTTCAGGAGGAGAACTCTTAAGAGGATAAAAGGCCTGGGTAGAATTTAGCAGTATGAGAATTTGGATAAGTAGAGAGTAGCATAAGGGCAGAAGATACCAGAGAAGGAGACAAAAAAGACGGAGAAAAGGTAGTGGAAGGGTGTCCAAAATAAACTTCACTTACTTTAAGATTTTGTCTAGTCTCAGTCCTCTTCCTTCCTCTTAAAGACAAGGTGAAAAATGTAGCCTTTTCCTGGAAAATGAAACCAAGGAAGAGAGAAGAGCCATGAACCTGTCCTGTCCTGGAAATAAGGGTAGAATGAGTCTATGAGATTGTAGTTAGTTTTCTAATACTGGGTCACAACAGGAGAGGACATCTCTTCCTCTCTTTCCTCAGAACTGCTTCTCTGACCTCATTTGGAAAGTTCCCTTCCCCAAGAAGTATTTAGGACCTTCTGATAGTGGAGAACTGGCTCCAACAAGCGGGGAGCCAATCTCCTCACAGGGAAGTGGTCCATTGTTAGCTTTATATGAAAAAATAGAAGGGGAGTTTATTTGAAATAACCTGATTCAGTTGTAGATGCTGTTGGAAGTTTTGTACTTTGCAAATTCTTTAAATGTATGCCTTCAGTGGATAGAGTACCAGGCGTGGAGTCAGGAAGACTCAGCTTCTTGAATTCAAATCTGGCCTCAGAAACTTAATGGTCGGGAGACACTGGGCAAGTAGCTTAACCCTGTTTGCCTCAGTTTCCTCATCTGTAAAACGATCTGGAAAAGGAAGTGACAAGGCACTGCAGTGTCATTGTCAAGAAAACCCCAAATGGGGTCACAGAGAGTCAGACGTGACTGAAACGACTGAACAAAAATGCCTTTAGGTTTAGTAAAATGAACCTCTTTCTTAATTTATGAATTCTGTACATCTGGAATTCTGTAAAACAGGTAAGCTTATAGTGAGGCATACCTGAGAGGCAGCATGCTAAAAATGAAAGACTACCGAATTGGGTTCTGGTTTCTGTTCTGCCAATTGTGCGCAGGATAATGTTTCTTAATATCCCCACCATCATGGTATTTTGTTTAGATTTTCCCTTGTGTATACACATTCTATTTTGTATTGTGTTTACTTGTAAATTCATCTTATTTCTGTTACTAAATTCAACAATTCATACTCTGGTTTCTCTTCAGATCTTATAAATCTTTCGCCTTTTACTAAATTCAGCAATTCAACAAACCATATTAAGTGCTTACTAGATGAACAGCACTTTTAGACCCTGGTAATATAGAGAAGAAGAAAAAATGATGCAGTCTCTGACATCAGAGAGTTTATGATCTAAAATATACTATATGGTTTATGTACAAATGATGTTCCAAGGCAGAATATGGTTGAGGCAGAGGAGAGATACAGGTCACGTGTTGTAAAAGGATTTGAGGAGTTGCCATTCAGCAGAAAGATGGTAGCAAGAGGTACAGAAGGAGGCATACATTTTCAGATGTGGCTAATGTGTTTATTTATTTTGCTTAACTGTACTTACTTATTACCATGGAGGCCTTTATCAAGGGATGGAAGCCATCGGGAAGTGGCAGTGATGTAAAAGCCTGGATTCCTCCCACCATCTGCTTCCTCACTGTTGGACAGAGCTAGGGGAGATTACTGGACCATGCTAACTGGGTTCACTACAAATTTACCTTATCTAATCTCAGCTGGGATTTCACTACAGCAAGGCAATCCTTTCTACTCTTTCCCAATTAATTTCCTGTCTTACTCAGTGCCTGTTTCAGATCTTCTCATCTTCCTCATGTCTGGAATACATTCACTCCTCACCACCTCCTCTGTCTTCCCTGGCTTCCTTCAAGACCTAGTGAAATTTTGCAGTTCTTTCTTCTGTATGTGGCTTTTTCACTCCCCCCTAGCTTTTAGTGCCTTCCCCCTGAGATTACCTTCCATCTTCTCATGCATATAGTTTTCGTGTGCTTAGCTATTTACATGTTGTCTCCTTCATCAGAACATCAGCTTATTGAGGGCAGGGAGTGTTTTTGTCTTTCTTTAAACAGCCAGTATTAATCATAATGACCGACTGTTACTACTGTAGAAAGTGCTTAATAAATGTTCATTGACTGAATATAAAAAAGAATTTTAATAAAACTTTTTTTAAAAAAGAAAATTTGAGAGACTGATGCCTTTAACTTGAATAATCAGGACAGGCTTCTTGGGGGAACTAGAACCTGAGTTAAGCCTAAAAGGAAGAGAAGGATGTGATGAGAAGGCAGGGGGAAGAACTTCTGCAAATGCTCAGTCAGAAGACTGCAGAATAAGATGAATTTAATATAGTAAAGTATGTGAAAAAGAGTAAAATAAAATAAGATGGGAAGGGTAACTAAGGCCAGATTGTGGATGGCATTAAAGGTCAGTTTAAGGAGTTTGTGTTTTGTCCTATAGGGAGCCATGGAAAGTTTTTGAGCAGAGGTCAGGCCTGTGTATTAGAAAGTTTCTTTTGGCAGTGATGGGAAGGATGAGTGGGGGGAAGGGTAAATTTGAGATAGGAAAATCAGTTAGGAGACTATTACAATTGTCTAAACTAGAAGTGATGAGGGTCTAAAATAGGGATAGCTTTGTGAGTGGTAGGGGAGGGATTAAACAAAGAGATAATAGGCTGGTAGATTTGCCAGGACTTCAGTCAGTCATAACACATTTATTATGTGCCTACTATGTGCCAAGTGCTTTTCTAAGTATTGGGAATATATATAAGGTAAAGTATATTGCCTGCTTTGAAGGATCTCTCAGTCTAATGAGGGAGACAACATACAAGCAACTACGTACAAATAATCTATGTACAGGATAAATTGGGGAAAATCCAACTATCTCTAAGAGGGAAGAATATAGGGATTAGGATAGGCTTCCTGTAGAAGGTGGGATTTTAGCTGGGACTTGAAGGAAGCTAGGAAAGCAGGAAAGGCAGAAATAAAGAGGGAGAGCATTCCAGGTATGGGGGACATAGCCTGTAAAATGCCTGGAATCGGGAAAGGCTCTCTTATTCAGAGAGCAGCAAAGAATTGACAGCTAATTGGATTTGGCAGGATACAGACTAGGGGAGAAAAGAACTAAAGGTGACTCTGAGGTTTTGCGTTTAGGTGAGGAGGAAAATTGTGACACTGTTCAGAAAAAGAGAATTTGGAAAGAGGAAAGAATGAATGAAAAAAGAATTCATTAAGTGCTTATTCTGTACAAAGCACTGTGTTAAATGCTGGGGATACAAAATGAAAAGTGAGACTGTCTCACAGGAGCTCCTATTCTAATGGGGATGACAACACATATGGCAGGTTTCAATTGCAAGTCAGATGGAAAGGTCCCATGGTCTTTATAGTGCAGCCGTAAAGCAGATGGTAATGCTTTTTCTTTAGTGTCGTTTTCACTGATAAAATTATATTAGCTTCTTATGTTAAAATACTTGAAAATGCCAAGGACTTTGGTGCCAAAAATTTCCTTTTCTGGATCTTTTGGAGTTGTGGCTATGTAGCACCTGCAGATGCAGTTGCCAGGCTGCATCTCTACAGAGCTTGCTTCCCAGGGTGATGACTGAGGGTGCTGGTCTGAAAGCATTGCTGTTTCCAGTGCTCTTAGATTTAGGGTCTTGGGCTGTCTCCACTGGGGTCTGAGGGGAGATGGTGGTGATGGTTTGACCTGCCTGGCATTTGGTCTCTATTAGGGTGTGGTTTTATTGTGTGTTTTTTTAAGGAGGGAGAGAGAAAGTGATGAGTTCAATTTTGAATATTCAATTAGAGGTGTCAGTGTAGGAGATCTAAGTTACCTAGTAAGCAGTTGGAGATGTGAGGTTGGAATTTGGTAGGGGATATTGGACCTGAATCTATCTGTCTATCTATCCATCTATCTATTGACACACACATACATATGTTTGAGAGTTAGCCATGTAAGAGAAACAGCACAGTATAATGGAAAGGGTAGTAGTTATAGAGTTAGAGGAGTTGGCTTTAAACCTTGCCTCTTGTCACTACATTTGAGGCTTTGGGCGAGTCACTTAATTTTGACCTCAATTTCCTTGTCTGGAAAATGAGGTTAGACTTAGTTCAGGGATTCATTACCTGGGGTCTGTGAGCTTGCTTCTAAAAATATTTTGTTTGTTTGTTTTGCATTTTGGAGGGCAATTGGGGTTGTGACTTGCTCAAAGTCGCAAGTAAGTGTTAAGTGTCTGAGGTCTGATTTGAACTCAGGTCCTCCTGACTCCAGGGCTAGTGCTCTATTCACTGTGCCACCTAGCCACCCCATTCTAAAAATATTTTGATGGTTCTTTCAACAAAATTGGTATCCTTTGTAATCCTATATTTTATGTTATACATTTTAAAACATTCTGTTAAGGGTTACCTAGATTTCACTAGCCTGACAAAGGAACTCCTGACACACAAAAATGGTTAAGAACCTCTGGACTGCCTGATCTTTCAAATCCCTTTCAGTTTTAAATATGGAAGTGGATAACATTACTAAAGTGGAGAAAAAAAAAACCTAGAATAGAATATTGGGAAGTACACATACTTGTGAAGATAAACCAGTAAATTAGACTAAGAAGTTTTTATTATTCAGTTGTTTTTAGTTGTGTCTGAGTCTTTTGTGACCCCATTTGGGATTTTCTTGGCAAAGATATTGAAGTGGTTTGCCATTTCCTTTTCCAGCTCATTTTACAGTTGAGGAAACTGAGGCAAATAGAGTTAAGTGATTTGCTCAGGCTCACACAGCTGTTAAGTGTCTGAGGCCAGGTTTGAACTCAGGAAGATGTCTTCCTCACTCCAGGACTGGCACTCTATCTACTATGCCACCTAACTGCCCAGACTAAGAAGTAGCAGATAGGAATGAAGAGAACTATGTAAACATAATAAATTTGGCACTAAATTAAACTGGACCAAATTGGGCCAGGAAGAAGATGTGTCACGGAAGCCAAGGGAGAAGAAGTCATCAGGAAGGAGAATAGTGAGTGCTATCATATAGTACAGGAAATTCAAGAATTCTCAGGTCTTGAGAGATGGGATGTTTTATTTGTCCTCATATTTCATTCAGTGCCCTCAATAAATATCAGTTGAATTTGGCGACCTTGGACAAATCATTTTTACCTCTTTAGATTTAAGTTTTCTCATTAACAAATTAAGGAATTGAATTCAATTATCTTTAATATCCCTTCCTTCTGTGATCCTGTGAATACTTCTGACTTGTGGGTAAGAGTGATTTATATTTGCCAAGCATCTATTTTTGTGCTGGACACTCTGTTGGGCCCTCTAGAGTTTGAGATGTAGAGACCTGGGAGAAACTTATCTGTGATGTCATGCTGGAGAGAAGTAGGACAGAGGTGACCTGGCTTTTCAAACTTTCTCTAACCATGACAGCCATTGCTATTTGCAAACATTTGAGGAGCATTTGGGTGGGGTTTGGGGAGGTTACTACCATATCACTCAACTCCTTTTTCTAGTTGAGATGGTAGAGCTTAGAGTATATTTGTTTAGCTAGGGAGTATGATACTAATTTGGGTATCTGTCCATAAGTTGGACAGCATTTGGTCTGAGAGCTTCAGGAAGATATTCAAAGAGTAAATAAATTGTCAAAGAGAAAACGGAGCATTTCTTAGACTAATTCAAAGAGCAAATCTCATCTTAGCCTAGGCCTTTGATTCCTTCTAATGTAACCTGGCTCAGTAAAATAACAATTTTAGCAATAGACTGAGGAAGATGGGATAAGGGAAGGTAATAAGGTAAGAAGCCCTGGAAATTGTGCCTTAACTAAGAACTATAGTTGAGGGACAGTAAGAGGCTGAAAGATCTCTAATTGTCCCTGAAGAGAAGAGGCTGTATTAACTGTTGAATTCCCCAGTAGTTGGTGGGAATGGTTATAGTGGCCAACAGAGCTGGAGCTCTACCTTCAGGGGAGAGGCTTACTCATCTCAGCCTCCCTAGCGAACGTTGTACAGGGTTTTGGTGACTCTGAAACAGTTGGATAGCTGAAGACCAGCTGAAGCAGAGATGTGAGACCTGGAAGGAAGCAAGTGCCAGGTTCCATCTTAAAAACAATAACTACATGATTTGACCAAAAAGTACCTAGAATTTAGGGTAGCTAGTAAGGCTTATGGGTGAGAGGAGACCCAAATGCTATATTAGTGGGGCCTTCTCTGGGATTTTAACGCAGAATTCTCAGCTATAGGAATATGAGACTTACCCTCAAGGAGTTTATAATCTATTTGGAGGGGTGAAGCATACATAAAATGAAATAACCAGAGTTTAATTACAAAGAACACTAACCTGGTGCTGCACTGGATCTATCACCAGCCCTAGAGTTAGGAGGACCTCAGTTCAAATTCAGCCTCAGGCACTTACTAGCTATGTGATTCTGTCAAGTCACTCAACCCTGATTGCCTTCCCCCAATAAAACAAAACAAAACAAGTTGTGTCTCAGAATCCATGGGGGGTGGGGGATGACGGAAACATTTACACCTCACCTCTACCCAATAACAGTGTGTATATATGTGTCTATATAATGTCCAGATTTTGCATAGACCCTTGAATTAATAAATTGTGATATAGCTATTAGATGGAAAGGAATGGTGGAAAAATCATTGGATTTAGAGTCAGAGGACCTGAATTAAAATCATGTTTTTAATGCTTATTACTTGTGTGACCTTAGGCATTTCATTTTTGGTTCTCATATGTATAAAGTGTGTGTGTGGGGGTAATTTAGATGAACACTCCTTTCCCACTCTAAATCTTATGAAACTTCTATTAGTATAACATTTTACATACCACAAAGCACTTTCATAGATGGCTCACTTGATCTTTTAGGAGTCTCATAAGAGTGGATATGGTAGGTTTCATTTGTCTTAGTTTGCAGATGAGGAAAATGAGTATTACAGAGGTTAATAATGACTTGTTGAAGGTAACATACCTCTGAAATTGCACAAGAAGAACTTGAAGCTGGCTTGTAGGATCATAGATTTAGAGTGGGAAGGGACATTAAAGGTGTTGGTCCAACCCTCACATTCTACAGATGAAGAACCTGAGATCCATGGGGGTTAAATGATTTGTCCAAGTTCATGGAGGTGGTACGTATCAGATGAATGATTTCAGCCTAGGTCCTTTGACACTAAAAACCTATACTGTCTAGATCTTTTAAACTATATTCAATGCTTTCTTTACACCAGCATCTCTTTCTTAAAGTCTTCAAGAAAAAAAACTGAATGACCACTTACCAATTATGTTGCAAAGTGGATCTCTTTTCAGCTAAGGGTTGGGCTGTTTGGCCAATGAATTCCCTCTAACTCTTTGATTCTCTCAAAGCCAAAGAAAGATTGAGTGACTACTTGTCCTCCAGGATAATTTGGGAGAAGATTTCTATGTAGGTCCAGGTTCAACTGAATGGCTTCTTAGGTTCCTTCCATTTCTGAGTTTTTGGATGAAGACAATAAAAGATCCTGTTGTAAGTTCTTCATCAGGGAAGTTAGCTTTCTTATGCTTGCATTGTAGGAAGATTAGCCTGACCCTGATGATTGGAGGAAGAAGAAACTGGAGGCAGAGAGTCCAGCTAGGATGATGTTGAAATACTCAGGGGTGATCCTTCCCATTTCTCAAAATCTGCATCCTCTATAGCAATCACACCCCCGGCTAAATACATCTATCCTGTTGTTTTCATTTAACATAATATTAAGTCCATCTTATTAAATAGTAAATTCATCTTATTAAAGTGTCTTAAATATTTCTGTCGAGCAGAGGAGCCAAGTTTTTTAGTAGTGGACCACATGATCAAAAATCCATATGTGTGTGGGCCACATGAATTTAATCATATAATTAATTACATTCAACTTCAATTATAATTACTAATTGCTCCAAGCCTGCTAGCAAGACACCTGGCAGCAGTCAGTTACACAACAGCAGTTGGCAGGTGGTTAGGTCCTACTAGTTCCTATGTGCTAGCTAATTAGGTAAAAAAAAAATTTTTTTGCTAAAAATCTCAGGTGGGCTGCATCCTTCTCCCCCTCAGGTGGGCAGCTTTTGGCCTGAGGCCACATGTTGGCCATCGCCAGAGAGAATTGATCTCTGTTTACTTTTAATCTTTTAAATCCTTTGTTAAATGTTTCATACAGGTTCAACCAACTATCCAACTTAAGTGGTAAGGTGCTATTAAATGCCTCTGATGATGGTAATGCCATTAAATAAAATAGTGATTTATCATTTTCATCAGTATAAAATTTGTTTTGCTTTAAACTTGAGCAAGCTCAATTAATTTTGATACATCACTGGTATCTTGGCAGATTTGACTCCCAGGATTAATATTTATCTAAATACTCTGTACTTTGACTTTGCTTTAAAAACATTTCATCTTGTTCACATTTAGAGAATAATTTACTGTGTTGTTGGAAGGATAACTGTTAGTCTCTTCAAGGGTATTGGTTACTTTGTGACAAAGAATTGTTTCTAAGTTCCATTCAGCAATTTTTAGATACTTAAAAAATGTTCTGCCTTATTAGTCTTTTTTCTGTCTGCTTAAATTCCTAAGAACTCTTTCCTGTTGGTTTTAGATCATCTTTAATGTCAGTATATTTTTTTAAGAGAGAAACTTTCTGTATTTCCATTTTAGAAATTTTGACTGAAAAACTATATTATTTGGTAAGGACCATATTCTGAAATATTGAAATTTTAGAGGAAAAGTATAAAAAAGTTGTAGACTTGAAGTAGTCTTGACATGCTAAGTCTTTTTCCTGAAAAAAAAAAGTTTTATTAACGTGTTTTGGTTTTGCATCACAGACATTTTGGGATTTTTTTCCTCCTTCAAAACTTTCCCTCCTCCGAAAATAAAACATTGAAATTTCTCCACCATCTCTGAAGAGAGGAAAGCAGAAGTTTCTTTATCTGTTCTATAGTATTAAAATTGGTTATTACAATTAGTGAGAAGCTAACTTCTTTGTTTTGTTTTGTTTGCTTTTTGGAGGGGGGAATGAAGGGCAGTTGGGGTTAAGTGACTTGCCCAAGGTCATATGGCTAGTAATTGTTAAGTGTCTGAGACCATATTTGAACTGAGTTCCTCCTGACTTCAGGGCCCCCCACCTAACCACCCCAGAAGTTAACTTCCTTTTAGTGTTCTTTCCATAACATTAACACAGTCATTGTATGTATTGTTTCTCTGATTCTGCTTACTTAACTCCGAATTGTGCAAGTAAGGCTATATACAAACAAGGAAGGAGTGGAGGGAATTAAATGAATTAAATTTCACTTTCATCTAAACTAGTCAGAAGAGATCAGAACACACACACACACACACACACACATATAAGTTGGTGTAGAAATTCATTTAACTCAAATGGGATAAATATAGGTATGGAGGGTGGGAAGGAGGAATATAAAAGGAAGGATAAATTCAGGGAGGGATTTATCAAAAGTAAAACAAAAGCTTGGAAAGGAGATAATGGAAAAAAGTAACATAAAGAAAAAGAAAGGATAACTTGAAATAAGCAAGGAGAGATGAATATAAAGAAGAAAAAGTATAAGAATAAAATGAAGGGAAATGAGCAATTAACTATTACCGTGTTTCCCCGATAATAAGACCTATCCCGAAAATAAGCCCTCCCCTTACTGTGTAAGATTCCTCTAAAATAAGCCCTCCCCCGAAAATAAGCCCTATTGAGATTGCTACTGTAGTGAAGGTGATCCCCTGCGCTACACACTACATTACGGTACCCTCTGTATGCACCCCCCCACCCCCTGTGAAACGCACGCCGCGCTCCGAGCTGCATCCAATCAGAGCTGCAGCAGTGAGCGCGTCATCCTGTTCTTCCCCAGTGATTTGCTTATTGAATGAAGGTACATTTTTTTTTTGTTCACATTTACCTGTTTATTAAAATTGCTGTCAATGTTCATTAAAATAAGCCCTCCCCTGAAAATAAGCCCTCTGGTGTTTTTCTGTCCAAAAAAATTAATAAGACAGTGTCTTATTATTGGGGAAACACGGTATAACTATGAATTGGATGAACTTACCCATAAAATGGAAGATGTTTGTAGAATGAATTAGAAATCAGAACCTAAAAGTATGTTGTTTATAACAGACCCATGTGAAACATTAAAACAGTTAAAATAAAGGGTAGGAGCAAAATTTCTCATGCCTAATATGAACATAAAAAAGTAGGGGTAGCAATTATGATTTCAGACAAAGCAACAACAAAAACAGATTTGATTAAAAGAGATAAAAGGAAATGATTTTGCTGAAAGGTAATATAGACAATGAATTTATTTCAGTACTTAATATGTATTCACTCAGTGGTATAGCTTCTAAATACTTAAAGGAAAAGCTAAATTAATTATAAGAAAAATATGTAATAAAACTATAATAATAGATGATCTTATCTGTTCTTATTATCTATGGATAAATCTAACCTAAAGATAAATAAGAAGGGTCTTATAGACCCGCATAAAAATTTTATAAAAATTAGATATGATAAACCTCTGGTAATTACTGAATTGAAATAGAAAAGAGTATACATATTTCTGAACTGTGACTGGCCCCTTTACAAAAATCATTCATGTCTTAGGACAAAAATCTCCCAGATTCAGAAAAACAGAAAGATTATACACATGCTTTACTGATCACAATGAAATAAAATTATATTAAAGGCCATTGGAAGAAGTATTTTTGAAATGAACTAGAGACTAAATAATTGAATCTTAAAGAATTATTGAGTCAAAGAACAAATCATAACAATAATAGATAACCACTAAAGATAATGACAACAATGAGACAACATTCCAAAATTTGGAAGGGGTATCATTTTATATTTCCAAATACTTTTATTAACAAAAAAAGAGAAAGAACAGGTTAATGAACTGAAAATGCAACCAAAAATACTAGAAAACCAACAAATTTTAAAAACTT
This sequence comes from Petaurus breviceps papuanus, assembly GCF_028583685.1. Classification (NCBI taxonomy): domain Eukaryota; kingdom Metazoa; phylum Chordata; class Mammalia; order Diprotodontia; family Petauridae; genus Petaurus; species Petaurus breviceps. The sequence continues at coordinate 45,711,806 of NW_027187391.1, forward strand.
CATAATAATTCTTAAAATGAAAGAAGTTGAAATTCAAAACAAAAAATTGAATTACTGAATAAAAGTAGGGGCTTTTATTGGAGGGGAGAATAAAAATAAATAAATCATTGGTTAATTTGATCAGAAAGAAGAAAACCAACTTAGTATCAAAAATGAAAAAGTAAAATTCAGAAGAAATAAAGGATGTTATTAGAAATAATTTTTCTGGACTGTGTACCAACAACTTACATGTTTTACTTATTTATTTTTTAAATATTTTATATCTAAATCAGTATTCATAATATGGGACAACTCATAATATGGAACTCTCTATAGACTGGCAACTTGCCTTTTTCTTAAAATGTAGACTGGAGCATTCAGATATTAAGTGTTATAAGATGGTTGGCCAGAGAGACAGACAGACAGACATTTGAACAGAGAAGAAGAGCAAGAGATAAGAACAGGGAGAGAGAGAAGGAGACACAGACAGAGAGATAATTGATATTTAGAAAAATATAAAATACCCAAATTAACAGAACAGCAGGGAATCTAAACAGCCCAATTTCAGAGGAAGAAATTGAACAAGCCACACAAAAGTGAACTTCCTAAGAGGTGCAAAAAACTCCAGGATCAGAGAGATTCACAAGTGCATTCTCTTAAATATTCAGATAATAATTCCAATGTTACATAAATAGGTTGCAAAAAATAGCAAACAGGGGTGGGGAGGACTCCTGCCAAGTTTTTTATATGATGTAAATATAGTCTTAATCCAAAGAAAATTAAAACAAAAATAAAACTATATAAGATAGATGCAAAAAAAAAATTAAATAAATATTAACAAAAAGACTAAAACAACACTACAGAGTTTATACATTATGACCAGGCTGGATTTATGCCAGAAATGCAGAGTTGGTTTAATACTACAAAAACTAAAAACTTAATTAACCATATCAGTAACAAAATCTACAAAAATTATATGATTGTATCAAAAGATGTAGAAAACTTGACAAAGTTGCAACACCCATTTCTGTTAAACATATTAGAAAGCATAGGAACAAATGGACCTCTCCTTAAATGATAAATGGTATTTATCTAAAATCAAAAACTATTATAATTGTAAAAGAGATAAATCTAGGTTCCTTTCCAGTAAATTCAAAGATAAAACAAGAATATCCTTTTTTTACCACTTCTGTATGACTCCACAATAGCCTGTAAAAAGATAATCAGCAAGGATAAGACATTCATTGAGTTAGGCATGGCTCAATTTTCTCTATATTTTCCTGGTTAGCAGTGCATCCTTTACTTCTACTGCTTAGAACTCCTACTTCCTTTCAATACCCAAATCCCACCTCCTACCAAATACATTTTTCATTCATTCATTCATTTCTAGGAGAAACCTTTCCTGATCCTTTCTATGCCCTAGCCTAGTTGCTAAGGCTTTAATCCTCTCACCACTGAAATTATTTCATATTTACAGAGTACATATTTTGTTTTTATCTTCATATCCCCAGTGCTTTGCACATGGTAAATACTTATAAAATTATTGTTGACAGAATGAATTATCTCATTTGAACCTTATACAAACAACCCTGTGAGATAGGTACTATAGTTATTATTATTATTCCCATTTTACAGATAAGGAAACTTACATTCAGAGGCCAAATCATCTGCCCATGAATACTAGTTCACAACTAGTATGTATCAGTACATGATTTGAAAGAGAAAAAAACCCTGCGATTTCTTCCTGGTTCCATCTTTTGCTAGTTGTGACTCCAGTCACCTAACATTTTTAAGCTGTAGGTCCTCCATCTATTCCCTGGGATTAATGTTACTTGCACCACCAACTTCACATCATTGCTGTGATGACCAAATCAGATAATGCATATCAAACACTTTGTAACTGCTTTATAAATGTCAGCTCAAATTCTTATATAAAGAACCTAAATGTTAAATTTCAAGTAGTACTGATCCATGAAATATTCATGAAATATATTTCATGTACTGAAATAATTTTTACTTAATAGAATACAAGGATCATAGATCCAGAGCTGGGAAGGAACTTAGAGGTCATCTAATTCAACTCATATCTTTCAGATGAGGAAACTGAAGCCCCAACTCAGGTCCTGTGATTCCAAGTTCAGTGCTTTTTCCTCTGCAGTCCCTTAGACATTGTCTCTCTTTAGGAACCTGAAACCTCTTGAAAGTAGAGATAAATTACATGATTTTTGTCAGTAAATAAAATAAAGTAATTTAAAATATCTTTGGTACTGTTTATAGTACCTAAACACTATGGACCAATTTAATCATTATATTCCTGTTTTGGAGGGTATATTTGTCCTACAGTGAGGAAACTGATCTTTAATTTTAAGAGCAGCTTTCATAATTTTATAAGATGAGCAGAGAAGACCAATTTGTAAAGATAATCAGAGACTAGAATAATGTTCATCTATGATATTTCAGTTGGCCAGGGCAAAAGTGTTCTACAGAGAACCATTCCAGTCCTACTGTTGGTGATGACAAATTGATGGTAATGGTGATGACATCTTGATGTAATGATGGTAAATTTATTTTTTATTTATTTTTTGCTTTTTGGAGGGGGGAAGGTAGAGGTTAAGTGACTTGCCCAAGGTCACACAACTAGTAAATGTTAAGTATCTGAAGCTGGATTTGAACTCAGGTCCTCCTGACTCCAGGGTCAGTGCTCTATTCACTGTACTGCCTACCCGCCGCATTGATGGTAAACTTTTAATCCTGAGGGTTGAGAAGTCATCTGGTCCATCACTCTACCTGCTACCATCGTATTTCTTCCTCTCACTGACATTTTGAGTGGAGTACACATACATTTTAGTTAACTTAATTCTGTAAACAGTTGAGTATTCTAGAAAAAGCAGCATTCAAGAGACAAGGATTCTGGCTGTGTGAGTTTGGACAAGTTATTTAAGCCTCTCTGTGCTTCACTGTCTTTGAAGCGTTATTGTGAAGGCCAGCTGAGTAATGTAAGTGAATGTGCTTTGAATAGTATAAAGTATTATCCCTGTGTCAGGTACAGTAATAGTAATTTCAGCATAATAGAAGCATCAGAACATCCATTCCAAAGTCACAAATAGACGACTGCTTGCAGCAGATTCCAACTATTGTTGAAGAGAATTGAGATAATTTTTATTAAGTGACTTAGCAACTATAGATTATGCTTATTAGATTTATTGGTTAAAAAAAGAAATAGGGAACTATTTCTCAATGTATATGGTAAAAGAATAGGAATAAGCAGTTCCCAAAAGAATAATTGCATACTCTTAACAACAATATGAAAGAATACTCCAAATAATTAATAATAAGAGAACTACAAATCAAGACAATGCTGTGATTTTCTGTAAATCATCAAAAATGACAAAAGATGAGAAGTCAATGTTGGAGGGGCTGTGAAAAGCCAGGTTCACTAATGCCATGATGCACCCTTTGTAGAGCTGTGAATTGGTCTAACTATTCCGGAAAGCAATTTGAAATTATGTTAAGAAAGTTACTAAAGCATGAATGTTTTCTCCCCATTTTAAATAAGATGATGTCCGTCTTTTCTGTTTTTCCCTGACAACAAAAGAGAAAATGTGCTAAACTTGCAGTGAAAGAAATGGATACAGGTTAGATATAAGGATGATCTCCCCAATTTTTGTTGTTAGGAATAGCATTTCTTTACATAGGGGTGTCCATCCTATTGGAGAGTTCATTTTATAAACAATGGTTTTTCTTGAAAGCAGAGATAAATCACATGATTTTTGAGGTCCCTTACAATTTCTTATGAGAATTCAGACCACCAGTATATAGTGCAAATGTGTTGCAGATGGTTTCGGTTGTGTCTAATAATATTAAACATGGCAAATGTTTAAACTAGCTTTAGGGCTGTGCAGCTTTAGACAGCATTTAAGAATGAATCCAAATCAGCAGGTGTTTAACTTCCACAAAAATATGGCTTGTTTTTTTGAAGGAATTTGTCATTCCATAACTTGCTCCTCTATCAGAAACAGCTGTATCCAAATATTGCTTCATATTGTTGGCAAATTCATTTCAAACGCAGGAAGCAACTCCCGATTCATGTTTTTGATTTGTATAAATAGTTGAGACATTCAGGCTATCCACAAACCATTTTCACTAAGTCTCACTAAATCTGATCATTTAAAATTTTCTTTGAATTTTATTTTGTATAAAAATACGTTAAGTGACAATTTAAAGTTTTTCAATTACTTTCTCTCTTTCTGCTGCTCTCCCCCTCCCTGGAAAAAATTTCAGAAAGGACTCAGGGAGACTTGGTCCAGGTCCTGGCTCTTCCACTAACTTATTGGGTAATAGGCAAGTCTCTTAACTGAGTGAGCTCAGTTTCCTCATCTATAAAATTTAGGGTTGACCTAGTGATCTCCAAGGTCCCTGTTTTCATCCTGTTTCCTGACAGCATGTTTTAGTGGATCTTTGCTACAGGGAAGAAGGAACTGAACTAAGAAACATTCACTTTTCTAGATCTATATCAGTCCAAATTCCTTTGCAATTTCTTTTTAAATGAAGTCCGGAGGGGGGTAAACGAGAGACTTAGTATTGGATTTGAGCATTGCTAGAAAATATTAGTGCCACTTGCTTAAGGAATTCTCTACTGAAGTCCAGCTCTGATGCCTCATTATGGTGAGGAAATAACTCTAAATTCTTGAAGGCCACATTAGTGGAGTGCATACTCTGTCTGGTACAACAAAGGCAAAATCAGATGACTCAAGTAAGGGCTTGGTAAGGGGTGGGTTGTCTCTTGTCAGCTTAGCTAAATTCAGAGATACTCATCACCTGATGAATTTTTCAGCCATAACATTTGAAGACCCAACCGCTCAATTGTAGAAGGATATCTGATATTGTAGAAGGAGTATTCACCCTTATAAAATCACATATCCTTGAAGTAAGTACTAAAATATTTTCAAGTGATAACTTTGAAACGCTTTAATGATTTAAAAAAATGAAAATGTTTAGTATTTTGTGAGACCAAGTCTCTTATGTATAAACAGCCATTATGGTAGATACAAAGATTATAAAGACATGATCCCTGCCCTCAAAGAAAACTTCAGTTTATTTGGAGGAACAATGTAGTACCATGGAGTGTTAGAGCTATATAGAACCACGAAGGTCTAGTCTCAGCCTTGTTATATAGATGAGAAAAATAAGACCCAGAGAGATAGTGTATCAGCAATGCCATATTCACAATGCCTATGGAGATTACAAATATGCTGATATAATTATCCATCACAAAATACATCATGCTTGCCATATGGGGAAATAAACTAGAAAATTTATTAAGATACCAAAAGGCTGAGTCCCAAAACCAGAAAGTGAAAGCCATCAGAGTAGTTATGATATTGGCACAGGTAGATAAAGTAGAAAGCACCCACATTTTCAAGCCTTTAAAACAGAACAGGCTACCTCAGGCAAAGGTCCTCCTCTCCCCACTCACAGCAACCACCCAGCGTCCAGGAAGCGCACTCCCAGCAGCTCCGGCCCCAGGCAGTCCTCAGCAGGAGTCCTTAGCAGAAAGTCCTTAGCAGTCCTAACTCAAAAAGGGCTTCGCGCTGCCGCTGCCGTCGCCGCCACCGCAGGAACTCCAGCTTGGCTTCCGCTTCCTCTTGCTCCGTCCCTTCCTGCTACATCAGCAAGTCCAATGGGGCATGGAAGATCTTTAAATCCCATAACCCTTACAGATAGCTAGGTTGAAACTTGATAGAGTGCTGGGCCTGGAGTCAGGAAGACCTGAGCTCCAGTCCTGCGTTAGACACTTACTAGCTGTGTAACCCTGTTGCTTAACTTTTGCTTGTCTCAGTTTCCTCAACTGTAAAATGGGAATAATAATAGCACTTACCTCCCACAGTTTGGGGATCCAATAAGATATTTCTAAAGTGCTTAGTGCAGTGCCTGGCATGTGGGAAGTACTATATATAAATGCTTATTCTGTTCTTTTTTCCCCTTCATTGATTGGCTAAGGTCAGCAATTCCATTCAGCATGTATTTAGGCTTATCTCACATTCTTGTAGGCAATAAAGTGGACACAAATAAGGCAATATCCATCCTTTCAAGGGGCAGCTAGGTGGTGCAGTAGAGAGAGTGCCAGGTCTAGAGACAGGAAGACTCATCTTCCAAAGTTCACATCTGGCCTCCAGACACTTACTAGCTGTGTGACCCTGGGCAAATCACTTAACCCTGTTTGCCTCAGTTTCCTTGTCTGAAGAATGAGCTGGAGAAGGAAATGGCAAACCACTCCGTTATCATTGCCAAGAAAACCCCAAATGGGAACATGAAGATTCAGACACTACTGAAATGACTAAACAACAACCATCCTTTCAAGGACCATGTTGTCTAGTGGTTTTGGACTGGGACATGTAATATAGAATAGGATGTGAAAGTGATACAAGAGAGAAAATTACTTCAAAGAGGATGAGGTTGGGGTGGCTTGGTGGCGCAGTAAATAGATCAATGGCCCTGGAGTCAGGAGGACCTGAGTTCAAATCTAGCCTCAGATACTTAACACAAAAGTAGCCATGTGACCTTGGGCAAGTCACTTAATCCCAATTGCCCTACCTTCCCCCTCCAAAAAGCAAAAAAAAAAAAAAAAAAAAAAAAAGAGGATGAGGTCACTTATGAGACCATCAGGGTAAATTCCTTGGCCAGTTAAATCTTAGAGCACAAATTGGAATGTAGTTCCTCTGCTACCAGTTCATTGCTTTCTACTACAGGTAATGGATATCTCTCATTTAAGCAGCAGAATTTTAAAGGGAGGTTTATTTGACCGAACTTAAGTGAGTAATTGGAACTAACAAATACAAGAACTAGATAACATTAATTATGATAATATGTAATTAATTCACAAATTTAAAGGTATAGGCAAGTATTATAGGACTTAGGAATGGGGATCCAAACACTTGGGAAGGCTTTGTAGAGGAGGGAGGAATTTGAACTAGGTCTCTCGAGATGGGTGGGATTTGGATAGATAGAAATCAGAGGTGGGAGAGGGAATGCCAGCTGAAATAGGTGAAGTGAGTGAAAATGAAGAGAAAGAATAGGACTAAACTTTAATTCAAGAAGCTCTTACAAGATTAACATAGTTAATTTGACCAGTTATGACTGAATATTGTGCTGGGATAACGTTAAAAGAAATGAAAACTTCATGCTATTTCTTACATATTATGTGCTTTTTTCTCTCCTCCATGAAACTCTCCAACTCCTAGACTTCATCTTAGTATTGAGGTGACCCTGTGCTATTGATGACTTTGTCAGTCAAGTTACAAGGCTCTGGCATGTTCTACAAGAGGGGGAAGATTTGAGGATACAGCCACTAGCTCTATTGTCTTTTGTCTGAGGACCTGTCTGTCCAAATTTAGAAAGACATCACCAGGTGTCCACATTATTATTCATTTTTTGGTTTTTGTTTGTTTGTTTGTTTTTGTTTTTGCCTTTTCGAGTGCAATTGAGGTTAACTTGCCCAAGGTTACATGGCTAGTTTGTGTGTGTGTGTGTGTGTGTGTGTGTGTGTGTGTATGTGTGTGTGTGTGTGTGTGTGTGTGTGTGTGTGTGTGTGTGTGTATAGCCAGAACCGAACTCAGGTCCTCCTGACTCCGGGGCTGGTGATTTACTCACTGAGCCACCTAGCCGCCCCCTCATTTTTGTTTTATTAGAGAATAGAATTAAAATTCAGAATGAACTTGACATAATGGAGAAGTGGGTAGATTAAAAAACTAGGATAAAATTTATTAGTAGACGCATATATAGGAAATTACTATAGAAAAAATAAATTGTAAAAGCATTTAAAGAAAGGACTGTGTATAAACTTGAAACATGAAGACATGGATTCCTTAGAATCCTCAAGTTTAATGCACTGGTTTTAGAAATAACCATGATGATGAAATATTGAAATTGAAATATGGCATATAAAATATCCTAAGGTTGCCCTTTTAATGTGCTATGACTAGAAAGAGTAGACACATATGAGAGATTTTATGGGGGTTGTATAGTCAGGATTTGGCAACTGATTGAATATATGGGCTAAGAGAAAATAAATGGTCAAGAGTGACTGGAAGAAATAGGTACCCTCAGAAATAGGTACACTACAAAGGTAAGGAAGGAGGGATAATGAGTTCTCTTTTGGACATGTTGAATTTGAGGTGCTTTCAGAACATCTAGGTAGAGATGTTGCAAAAGTTTAGTGCTGTATGTTGAGATGACCTAAATGTCCTATGAAATGACGTTTCTTATTATTTTTGAGTGCACAATAAAACCACTTCCACCGGTTCATCTTTCCCAGGCTAAAACTGTGACCTTTTCTACCAGTTAACTGCAATTTCCTTTTATCTTTTAGTATTGTTTTTTGCAAGAATGCTAGTATTGGTGTTATTCAGTTCTTCCAGTAGTAAGTGAAATTCATTGAAACCAACAGTTTATGTCTTATAAATTGTCTAAAAACTATTTGATTCTTTTCACTCTCTGTCTCCTTTTCCACCAATCTACCACTGTCCTAGTGGAATTGAAGGAATCTGGCTGCATAAAACTTTTTCTCTGTTCTCTGTTTCATGGGTTGCCATGACTGGAGGATTTATTGCCTAATGTCCAGTTTCATGGTGATGAGCCTTAGTGCTGTCAAGGCAACAGTTCTTAGCTGACTTGATCATCGAACAGCTGATAATCTATCTCTAAGACCAGAATCTGCTAGAGTTTATCTTTTCCTGGCATAACTTTTGATAATTCTGTACTATCAAAGAGTATTCTAAAGGAATAAAAGAAATTTATGTTTACATAGCATTTTATACCTTGCAAAATGCTTTCCTCACAAAAACCTTGTGAGGAATATAGTGCAAGTTACTATCATTCCCATTTTATTGATAAAGGGACTGAGGCTAAGGGTCTTGTTCTTCTTGACCCCAGAATGCAGAATTAGAAGAGGTGGAAATTTTAAATAGAAAAATTTGAGCTTGAGGTCAGGAAAACTTCCTAATATTGTCCAAAGGTGGACTGGACTACCTTGGAATTAGTAGATTCTCCTTCACTGGAGATCATCCAACAAAGGCTGGGTGGCCATTTATTGTGTTAGAGTGAATTCTTGTTGTATACATGTGGGCCTAGGTCTCTGAGGTACCTTCTAACTCTGTAATCTTTGATTCTCTGACTTGTTCATGATCATAGTTTCCCAAAGTGTATTCATTTAACTCTCTGTCCACTGTATTATATCACTTCTCAAAAACAGCAGCTATTCCTTGTTTTCTTTTTAAAATATATTTCATTCACTCCTCCCCCCAATTACATGTTAAAACAATTTTTTAACATCTGGGTTTTTAAAAAAAAGTTTTGAGTTCCAAATTTTATTCCTCCCTTCCTGCCCTCCCCCTTCTTGAGATGGTAAGCAATCAGATATAGGTTATACATGTGCAATCATGGAAACCGTTTCCTTATTAGTCATTATGTGCAAGAAGACTTGAATAAAAGAAAAAGAGTGAAAGTAAAAATAGCATGATTTCGTCTATGTTCAAACAATATCAGTTCTTTCTTTAGAGGCTGATAGCATGCGTCATCATTTGGTATTGTCTTGGATGATTGTATTGTTGAGAATAGCTAAGTCATTCACAATTCTTCATCATACAATATTGCTGTTCCTTTGTACGATATTCTCCTGGTTCTGTCCATTTCACTTTGTATCAGTTTATGCAAGTCTTCCAGGTTTTTCTGAAATTTCTTATAGCACAATAATATTCCATCACAATCATATACCACTTGTCTTGATGGGCATCCCTTTGAATTCTAATTTTTAGCTGCCATAAAAAGAGCTGCTATAAACTTTTTTTGTAGAAATAAGTAGTTTTCCCTTTTTTTTTGATGTCTTTAGGATATAGAACTAGCAGTGGTATTAAACAGCAGCTATTTCTAAGGTGCTTGAAGGTTAACAAAGTACTTTTTCCAAATCTCTCTCTTAGGTAGTTGTAGTGTAACATTGTTCCTGTTTTACAAATGAATAAACTGAGGCTAAGAAAGGTTAAGTAAGTAGTTATGTGTCATGGGCAAAATCTGTACTTAGATGCTCTTTCTGCTGTCCCAAGCTGCTTCTACTTATCAAAGTAGTATAAGTAGTAAGTATTAGAGTAGAGATTTGAATTCAGGTCTCCCAGGGGAATCCTGGTCTAGTTCTAAAACCCATGATATTTTTTTATTGATAAATTTTATTTTAATAAAACAGACAAAAATTTAACAAAACCCAAAAATGCTCCTTAAGAACCCCCCCCCAAGATTCTGAATGTATACAATAAGACAGTCCTGTTATTTCCCTGTTTATTTTTTAAAAGTGAAAAAGCCAAACATTTTAACTAAAATGAATTGGTAATAGCAGTGCCTATTATATTATTCCACAAGTTTAGGAAATTACGTAAATCAGAAGAGGTTCATTGGTTTAGAAGACCAAGATTTGAAGACCAGAACTGGATTGGTTAGCTGGGAGTAGTCTAAGAAAGTCATAGACATAGAACTTTAGAGCTGGGAGGGGCCTCAGAGAGCTTGGTCCTACCATTTTGCAGTTGAGGATATTAAAGCCTATTGAGTTTAAATAAGTTTTCTGAGGTCACTCCACTAATTGCAGTAAAACTATAACTATAACAGTGCTCTTGCTGCTACCTCATGCTGTCTCTATATCTGGTCCTATCTCTTAACTCTTACCCAGTCCAGTTATGGGATGAGGGTTGTGCATTCCCTAACTCTGAGAAATTGCAATAATTTGCTATTTCTGTGGTTTGTGATCTCTTGTGTGTGGCCCATTTATGCCTTCTCATCTTGTTGATCTTGCCCATGTCATTATATAAATCTTCTATAAAAGATCAATTGATCATTAATAATTAATTAAGCACCTACTATATGCCAGGCACTGTACTATATATGGGCAGCTAGGTAGCTCAGTGGCCAGTTCACTGGGCTTGGAATCAGAAAGATTCCTCTTCATGAGTTCACATCTGGGCAGGTCACTTAACCTTGCTTACCTCAGTTCTTCATCTGTAAAATGAGCTGGAGAAGGAAATGGCAAACCACTTGTACATAAGGAGGATTTTGTTATCCTTCTTAGAGTTAGTTTCTCAGGATCCATGGCCATGGGAATGTCAAGTTTCCAGGTGTTTGACAATAACTCCCAGAATAACCCCAAGGATTCTAGATAGTAGTTCCCAGAATTGTCATGACAGACAGTCCTACTGAGGCTGTGCCATGAGATAAGGGGTGACATAATGTAATATTTACTATACTTGCATAGAATGACAATCTTGCTAAAGTTAACCTGTGAGCATAATGTTGGCAAGATGCCTTCTTTGTCTTTTGCCCTATAAAGCAAGTGGGCAACTTGTCGGTGAGTGGGGAGAACCAAGGGGAAACAAAGAGGAGAACCCATAGGGGAATAGTGTGTGCCTCAAACGGCCCCCATTGAAGCTTGAAGGGATTTAGGGGAGCACACAAGTGTACCTGTCTCGATTGACCCCATCGAGTCGTAGGGGTAGCTGCCCCCCCTTCTTGTCGGCCCCTGCGAGAAGGGTGATTAGGGAATGCTGTAGGAGCTGGTTCTCTCAGCAACCATTTGGGAAGACTATACTAGAATAAAGCTGATTATTAACCCTTCCAAAACTGTCTGCCTGTCTGACCAGATCAAGAGTGAACCTGTTAGAGGCTGGAGACCAAGAACTCCAGTGCCTCCTGTGTGTTATCTGTGAAACACCACTCCAGTATCTTTGCTAAGAAAATCCCAAAATGGGGCCATGAAGAGTCAGACACTACTGAAATGACAATAACAACAAACAAGAAGTACTAGATATAGGGCATACAAAAATTAAAATGAAATGCCTGCTTTCAGTGAGCTTATATTTCATTAGGGGAGGGAACATAAACATATATAAGGATATACAACATAAATACAAGGCATTTTTCAGGGGAAAGACATTGGGAGCTAAGATGATTGGGAATGACCCTGTGTAAAAGGTAACTGAACCTTGAAAGAAACAGAGGGTTCTAAGAGATGGAAGTGAAAGTATAGTCCTGGCAATGGGGGAAATCAAGGCAAAGGCTCTGAGGTTGGAGATAAAGGTTTCTGCAGCATTGCGTTTGAGGAACATCAAGAAGGTCAGGTTGGGTAGACTATAGCGTATGTATGAAGGTTATAAAAGGGTTTTAACTGCCAGAGGAGCTTGATTTGATCCCACAGATTAGAGGGAACCATTGGAGTTTGAGCAGAGACACTATACTTCCTATGATATAGACTTACTATATTTTAGAAAAAATATTTTGGCATCTGTGTGAAGGATGAAAAGAAAAGAAACTTGTGGCAGGGAGATCAATTAGGCTTTACTCACTGTGCTTGGAGACCTTCATCTGGGTCTTTGAATATTTCACCACTATCAGTGCAACCTTTCGGGTATCCATCTGTTATCTCTCACTTGAAATACTTGTGTGACCTGAATCCTTTTTGGATCCTGACTCGTGTGCAAGAAGTGACATCGAGGCTTCATCACAGCCATAATGACTAAAAATTCCCATATTCCACCTCTTTCTCCTAGATAGAAATTATGGATGGGGGTTGGAACTTAGTTGGTATAAGGAACTTCTAGGGAGAACTTTTTCTACCAGTGAAGGCAGGCTCCTCCACAATCTACAGACTGAATGTTGTTTAAAGTCGAAATGTTAAGTGATTTGCCAGGGGTCCCACAGCCAGTATATATCCAAGATGGGCCTTGAACCCAGGCTTTCCTGGCTTCCAGGAAGACTTCAAAGATCCATTCCCCATCCACTATGCCATATTGCCTCTCAAGATAGGAAATAATTTTTTTTTAATTTAAAGACAAATTAAGATTCATTCCCCTTGCATCTCTGATAAGACAGTAGTAAAAAGATTACTGGTCCCAGAATCAGGTTAAACCTAGATTCAAATCCTACTTCAGGTACATATTAGATGTGTTGCCATGGGGTAACAAGTTAACTTAATCTCTGGGAGCCTCAATTTCCTTATCTATAAAATGGAAATAAAGTCTGTAATTTTTGTATAGTGCTTTGCAAAGCTTAACTGACTTTGGTAGGACCTCCCAACTAGGTGCTGGTAAAGACCTGCCCTTTCGAACATTTTGACAGTCCTTTGCCTAAGGAAAGGCTTTGACTAACTGAAAGAATTTTGTATTGTGTGTGGTCAGTAGTTTATCTCTATTACTACTAAGAACAGGATGAAATAAGTAGCTGGTTTTAATTCTGATTAGGAAGATTTTTAGTTTCCCTTTTAGAAAATAGTTTGAAAAATCTTCAAAATGAAGAGTTGTGTGACAGAATACTTCTTATAAAATAAACTGTATAATGCAAAGGAAATTGTGTGTATAATGGTGAATCTTTGCTTGGAAATGGGAATGGACTAGACAGCCTTTCAAAGAATCTTCTCTCCTAGTATTGCTATTGATGTTTTCATTATACTACTGTAATCAAGGGAATTGAGTTTGTATTTCTACAGCAACTATAGCATACATCACATAATACCAAATACTTTGTGTTCATGTGGTGTTAACTCGGATGCCTTGTACACTACATGTGTGGCAGTTACAGTTGCTATGGAGACACAAATCTATGGACATGTTTTGGTTGATAATGATGCCTTTTTAAATGTGGCTTTTGCTGCTGTGTGAATCTGAGGTGATATTAGGGCTTGACCAAAATATGCACAATGAGATCAGTAATTTATTTTAAAACTTGTAGTATTTCTAAATACAAAAAGAACAGCAAAAACCAAAAATCAGCTTTCCAGTAGCAAATCAATATTTGCAATAATATATGAAGCTTTTTAAAAAAAAACATGACTAATTTGAAAATGGGAAGAAAAAAGGTTCCATTGTTAGGGACACATTATGTACAGGAATTTGACAGACTTCTACCTAAGCAGTTTACTTAATTTCTGATACATCCTGTAAAAGGTCAGAGATTACAAATCTACAAGGTAACAATTATGTTGACACTCTTAAAGTAGAAATAATTTTTGTTAGTAAAAAAAAATTAAAGGAAACTTCCATTAATGAACTGATCTCATTTGAATCTAGGTCCTCAGAAGTGAGAGCTAATAAGGCCGTCCTCATGGAGCATATATCTACATACAGTTTTTCTGTTATCATCCCTAAAGCCAGGAAACTTTGAGAAACATGGTTAAGTGATTTATTCATTGCCTCTGGAGGTTCATGTCAAAGGTTGAGATGGACTTTAATTTGAAGCCTAAATTTAGTCATGCCTTTGTGAGTTCATTAATTTACAGCAGAGAACATTTTTTTGGGAACACTTTTGAGAAGAAACATTTGTTTCCTTTCCCTCAGTGAAAATACAACCTTCTATAGTTTTAATCTTCTGGGTCGCTAAGGTAGATCCCAGGTTTTGGTTAGGATCACTTACTTGGTAGGGAGTGTAACACAAGAGTATGTTCCCTTCTGGTTAAGTCTAGGTTCAGAAAGATTTATTGAGATAAAATGAAAACCTTTGGGATTTTGTGAGTCCAGATCTGCATGTATAAAGAATGAATGCATAATGAACCAAAGCCAAGTGTCAGTCAACTGTGACTAGAGACTGCTCGAGTGACAGCCACTGTCTGTTTCACCTAGTCTAGTTGTTTTGAAACAAATTAGAGGCCTTTGTGGGTAAGAATAGATTTGAAAGCTCATTGGGTTTCCAGTAGTTCTAATTTTTTTCAAATTGGAAATGAGCTGGGGAAAAAGGGGGAGATAGGAAGGCCAGAGAAGAAATCTAACAATTCTTGTTCTATTCTAAGATGTTATTCCTTAGTAGAGAAATACTTATTGTTAAGTTGTATAAAGTAAGGAAGACCTGGGTTCCAATCCTGTTTCTGATAATTATAAAAGCAAAAGATATCAGTACATTTTTAAAAATCACATCCATTTCCTAATATACCCTTCTTCCTTTTCAGCCAGCCTTCCTTTGTAACGAAGCTTTAAAACAAAAACAACACTAGCTTAATAAAATCATCCTACACAGCCACATCTGATGAAATTTGCAATATTCCACAACGATAATCTTCTATCATCCCCCCTCCCTGCTAATGAAAGGAGGATGATGTATTTTTTTTAAATCTCTTAAAGGCCAAGTTTGCTTATTATAATTACAAAGGATTCAGTTTTGTTTTATTGTTGTAGCATTGTATGTATTATTTTCTTGGTTCTTTTTACTTCACTCTGTATTAGTTCATAATAATCTTTTCTGAATTCTTCACATTCATTGTCTCTTACAGTGCAATAATATTCCAGTGCATTCATATACCATTATTTGTTTAACTGTACTCCACTCACTGGACTTTGTTTCCTGTTCTTTGCTGCTGTTATGGATGTTTTGATATACCTGAGCACTTAATAGTTTTTGCTTCTTTGGAGTATATGTTCTGCAGTGAGATCTCTGGGTCAAAGGGTGTGTGGCTTTTTTAGTCTCTTTCTTAACATAATACTGATAGATCAATTGACAGTTCCACCAGCAGTGTATTAGTGTACCAGTGTTTCTTAAGTCCCTCCACTGTTGACTGTTTTTCATCTTCTTTCATTGTCATTTTGCTGGATGTGATCAGAAACCTCAAAGATGTTTTAATTTACTTTTATTTTTATTTTTAATTTGGAGCCTTTAATATGACTAAATGGTTTGTAATTCTTTTGAAAATTTTGTTCGTATCCTTAGATTTCTTATATATTAGGGAATATTTCTTGATTACATACACACACATACAATACATACACATGTGTACTGTGTGCATCTGTTATTTGCCTCTGTGTGTGCATTGTGTGTGTATATAGGCAAAAATCTGTATATCATATTCAGACCCTTATCAGCTATATTTGATAAAAAAGCTTTTTTCCCACTAATGAGCAGTTTCCTTTCCTATCTCCACTGCATGTGTTTTGTTTATGCAATTTTTTTTCAATTTCAAATAGTTGAAGCTTCTGATTTTTATCTTTGTTATTTCCTATGTTCTTTGATTAAGGTAAGAGTTCACTGCCAAACCATAGTTGTGAAATATGCTTTTATCTTTTTTCCTCCAGTTCACCCTAGCACAGGCTTTTCTTTCCTCCCTTCCCCACTTTGACCCCCTGATGAACCATTTCAACTCTGCACTGTCCTTTTTTCTCTAGTTCCTTGCCCCTTTATCTTTATCATCAGTCTTGCCCTGCCAAGCTTCAGCTTTGGATTACTTCTGCTGTCTCCTACCTTCACTCCTCTTCATATGCTACAGAATAAACCTGGGGGGAAAAAATCATAAATCTGTGCTGATTTCCCCACAAATCTAAATTGGGTCCTCATTTGTACTCCCCCTCCCTCCCCCAGTTAATTCACTATCACTCATTACAGGGGCTCTTCCAAACCTTTTCATCTCTCCTCAAACGTCCTATGATTCTCCCTTCCCCAACATTCTCATCTGAGACTGTCTAATATCACTCACCATATTGAGGCCATTCTTTGAAATCTCTCTTATCCACTCCTCCTCTCACATCACTTAGATGTCTTCTGTTACTATCTCCTACCTCACTTCATCTCAGTCGAAGAAACGGCCCTTCTCTTTGCAAAGGAAACCCCTCTCCAAGCATAAATTAGTTCATCCCATCCCTTCAGCAGATTGCTTCTCTCTCTTATGCCTACTTTCTCACTAATCTTCAGTCTCTCCCTATCTATTGACAGCTTCCTTATTGCCTACAAACATTCCCATGTCTCCCCCATCCTCAAAAAAATCCTCATTTAATCTCCATCCCCATTAGCTACTCTCCTATCTCTCTTTTCCTTTTCATCACTAAACTCCTTGAGAAGATAGTCTATAATAGATGCCTCCACTTGCTTTCTTTCCACTCTGTTCTTAACACTCTGCAGTGTTAAACCTCGCACTGTTCAACCACAACTGCTCTCTCCAAAGTTACTAATGGTCACTTAATTGCCAAGTCTTAATTTTTGCTCAGTCTTCTTTCTTCTTGACCTCCCTGCAGCCTTTGATATTGTCAGTCACACTCTTCTTGATAATCTCTTCTTTCCAGGTTTTCATGATATTTCTCTTTTCTAGTTCTCCTACTGTTGACTGCTCTCTGTTAGTCTACTTTGCTGGATTTTCATCCAGGTTATGACCACTAATCATAGGTGTTCTCCCCCATTGCTCTTTCCTGGGCCTTCTATTCTTCTCTTTCTATATTATTTTGTTTGGTGATCTCATCAGTACTCATGGATTTATTTATCTTCGCAATGCAGATGACTTTCATATCTATTTATCCAGCCCTAATCTCTCTGCTTCCTTCAGTCTTGCATCTCCAACTGCCTACTACTAGATATCTTAAACTGGATGTCTTCCTTTTTTTTTCTTCTTTTTTTAAACTTTTCTGTTGCTATCAAGGGCATCTGGCACATTCCCAGTCCCCTGGTTTTGTAGCCTAGCTGTCATCTATTACCTCTCACTCTTTAATCACCACCACCCCCCCCCCCCATATCCAATTTGTTTCTTTACAACATTTCTGCTCTCTCTTCTTTGCCACTGCCACCCAGCCTGGTACAGGTCCTCATCCCCCTCATGCCTGGATTATTGCATACTGCTTATTCCTCACTTCATCATCTATATTCAGCTCCTGGATCCATTTGTAATTTACATACTATATAATAGTATAAATGTGGGACCAAATTTATTTTTGCCGAACAGTTTTCCCAGCAGTTCTTTTGAAAAAGGACTGCTTCTTGGGGTGGCTAGGTGGTACAGTGAATAGAGCACTGGCCCTGGAGTCAGGAGGACCTGAGTTCAAATCTGGCCTTAGACACTTAACACTAGCCATGTGACCTTGGGCAAGTCACTTCACCTCGATTGCCCTGCCTTCCCCCCCTCCAAAAAGCAAAACAACAAAAACAAACCGAAAAAGGACTACTTCTGACACCAGTTTTGTGCCCTCCAGCAATCAACCAGCAAACATTTATTTACTTTTTTTTAAAGCAATTGGGGTTAAGTAACTTGCTCAAGGTTACACAGCCAGTAATTTCTGGGTGTGGTACTAAGTATCTGAGCCTGGATTCGATCCTAGGTCATCCCAACTCTGGGGCCAGTGCTGTTACTCACTGAGCCACCTGGCTGCCCCTAAGCAATTGGGGTTAAGTAACTTGCCCAAGGTTACACGGTCAGGTGTTTCTGAGTGGGTGCTAAGTGTCTGAGCCTGGATTCGATCCCAGGTCATCCTGACTCTGGGGCCGGTGCTCTTACTCGCTGTGCTACCTGGCCGCCCTGCTAGCAAACATTTATTAAAAATTCTTATTATGTGCTAGGCATTATGCTAAATGTTGTTGATAATGAAAACAAAATGCCCTATGTGGTCATGTTATCTGACATCGCTCTGTTAAGGCTTTTAAGCACAACTACATATTTATACTTCTTTGTATCCCCCAAAGTGCCTAACAGTGTTAGGCATATAGTAGGCGCTCAATAAATATTGTCACCTGAGTAGAATGCCACCAACAATTACTTCCAAATCATTTAACCTCTCTGAGTTAGAGTTTTCTTTTCTGGAAAATGAGGATAATAATTGAAGGGCTTACCTCCCAGGGTTTTCATAAGACTCAGATGAGAGGATGGATGTAAAACACTTTATACTTTACCACCCTTAAAGTGCTTTGTAAATAATGATTGTTGTGAGAACATGTAGAGTATTTTGAATTATGGTAAACCCTATGACTCTAAGCAGGTTAATACTCTTTAATTTTACTCTCATTTATTTGTACAATAAAAGTACCTTTCTAGCAAATCATCAATGTTTTGTTGAATAGCTTTTATATTTAGAAGGGTATTTGGTTTAATGTCAATGAAAATCATGCATGGTTTACTTTCAAGCACTAGATAATATTTATTACCCCAGAATGTCTTTGTGAATGTGACTGCGGTTTCTCAACTCCCATATTCCTTGCATCCTTATTCTGAATTCTGTGGGTTTATGATATGTTGTATTTTAAAATTCTTTTATTCAAAATGAGACCTTGTTGTAGCCTGGGAGCAGAATTCTGCCATTTACAACTGGATTAAAATTTTTCTTCCTTCTGTAACTGAGTATAGGATAAACTGTTTCCAAAAATCAAACCATTATGTGTGTTTCATACTTGTTTAAGTTAGTGTGATTGTAATCTTGTCTGGTTCTTATGAATGGCTTTCATCACACGAGTAGCTGCTAGATTCTGTAATATCCTCTCTAGCATCTCACTTGGTCTGTGAGATGTGTGTTTGAAAATGAAATTGGAGTAAGAGTCATCACCTATTCCTTTTGCTTGAGAATATCTCCTCCTCTGGGCTGATATAGAGTAGTAAAATTTTCTAAAGTGCTGGCCTTTTCCTGCACCTGTTTTCTGCTTCTTACTCTTAATAGCAGAATACACAATGTTTGACACGTCATTGACTCACAATGAAAGTGATTGTTGGTAGCATTCTGCCATTAAATTGGCAATATTTATTGAGCCGTTTACTGTGTGCTTAATGCCATGGTAGGCACTGTGGGAAATTATACAAAGAAGTATAAAACAGTTGAGTTACAGTTTCAGTGGGGTGATGTGATCAGTGGTCCCAATGTATTTTTGTTCTGGGAAACCTTTTCAACAGCAACCAAAAAAACATGTTGTGAACCCCCAGGTAATTGAATATACTTCTTATAATATTTTTTAGATTTATTCATTAAGTGCTTACAATAATTACAATGATAATTTTTACCCCCAAAAGTTCCAAATTAAAATTTATATTATATCATTATAATTGTAAAATTTTATTCTACCTATAATTATGAAAACTAAATATAAAATTTTTAATTATAAAAATTACAAATACTTTATGTGGGACTTTCTGTAAGAATTATAAGAAGTAATCTATGATGACCTCTTATGCTTACTTGCAAAATTTCATATTAAATTTCTTTATTTTATAAAATTTTTAATATAACTAACATTTTAAATGAAATAAAGTGGAAGGTATTCCATATAACAGTAATCATGCATTATTATATTATTAATCCACTCATAAT
Source organism: Petaurus breviceps papuanus (assembly GCF_028583685.1). Lineage (NCBI taxonomy): Eukaryota > Metazoa > Chordata > Mammalia > Diprotodontia > Petauridae > Petaurus > Petaurus breviceps. The sequence continues at coordinate 45,731,845 of NW_027187391.1, forward strand.
AATATATCATGATTACATAATAATCAGGAGGCAGCCAGGTAGTGCAGTGCATAGATAGAGCACTGGGGTTGAAGTCAGGAAGCCCTGAGTTAAAACCTCAAACACTTACTGGCTCTGAAATCCTGGGCAAGTCACTTAACTTCTGTCTGCCTTAGTCTCCTCAGTTGTAAAATGGGGATAATTATAGCACCAATAGCCCAGGGTTGTTGTGATGATCCAATGAGATTTTATTTGTGAAATACTTAGCACTATGCCAAGTACATAGTAAGGTCTTAATAAAATACTTGTTCCCTTCACTCCCCTTTCCTTTCATGTATTAATTTAATTTCATTGTACGACTTTTTTATTTGAACAAAGGTTTGTATCTGGCTCAACACCAAATACAGTCTTAAATCTGGATCCACAGTTTATTTTGGTATTTGATTTAAAACGAGAATAAAGTGAAAGTGCTTCCTCACATAAATATTCTAGTGGAGAATGGTGGGAAAATGTTGTAAAGTCTCTTGCTTGTTATGATATAAAATATTAACTTTTGATGTGATATAAGGTATATTTCATTAGGACATAAAATATTTACTTTTCTACTAGCTAGTGACAAGCACTGTATTAAATGATAAGTGTACTTAAAGTTCAGTTGCATGTATTACTTTATTTTAAACAGTGTTTATGTATAAACTAACCTTTGTAAGGAAAGAATCTTTTTAGATGTGACTTTCTTCTCTTCTACCTCTGGCATACTGGTTGCACTCTCATGGGCACTCTGCTGAATAACTAGCCAGTATTACTAACCAGCACATTTGAAAATCCACCAGGTAAAAGAAGAGTAACATAATTGGAAAACAGCTTTAGCACTGCCACCAGAGGCCAGGTAAGGTTTGTTTCTGCAGAACATTTGTGATGGTCCCTAATGGTTTTAAGATGACTTGTAATTCATATGCCCCATGGTCATAGTTTTCAAACACCCTGATATTTGTGGTGCCAGGACCCACACGTGTTTTTGATCATGTGATTACACAGCTGATGAGGGTAACAAAAGGGAATGAGGGAGCCATTGGTGCAGTGTTAGGTTGTCTGGGAAAATAGAATTTAGATGTACTACTTCCAAGTGCAGTCGTTTTTATGCAGCAGGTTTTGGGAGGGGCCAGAGTGAGAATGGAAATGGAAGATAAAAGGGACTTCCATTTTTGTTTTTTAACTAGTGGGTTTTTGTTGTAACAGGATAAACATAAGCATACAAAAGGAGGCAAATGATAATTCCAGGGAAAAAAAAAGATACAACCCAGGCTTCAGTTCCTCACTTTTTGGTGATAGTCTGGGAAGAGAGGCCTAGCTTGTGGTAAAGATCTTTCAGGGACTAGACATTTTGATCTGAGGGTGGAGTTCCACTGTAGGATGAGCACGTTTCAGTTCAGTCTAGATACCTTTGTGTCAGACTAGCAGCTTACCTGAAACTTTGGGTTTATATCTGGTCTCAGTTGGCCCCCACTTTTGTGGATTAGGGCAACACAGTCTAGGTGAACTTGTGATAAAGATGAGATTTGGCCTAAGGGTCTTCCCTTAGAGTCTTTTCTTACCTACTTTCACCCAAGGTCCTCTTCAAACATACCCTCCTTCGTTCTCTGCCCTTGTTGTCCTGGGTTCTAAAGGAACATCTGCCTAGGCTTGTGCTCCCTTCAGAAACACTCATGTTTACTTCCCTACTTGCTTTGTACCTTTCTCACACCTCCCAAGTTAATAACCCTTTAGGATAAGGCTCTCAGTGTCTTCCTCAATGAACATTAACTAATCTGATAAAGTAATTCATGCGGGTCACAACGGGAAGAGGCCAGACCTGTGAATGGACCCATACTTCCTAGGCCAGCCAAAAACTAAATTAGTTTAAAAGGGCATAACCTTAGAAGAACAGCTGTGGCCATCTGCTTATGTTTGCCCATTCCTTCTAGTCCCTAGTTCTCACCTACTTTCCCTTGTCACTAATTTAGGGAATTATATTGGAAACATTATCTTATGATATCCCTTACATGAATTATAGAAGAGGTCTTGTCTCCTTATTTCCACCCAAGAACTTTCCCTGGGGTATATTTAGATCTTATTTTGAGAAGCTAACCTAAATAATAGATGTTGTTTAGTTATTTTGCTAGTAGAATTGAAGATATTTCTCAGTGTTCTTCCTATAAAAAGAATCAACATTTCACCCTATTTTGGCAAAATAATCTTTCTTATCTCCCATATTAAATTGTAAACTCCTTGAGGGTAGAATCATAGACTTAGAGGTAGATTGGATTTCATGATGTTAGACCTCGGAGGTCACGGAATCCAATCCCCTCATTTTACAAGTGAGGCTCTGATACCGAGAAGTAAAGTGATTTACCCAGAGTCGCACAGCAATATGTCTTCAGCAGGATTCCGATGAGGTCTTACTAACTCCAGGTTCAGTGCTCAGTCCAATCCAACATGCCCAATTCTGTATATCCTTCACAGTGGCTGGGACATTAGATGGCTAAGTAAATATTTGCTGAACAAATGAATATTTAAATTACTAAAATTATCAACAGGCATGATTGGTTGGAGATTTTGAGCCAAGTTTGGGAGGGTGATTGCTGAGGCTAATCATTTTTGTTTTGGTAGGAGGAAAATATTTACTATAGATAAATAATAAACTCTACAGGTTAAACCTTAGGTAGAAATGTCAGTTCTCTGTGGACAGAGGAAGAGTTGGGCCTTATAATTGGTTGAATATCGGTGAAGGGAAAAAAAGAATAGGACATTCGGTTCTTTAACCATCTTTGACTTCCATGTCAAAGTAAAACTGTAATGAAACTACCTTTTTTGTTTCCTTGTTATACTGTCTTTCCCCTTTGGAAATATATTTCCTTAATTGTTTTTTCAAATAGCAAGCAACTTTTAAAAATACACCAAATAGATTTGTCAATTGGAACGTTGGAAATGAATGCATCTAATAACCAAACTGTATTTGTCATAGCAACCAAGGTTGTAAAAATCAAGCTTATTCCAAACTTATGTGATCTGGAATGATGATGGAGAACGAATGTATCATGTTATGGCAACAGGAGCAGAGGTGGTTGTGAATCACTGGGGTTGTATCTTCTATCATGTGATTTGTGGTGGTGCGCTCGGGGAGTTGATGCCACTTTAGTCTGCTCCTATGTTACCATTGCTTCACCTCAGCCCACACCAATTGGGAAAAGTCAGTGTGTTATTTTAACACATAACTTTATGTTAGGTTTTCCTTTTTAAGCACTCTTTAAGCAGGTTTTAAAGAAACCATGTCTTTATTCTGTTCACTCTATGCTCCCTGAATTGAAATGTTGACTACAGCTTTTATTGGACAGGGAAGATTATTTTATTTAGCAGTTCTTTGATCCACCATAGGGTATGTACAGGTGACTGAAGAAGAGTTTAAATGTAGGTTGCTTTATAGGTAATATTGAGAGTAGGAAAGGCTAAAGTTTGTTCTCTGCCCAAATGATTCAGCTTATGTAGCTACTGTGTAGTATTCATTTTTTCTAGGCTCTTCAGTTTCTCAAGTATCTAAACTCTGTCCTAGAGTCGCTAATATATGAAATGGCCGTACCATGCAATCCTTGGTCTATTCCTTTGCTGCCACTGACAGTAAATTTCATGAGATTGAATACCACCATTTGCTCTAGAAATTTAATTAAGATCACTATTTCATCTTGGCATAGTTCACTAAATAAGCATCAGATAAAAATTACTATATTTACAGAAGCACTCATTCTGACATATGCTTATTCCCAGATTTGTCTATGTATCAGTCAGTCTATAAATATTTATTAACATTCTATTAAGCACCAAGCAGTAGAGTTAAAAAGAAAGGCAAAGATAGTCCCTGTCCTCGAGGGGCTTGTTGTCTAATGGTATGTATTAACAAGCTACATACAGGATAAATAGGAAATAATCAGTGGCGGGAAGGCACTGAAATTAAGAAGAATTATAAAGTGGAATTTTAGCTGGGACTTGAAGGAAGCTAGGGAAGCCAGTAGGCAGAGATGAGGAGGGAGAGACTTCCAGGCTTCATATTTGGAGTCAGAAGATAGAGCATCTTGTATGGAGAATAGCAAAGAAACTAGTTTCACTGGATTGCAGAATATGGGGTACAGGGTGGGATAGGGAGGAGTAAGGTGTAAGAAGACTGAAAATAGAATGGGCAGGTTATTAAGGACTTTGAATGTCAGGGGATTTTTTTTTTTAATTCTGGAGGTAATAGGAAGCCATTGGAGTTTATTGATTAGGAGGAGGTGACATGGTTAGACCTGGGCTTCAGGAATGCCACCTTGTATGCACACATGTATGCATGCTAACATACATACCATGTGTGCAAATGACATTTCATTATTAGTACGTGGATCATTCCAGCCATGCATCATCACTTGCAGGTACAGATGAGTTGGGATTTGTTTGTGGGTATTCTCTTTCTCTCATTACATCAACCGTTTTCTCAATGCAGTTCACTGTTCAGAATGAGATGGAAAGGTCATGTGTATATTCTTAATTACTAGCTAGAGCTTTTCTGATGCATCTGCTTTTTGATTCCTATTATCTCACTATCTTCACGGGACCATGAAGATTAAGATTATTTTAAGATTATTTCAGGTTCTGCACAGAATTAAAGGAAGCAAAATAACCTCATTAGTTGCTAGATGGATGATGGGATATCGGCATAGCTGTAGACACGTAAAAAGGAAGAGGAAAGGCAGCAAGTCATCTCTTTCTGAACTGTCCACAAACTCAGCTGAGTACCTTGCTAATAAACCTTTTGGAAATGATGGTGTATTAGCATTGCTTTTGTAATTGTTTATAAACAGGGTGAAAAAATTAGCAGATTTTTATTCTTTCTTTCTGGAAGGTAAAATACAAACCAGCAGTTGCTTTTTCTGCTTTCCATATATTTAAGATTAATTGACTATTGAAGATGTTATAAATTCAGATCTTTTGGGGGATATATTTAACTCAGGCTTCTATACATTTGTGAAATTAGCGAATAATAAGTTTAAACCCCAAACCTATTTACCTGGTAGATATATTTTCCTGAGGTTTATTTTATAAATTTAAAAGATATGTATAGAGTGAAATTGGACTAAAGACTGTAGTTCTTTTGTTGTTTAAAGAAAAAGTTAACATTGATTTAGCTATAATATTGTCAACCAGACTGAGCCATTCTTTAGTTCCCCTGGGTGAGATTAACACAACTTTACTGTCAAAGTTGACAGTGTAAACATTGCTTTTTATGGTTTAGAAATTAACAGTGTGAAATTTATAGCTCAGATTCCAGAAGAACCAAGTATATGTTTGATAAATACTATGCTGTGTACTCTGTGTATGTGTGTATAGATAATGATATAGATACAGACATATGACATTTGTCAGTGAAAAGTTACCTCTATGTAGCTCTCTTTTTAAAAAAATTGGTTATCCTTTTTAGCTTATTTGTTGTTTAACTCTTATCTTTTAGGGGAGGGGAGGAATAAGCAGAGAGCTAGAGAAGTAGAGAGGAAGTCAAGGGAAGCATGAATTATTAGGAATTTATAAATATCTTAAAGAACCAGGCAGGAACTTCTTTAAGTGAAAATAGAATGTGCCATTTCAGGTTGAGGATGTCCTGGTGATTTCTGAAGCATAAATTTGGGATGATAAGCCATGCAGAGCTTTGGCTAGCCTGAGGCTAATGGTCTGAATGCTTTCTCAAAGCCTTAGAGGGGAGGTGTCTCATCCTACAATTATAACAATAACAAACATTTTTAAATCGTCTCTTATTATGTGATCTGTATAGCTCTTTTCAATAAATGTTACTTGTTCAATATTCAATAAATGTAGAAAAATTGCTTTTTATCATATAGAGAATATGTCTTGGGGGAAATAATTTAATTCGTATATAACATTCACTTATTAATGATACCCAGATATATTTTCAGCTTGGAAATTGTAGTTAAGATTATCCATTATGTAGTACTTTTCATTTGTTGCCTTTAGAAATCTGGAAGTCAGGCTAAGTTATAATACACCACAGAGGAAGGAAAAGCTTGTTAGAAAAAAAATCCCAATTTTGTAAGAGGCATTTTTCTTTAAAGATATTTAAGGAGCTTTTGGGGAAAGAATGGAAGAGATAGCCAATCAGTGCCCTTTTCTTTTTCCAAAACTGAGTTGCAAACTTGAGTCTTATAGTAAGCCTTTCAAGTCTGTAGTAAGCCTTTCATGAATAATTCTGAATTGCTTGACTACTTCATAATACTTAGGTAGTATCAATTTTTATAAAATTACAGGCATACCTCGTTTTATTGCACTTTGCTTTATTGCACTTAGAGCTACTGAATCTTTTTACAAATTGAAGATTTGTGGCAACCCTGTGTTGGACAAGTCTGTTGGTGCCATTTTTCCAACAGCATATGCTCACTTTGTGTCTCTGTGTCACATTTTGGTAATCCTTGCAATGTCTCAAAAGTTTTTCATTATCATAATCTGTTATGGTGATCCGTGATCTCTAATGATCTTTAATGTTACTATTATAATTGTTTTGGAGTGCCACAAACCGTGTGACAGCAAACTCATTTGATAAATGTGTGTGTTCTGACTGCTCCACTGACTAGCTAGTCCCTGTCTCTCTCTCAGTCCTTGGTCCTCCCTATTCCCTGAGACACAGTAATCCTGAGATTAGGTCAGTTAATAACCCTACAATAGCCTCTAAGTCTTCAAGTAAAAGGAAGTGTTAACTGATGCTGCAAACTATATTGTTGAATTGTTTTAAGAAATTGCCACAGTCACCCCAGCCTTTAGCAACCACCACCCTGATCATTCAGCAGCCATTGAGGCAAGACCCTCCATCAGCAAAAAGATTACAACTTGCTGAAGGTTTAGCTGATGGTTAGCATTTCTTAGCAAAAAAGTATCTTTTAATTAAGGTATGTACAGTTTTTAGATGTAATACTATTGTATACTTAATAGAATACAGTATTGTATAAACATAACTTTTATATGCACTGGGAAACCAAACATTTTGTGTGACTCACTTTATTGCAATATTCTCTTTATTGCAGTGGTCTGGAAACAAATCCACAATATTTTCGAGGAATGCCTGCATTTTGTATTTGTGTTTTTCTCTCCTTCAATTAGATTGCAAGATGCTTAAAGCAAAAATTAGGATTTATTTTTTGGCATCTTCCCCTTAGCTTGCAATGTGATATTTCCAGCTCTCCTTCAGCCCTTCTACTGCCATTCCCTTACAGTGAATGGTTTTTAAAAAGAGCAATCACTTGTCAGCTAGGTTCTAGAGGGATTTATTGTCTCAGGTTGAAGTTGTAGTATATGACTAGATCCATTACAACTCTGAGAGTCTGTACTTCCATAATAAAGTCTACAGAGAGCTCCATGCAGGTCTACATAGTATAAGGTCCTTAACGACAGCATCTGGTATGTACCTTAAATACTTTATTGATTAATTGAGGAAAACGTGTTAGGAGAAATGGAATCCTTTTTCTGAATATATAATGTTGAAAATGGGTATTTAGTTAAATGTCATTTCAGTGGAATACTGGAACTTTATGGTGGTCTTTGGTTATAATAATGATACTTGCACCATTGGTTGCAACAACTTTAGGTGGATTATCTCTATGCAAAATGACTGCTATTCTTTTTCAGAATTTCTGTTTTCTTGTAAGGTTTTGGCAGAGTTCTCCCTTGCTGTATGCTGTCATTTCTAACTTTTGTTAATAATGTCCTCTGAGCAGCCCCTTCTTATTTGCTACTTTTACTCTCCTATGGGCACAGAAACTTGACAGCTCAACTTAATGTATGACTTTAACACTTACACTACCTACCTCACAGGGTTATTATGTGCTTTAAACCTTAAAGCACTATACTAATGTTTGTTATAATTATTATATTACCTCTACATTGTGGCCCCTTTAATTAGATATAGATCATAGGATTTGGAGCCACAGGTGGGCTTAGACATTAGCTAGTCCAACATATGTTAAGGATAATTTTTCTATAATTCTTTGTTGGTTTTCATTTACAAGAAAGTATTAGACATCAAAAGAGCTCGGTTTGTGTGCTGGTGGGTCATTGAAGCAGTGAGAAAGGAAGGAGACCCCTATCTAGTCAGCCATATCAGTTTAATCAGTCAACCCCAGTCTTCCTTTCTGGCTTCCCTGGGCTTTCTCTTAAGGTTTTCTCCATTGCCTGAGGTCTAGGGACAAAGGCCTTCCACCCTGGTGCCCTTCTCCACAGGCCCAGCATGGCAACCTCCAGGCAGGGCTCTCTTTCTTCCTCTTGTTTCTGCCTGTTGTGAAGCAGGCCTCTTGGGGCCTGATGAATACCTCATCACCACTTGTCACAAGGGAGGACCTTGAATGGTCTAATCATGTGCTTTTCTCCATGGACCTTGTACCAGCCATTGATGCTGGCTATAATTATTCCTCATTGAATGGCATATTCCCACCCCCTGATACTCTTCCCAATCCAATGATTCTGAATCCCCAGCAGCCTCTGTACAACCCCTATTCCTCATCCTCAGCTGTTCATTCCTTTACTTCCATCCACCTCAATTCTATTGCTTCCCTTTCTCTGTGCCCTCTAGTACTTCTGATCCATAATTACCATATTTCATTTCTTCTTAAACATCTTCCTTTCTCACTACTTCCATATTCTGGTTCTTACTGAGACATGATGCTCAACAACATTTCTTGGCTCTCCAGTACTGGCTGTACTTTTTATTATAACACCTGACTTAGTAATTGGGGTGGGAGGGTTGGAATACTCCTTCCTCCTCATTGCCATGTCTAGACTATCTCTCTGTCCTCACCCTTCAGCAACCTCTCTTCCTATGATGGTTACACTATTCAAATGTATCACCCAATCTAGATACATCTATTGACTGTACCCTCTTCCCTCAGGATTTTCTCCTTTTCACAATAAGGCCATTGCCATACTTACAGTCTTTCCCTTATACCCCAAATCCTGCCCTCATACTAGAGGAATTCAATATACATTCCAATTCTCCCTAAATACTCTAGCCTCCCAGTTCCTCATTCTGCTTAATTTCCATGACCTGCTGCTCCTCAGTCTTCCCTAATTACAGAGATGGGCATACCTTTAATTTTTCCATCATCTGCAAATGTTGCGCTTTCATATTCTTGAACTCTGAAATTCCTTTATCTGATCACAGTTTTTCATTATTCTGTCTTTGCCTATACCTTATTACCCCTAACCCTGTTCTTCCTCACTGTGCCTTCCATTCTCTATACTCCTTAGTTTTTTCCCTACCTCTGTATTGGCTATTGGGCAACTAGGTGGTGTGGTGGATAGATCACCAGGCCCAGAATCAGGAAAACTTGAGTTCAAATCTGGCCCTGGACACTTACCAGCTATGTGTTCCTGGGCAAGTCCCTTCACCCTGTTTGCTTCAATTCCACATCAGTAAAATGATCTGGAGAAGGAATGACAAACCACTTCATTATCTGTGCCAAGAATTCCCCAAACCAGGTCATGAAGAGTCAGACATGACTGAAACAACCAAACAGCAATAAAATATTGTCTGTGCTCTCCTGACCTCTTGGTTCACTAATCCAACTCTCTACCATCCTCTCCTTTCACATTCCTTGTCCACTTGTCCTATTGCCTATCATTCCTTGCCAAAATCCCAGCCTTGGGATTAGTCCCACCATCTGCTCCTTTTGTTCCTATTTATGTGCTATTAAGCCTAGCTTGAGGAAATCTCAAAATTGTTGATTGGATTCACTAATTTATGTTAACCACAAATTTATGTTCTCTAATCTCAGCTGGGCCCTTACTACAGCAAGGCAATCATTCTACTCCTCTCTAATCATTTTGCTATATCACTCCCCATAGCAGCTATTTGAGATCTTCTCATCTTTTGTTAAGCCTCCCACATCATCCCTATCCATCCACCCTTTCACCTGTTCACCAAAAATATTGAGGACATTTGCTGTGGTGTCCCTTTTTTTTCCTTCCCATCTCTCATTACTCAGACATCCTTCCCCACTGTCTCCTTCAGTCCTATTTCAGATTGCCAAGGCCACGCCCTCCATCTACACCTTTACATACATAGTGTTGTGTGTGTAGTAGACCATTAATAATATATACTTAATGGATGAATTAAACCCCAATGAACATTTGATAGTATAAGACCCAGTGCAGTAATGTCATTTAAATATCAGGAATGGTTTTTCTATTTTTCTTTGTCATTGTTTTCTTCTGATTTATCTATCATTGAATTAAAGTCTACATTTTAAAGTAACTGACTTAGGAGCAGCCAGCTGGCCTTGCTGAATGTTTTCTCAATATACAAGCCTTTAGTTCTTGGGAGCCTATTTTCTGATTCCTATACTGTGTTAATAATGTATAGGCCTTCATATACTTCATAATGTATGGTATCATCCCTTCATTATAGCATGATCTCTAAGGGTTGGGTTTTTCTTCCAGTAATCCCTGGAAGTACAACTCTAATATCAGCACTCCCTTAATTCAGGTTCAATTTTGGGAGGAAATGAGGAACTCCTAAGTCTTTGAACATTTAACAAAGGAAGTTTACTTTTCTCTGACACAGCAGGAATAAGCAGTATGAATGTTGTGACCACCAGCTTTGGTAGACTTGGCCTTCCTCTCTTCCTCAAAGAAACATGTCTGATCAAAAGATTATCATGTTATGGAGATTCATGTAGTATTAGGCACCCACGAAGTCTGAGAGGCCTAGCTAAACTCTGCTTCGTGTGAACTGGGACTTTTTATGCTCCTACATGACCAGGGAAGCTAGGATCAGTCAAATCCCAAGGGCATTTTTGTCCTGGTCCTACACCATGTTGCCTTTAGGGTGTGGTAGGAAAGTTTCATTGGGAAAATCCTGGTCCTCCCTTAACTGATATATCTTTGCTGTTTGTCAAGAAAGCTGCAGATTTAGCCAAAAGGAATATTAAAAGCAAATTTCTTAACTAGAACAGACTTATATCTCTGCTTTTCTATTTTGATGTGATGAGATCTATTCCTGGTTTTCTTATCTTTATGCACCCTGATCTTAATCTCTTCAAGCCTCTAAAAATCTAATGTTCTATATAATGACCTTTGGCCCACTTACCCTGAAGTGCCCTGGGCAGTGACATTGTTGTTGTGGACTCTTCCCCTTAAGAGTTGCCTGATTAACATGTCAGAATCTGAACTTGACTGACCCCTTGTTGCTTTTCCCTATTTTATCAGTGCCCCATCAACCGCTGGCATCTCTCCTAAAAGCCACACTTGCCTACCTGCATGGGTGTAACAAGCCCCCAGCTTGTTATTCCTATTTAAGGGCTGAGGGAAAAAAGGGAACTACCTTGATCCAGTTTTGGCCCCTATATAAGTTCTCCTTATATATGAACAGGCCATATCCCTGCACTCACCACCCAAAAATGATATATCCTAGGATTACAGGGTGTCCCTTCCTCTGCCAGTTCCCTTCCTGGAGATTATGCTGAATAAATCTGCTTACCTTACTTATCTCTGCCCTCTGGGACCTTTGGTGCCTGAGCTGCCTCTCTAGCACCCTTAGATATGCCTAACCTCTGTCACTATTTCCAGATACCCTAGGCCTGCCAACCCTTGCCAAGTACTGGGTCTGGCCTCCTGGAAGCCACACCTGCCTCCTGAGATTTGTTTTAAGGAATATAAAGTTCTAGGGCTGGGAGAGTGAACTCTGTGTTATCCCAAGGAGTGGGAGGGAACTTAATTAGAGACTTACTCTGAACTTTGTACGGGTTGGTTCCCCTTCCTCCTGACCTCATGAGTAAAGCCAGTTAGGGGCAAGACATCTGTGACATCGGGGAACATCTTTGTTCTGATCAAAGAGATGTTTATCTTGTAGTGCACGTGGGTCTGTGCTTTGCTTTTTAATTTATGAATTTCCCATTTCATTTGGATCACTCTAAGAAGTAATCAAAAAATTCTAAGATTTATTATGTCTGCTGTTGAAACCAATTATGAGCATACAGGGAAACCTCTCCTGGTGTTTTAGAATAAACAGTTGATAAGCCAATTAAGGGAAACTATGAGTGGGGAGAAGGGGAGAAGGTTGGAGACCTAGATAAGAAAGGGTAAGTAAGCAAAAATATTGAGGCAGTAAGGACTATCTAATACTCATATAAATCTGTGATCTCATTGACTTGAGTATTTCCTAACCAATCCAGGCCTGCCAATCCAGTATGACTCTTGCCCTTGTTCTTCCATGAGTTTGCCCCCAAGCAATTTATTTGATGTGCTGTTGGGCCTTCTCTAGTTTCTTTGACATCCTATGAGATAATGCTGAAGTATTCAGGCCATCTATGTAATGAAAGGAATAAAAACACTGAAAACAACAACCAGTCAAACTCAGATAAATTGTAATGAACTATGAAATATGTCAGTGCTTGGAGAATTGGTACTCCTTAGTGGAGAGGGTGGGCACTATCAATGCCAAATGCAATAGACACTGTCAAACTTAATAGTTGTGTTTATTGACTTGCCTTAAATGTTTTTCTTTGTTAAAAGGTTTCAGTGGAAGAAGGAGAAGGATGACTCGTGTAAAAATAGAAGGTAACAGTGAAACTTTTTTTTAAAAGAAACAAATCAAAATAAATTATATTACACTTTAAAATCATAGTAAGTGATTGATTTATGATTAAATGTATTATATGGGGGAAGAAAATGTTTGGAGACAGGAAAGGGCAGGACAAAATTGAGGAATGGTTAAAAATCCATTTTGGCTGAAAGAGATCAAAGAGGTTAATGTATAGAAAAGCAGTTGCAAACTTTAGATTTATAAACTATGTGAATGTGAATTATTATCATTATTAATGGCAAGTATCCTGATAAGGATACCATCTCATCTGACACTCAACATACATTAATTAATTTGTATTGTTAATTTGTCTTTTTGTGTATATGTCTACTTTCTGAGTTCCCTTAGAGTGTGTACTCCTTGAGGAATGGGGACTGTCTTATACTCTTATTCTTCTTGCACATTATCAGTAGTTAGCAGATGATGATGATGATGTCTAAAAAGATCTCAATCCAGCTTTAATTAGATAGCTTTAGCTTATTCCCCTCTCCCTTAGCCTCCCATTGAGGAAAAACTTGGTGGCAAGAAAGCGTGGTGACAGACCCAAATAACCAAAATCAATTGAGGGCATCTAAAGTTGAAACTTAAGAGGAAAAATGAAAAAAAGGTCAGTCAAGATTTTTATAACAAACTTGTTTTTTCATCAGTGGCAAAGGTGTGTTTGGCTTCTGAAATCATAGCCCCTGATGTGTTGTTGCTCAGTAAGCAGTCAGAAGGCACTTAGGAAGTACCTACTATGTGTGAGGCACTGTGCTAAGCGCTGAGACTATATAGAAAGGTGAAAGACAGTCCCTGCCCCAGGATCTTACAATTTAATGGGAAAGAGAACAAATAAATATGTACAAACAAGCTACACAAAGGAGTGCCTTGGAGATATTCCAGGGATGGTTCCAGACCACCTCAATAAAATGAATATCACAGTAAAACCAATCATACAAGTTTTTTGGTTTCCCAGTGCATATAAAAGTTATTACACTATACTCTGTGCAGTATTGTGTCTAAAAAATGCACTTACCTGGGGGGCCGCTAGGTGGTAAAGTGAGTAAAGTGCCACCCCGGAGTCAGGAGGACCTGACTTGGGTTCCGGTCTCAGACACTTAACACATACACACAAAAACTAGCTGTGTAACCTCGGGCAAGTTATTTAACCCCTATTGCCCTCCAAAAAGGCAAAAAAAAAAATGCACATACATTAATTTAAAAAATACTGTATTGCTAGAAAAAAATGCTAACCATCATCTGAGCCATCAGCAAATCATAATCTTTTTACTAGTGGAGGGTCTTGCCTCATTGCTGATGGCTGCTAACTGATCAGGGTGGTGGTTGCTGAAGATTGGGGTGGCTGTGGCAGTTTCTTAAGGTAAGACAACAATGAAGTTGACTATATCCATTGGCTCTTCCTTTCAGATGAACACTTAGAGGCCATTGTAGATCAATGTAAATCAGTTGGCCTAATTTCAGTGTTCTTGTGTCTTAAAGAGTATGGAGACTCAAGGAGGGGGAGAGAGGGACCAGCTGGTCAGTGGAGCAATCAGAACACACACAACATTTATTGAGTAAATTTGCCATCTTGCATGGGCCTGGCATGTGGTGCCCCAAAACAATTACAATAGTGGCATCAAAGATCATTGATCACAAATCCCCATAACAGATGTAAGACTGTTTGAAATATGGTGAGAATTACCAAATATGTCACAGAGACACTATGTGAGCACATGCTGTTGGAAAAAATGGTGCCAGTAGACTATTTCAATACAGGGTTGTGTAATGGGAATGTAAATTTAAAGATCTTCCCTGCCCCTAGGCTAAAGTGCACCTGGAGCCTGGGGTGGGAGGCTTGTTTTTCAGTAGATACTTCTTGGTTGGATAGTGAGTCAATGAGGTTGTTACACTCTCTGAGCCAGGAGAAGGCTATATAAGCCCTGATGTGTAGCTTTGTTTCGGGGGCTCACTTTGAGAAGTGTTCTGTGATTTGATCTGGATTCTGGGAAGCCGTTGTTGAGAGCCCTGCCTCAGCTTTGAAAAAACCCAGATGTTGATTTGGTATGGATGTAATGGTTGGACATTTTGGAAACTATTTGATCTGTTTCTCTGTCTTGATAATTCTGTCTGTATATTCCGAAGTTTGGGGTGCTGACCTTTATCCCCTGACCTAGGTAAATGATACATATTTGACTGATTAAAGTAAGCTTGTTAACCCATTTTGAGTTGCTTTCCTTTATCAAAGCAGATCTAAGAACCTGTTGAGGCAGCGACCCTGGGGACGCTGGGGTGCTTGCCGCTACAGGTTGCCACAAACCTTCAATTGGTAAAAAGTGCAATATCTGTCAAGTGCAATGAAACACCTAGTTATTCCTGCACTGTATAAATAGGAAGTAATTAACAGAGGGAAGGAACTAGAATAAAGAGGGACTGAGAATGGCTTCTTTTAGAAGGTGAGATTTTAATTGACACTTAAAGGAAACCAGGGAAGTCAACAGGCAAAGTTGAGGAGAGAGAACATTCCTGGCTCTGGGGTCAGCCAGAGAAAATGTCAGGAAGGGGGGTGGCTAGGTGGCCCAGTGAGTAAAGCCCTGGAGGAGTCAGGAGGACCCGAGTTCGGTTTCAGCCTCGGCCTCAGACACTTAACACCCACATGAAAAAACTAGCTGTGTAACCTTGGGCAAGTTACTTAACCCCAATTGCCCTCCAAAAGACAAAAAAAAAAAAAAAGAAAATGTCAGGAGGGAAGAAACAAAGTATCTTGTTCTTGGAACAGCTGGGAAACCAGTGTTCATTGTAGGTGTAAGGTGTAAGAAGACTAGTATTGCATAAAAAAGTAGAAATAGCACTAAAAATAAAGATGGGAAAAGCAACAGGATTAAACCAAGTATATGGAAAGGAGGTCCATGCTGGAAGCAACACAATTTTGAGGAGATTAAGTAATAAATTCTTAAGAAAGAGAGAATATGAAATATTAGGGGGTGATCATGAAAATTTTTGTATCCCCTCTTCTCTAAAAAAGGCAATTGAGAAAATGTAGCTAATGATCCACGTTCTACTTGCCCATCCCTACAGAGTTAATTCAAATAATCTATGTATACCTAAAGAGCAACCTTGATAAAACTCTAGTCACACAGTTGACCAAAAGATACACTGTTTTGGTTCCATTGGGGTTTTACCCAACTTCCAACACACCCCCTACAAGATTTTACTGTACTTATTAAAAAGAAAGAAAGAAACAAACAAAACATTGGATTCAGCCGAATTTCTTCACCTGTCAAGTGAGGTTGTAGTGTTAGATGATCACTAAGGCCCCTTCCAGAGCTAAATCTGGGGTCCAGTAGAACTAAATGCAAGTGCTCTACTGAAAGGTGTCTCCCATGCATGTGGAAAAAACCCAGAAAACCCCCTTGAAAGAAGTTACACCCCTTAAATATTTCAAGCAATCTATAGTATGATTTTGCCTGATGGTGAGGCAACTGAATCCACTAAATGCAAACTTTGGACTCTCCCATTCAATTGAACAAGCATTTGTTAAGCACCTGATGCATGCAATGTGAGCTCTGTGCTAGGTGGTAGAATATAAAGATGAAAAAAAGGAGCATGAGGAGTTTTCAGTCTAATTCTTAATTCTATACCTCTGCAACCCCAAACTGGGCATAGAATACTGAACTTAGTAGGTACTCAGCTAGGTATGTGACAGTGGATAGAGTGCCAGGACTGGAGTCAGACAGACTCATCTTCCTGAGCTCAAATGTGGCCTCAGACACTTACTTACTAAGTGTGTGACCTCAGGCAAATCATTTAACCCTCAGTTCTGATTAGATGGGCAAGGAAATGGAAAACCACTGTAGTATCTTTGCTAAGAATACTCCAAATGGGTTCACAGAGGGTCAGATAAAACTGAAAAATGATTAAACAATGTCAGGACAGAACTTGTGGATGTGATGGATGAACTGCTGTCAGGAATCTTTGGAAAATTCTGGAGAATGAGCAGGGAGCCATAGGACTGGATTTGGGCAGATGAGATCCTGATTTTCAAAAAGGAAAACTTAATAGAGTTTTCAGATTGTCAGTGTTCTTGCCTTTAGTTTCTGGCAGGCTATAATGGATTACAGTATTAAAGGAATGATTTGCAAACAGTGGGAAGAAGAAACAGTGATTAAAAGCTAGCTTTAAGATCATGGGATTTTGGATTTAGAGCTAGATTCCTTCATTTTGCACATAAGGAAATTGAGGCAGACAGAAGTTTAATGGCTTGTCCAAGTTCACACATGCAGTAGTAGCAGAGGTGAGGTTTGAACCCTGGTTCTTTGACTCTAGAGCCATCATCCTTGTCTCTGTACTATTTGTTCTACATTAGAATCTAAAATGAGGGCCTCTCTGTATTCTGCCCTGATCAGGCCACCTCTGCAAAATTTGTTCTGTCAAACTGGAATGGGTCCAGAGATGTATTACCTGTAGGTGAAGAGACTTGAAATCTTCTCTACGAAAATTGAAAATGCCCATCTCTATAAAGTATTAATTAAAATAATCTATCTATGCATCAAGGGCAACCTTGATAAAGCTCTGAGAAGATTAACAGGAAGCCTCTATCTTTATAGTCACACGGCTGTCTGAAAGATAGGGTGGGGGAAAAAAGAAACTGGAAATGTTTAGTTTGGATAAGAGAAAATTTAAGGGGACAGGATTGCTGTCTACAAGTAATTACAGAACCATATAACAGTTATTATATTTGTTCTGATTGACCTGCAAGGCAAGGTCAGAGAGCAGTAAGAAATTAGGTAGGGGCAGGTATTAGCTTAATATAAAGAAATCTTCCTAGTAATTAGAATTGTCCCAAAGTAGAACAGCTTTCCTGGAAGTTAATGAGTCTTATTTCTGGATCTCTTCAGGAGGACAGTATTGATCCTATATGAGGATGCTGGTGAGAGAGGGGTATCTCTCTTCTGGAAGAGAATTGTTGAGGTTAGCTTCCAACTTATTATCCGAACTGATTTTTTGTTGTGGTGTGGGCATCCTTAATAGGGAATATGCCTGTTTTGTTTCTTAAAGTTGAGTTTGAATATTCTTTGTTGTTCTGTGCCTTATGTTGTTACTTTTTTGTTTAGATTTCTTTGTGATCCTTAGGTCTTTAAATTCTTTTGTATCATATTATGTAACTAATCTCCCTTTCCCCAAAGCCAATTTGATTGATTTCCTATAACACTTTCTGTTTAGGACAATCACTAAATACTAGGTGTTTACATATATATATATATATATATATATATATATATATATATATATATATA